>NW_020273144.1:2538542-2866705 GCF_003268045.1 Sipha flava | reverse complement strand
TCTCTCTCTCTCTCTCTCTCTCTCTCTCTCTCTCTCTCTCTCTCTCTTGTTTTATTCCTTTTACTTTTTTATTCGTTTGCCCAGCAAAATCTCGTTCCTATATAAGAATCTCTAACCGACGTGCATTCAATTCCTGATATACTCTATTCTACTTTTGCTTTATGTGTATCAATTTTCGGGTTGATCAGGACAGGTGACAACTCGATACTAATACACACTATTTTCAATATTCTTTCGTCTAATAAAAGTACCAGTACATGTGATATTACTAAGAATTTCCCACGCTATAACATATTGTTTGATACATTCTTGCAGTTATGAATATAACAGTAGTTTTTAAGTATTTTTCATGCTTAACGATTTCGTACAGTATCTACGTAATTATTAAAATCCACTTTTTTATTATTGATTTTTTAAAAACATTTTGTCATAAAGAACATGACGATTCAGAATACACCCAATTCTATCAGGCGTATCTTAGAAAATGATCACACTGATTATTTCGAACATATCATCATTAATAAGTCAAATTATGTCAAGTTTTTCAAACTCAAACGGTATACAACTCAAATCAACGTTATAATTTTATGGGTAGTATACAAAAGATTACGAAGAAAAAATTAGTCGTCTTTTAGCTGCAATATTTTGCATAACGTCAAAAAACATACCTATTGTTATTATAAACACATTAATCGACCTGGAAAAATGCTTTAACGTTAAACCTGCAGAACTATTCTCTAAAGTAGAAATTGACAACTCAGAGCGACTAGAAAATCAATTTTTAAAACTTTAAAACCTAGCGAGCCATGGTAAAGGAAACAAAAATCAAGAAAAAGGTCAGTTAAGTTGACAATTATCATTTATTTTAAATAATTTAATTTTACGCCTGGAACAATACAATAAAACAAGTGTCAAATACCTTATAGGTATGTTAGTTATACCGATATGGATGTATATTATGTTTAGAGTTCAATGCTATAGAAAAATATAACATCTTACGATCAACGTGATAAAATTCAACACTGATGAACGTTAAGACGTTACGATTTGAAAACGTAACATGAGCCAGATAACAAAAAAATGCCGCCAGTTGCCCAATACCTGGTCCGTAGTACTGATTTTTCATGAAAATATTACGTAACCATCGCGTCTTGGCGAACAAAATATTCATATACATACATTTTTTTTCCTAACATTAGTAATGATATTATACGGTGCAAGCGCGTTATACAACTATTACGACAATTTATATTGCCCAACACGTCGAAACGTGTAAACCGTGTTCGCAGGAGACAATTTTCGCGGACCATGACGTATTGCTATGCCGTACGTTGTGTGCACCGCATTTTAAACGAGAACATTAACCACCGGTGCTGGAGACGCGGACACACATAGCGGCACGCAAGTCCTTCCCCGCCGCCCGCCCGTCGTATCGTATGCAAACTCCGCACGCACAAACGTCACCGCCGCGGCGCCACCCGTCCTTTCGTCGCAAACTGCAAGCGGCAGCCGCGCCTTTTCGCTGCCTCCCCAACGCCACCGCACCCCCTCGCCGCTATGCGGGTCCCCGTTCTTTCACTGCCCCCCTTCCGGTCCACTCGTCCTCGCGCCCTGTAAACGCGCGCGCACGAGAGTGTGTGCACGCTTCTCCCCTTCTTCCCGTCCCTTCACGCTAGTGCCATTGTGCGAACGTTAACAATAATAACACTTGACTGGAATTGGCTACGCGCGCCCGTGTGTATGCAGTAGCGCACCGCGCGCGCGTTCACTTGTCCCATCTGTCGAACGGCAATCTCGATGTCTCACTTCGTTCCGTCAACCCTCGCGTTCACCACCCTCGTACCACCGTTTACCGAACCACTCACACGGTCGGCCCTTGTCGTTTCGCGCCGTAACGGCAACGAAACATATTTATCGGTTTTCGCGCACCGTACCGGAATTATTTCCTTACGTACGCGATTCCCAAATCTCTATCCTTATCCTGCCGTCCATCTTTCTTGGCGTTTTTCTCGCTCGCTCTTCCCGCACGGTGATTCGAACGTTTCACAGCCTATGCATACCGGTCCTCGGAAAAATAACTCAAAAGCCTTATTCAAAACAAAACGCTAATCGGAACGCGTACATAACCACGTTGTCGCAAGTTAACGAAATACCACCTCGGCAACTACGTTATAACGATTACGTTCGATTTGTTCCATAGCGTTGCTTATATGCGGAAAATTAACAGTATAATCGCAAATTAAATATCATACAACTACTATTCGCACAAACAACCAAGTGTGCAATGTAAGAACGAATCGATGAAAATATGTGTGTAATATAATATGTTGTCACGCGTACATTGTTTTTCTCTGAAAATATACTACTCTTTGAAAAAATCAATGTCTAGTTTTATGCGAAACTTTTGACACACGTCAATAACGCCTCGACGATCGATTTCGCACATCATGTAAATACATGAACACGACATACATATTTATATAATCCCTACGTACGCGTGTACGCGTAAACAATGCGATAAATCTCCAAACATTTTGTACCAATGGGTTGACGGTACATACAAAAACCCCGTGACAGTGGTTTTTATCATCTCACCCTCCGCCCCCACGCGAACGGTGAGTCCGATAAAATAACAACCACAACAAATACCTAAAAGAATATTGTGTGAGTGTCGGTTAGATTGTGTTCGTGAACGTGTATGTGTGTGTGTTTGTGTATTTGTGTACGAGTGAAAAATTTACGTGCACGTGTGTAAAAGCGTAATTATTATTTTTTTTTTCCCGTTCCATGACCGAAAAAAAATA
This sequence comes from Sipha flava, assembly GCF_003268045.1. Lineage (NCBI taxonomy): Eukaryota > Metazoa > Arthropoda > Insecta > Hemiptera > Aphididae > Sipha > Sipha flava. Next base: position 2,863,901 of record NW_020273144.1, on the reverse strand, counting down.
GACGTTGTTATATTAATATTATCATTACGAAAGTTAGGCGAGGAGACAGGTGGTGGAAAAAGAGAGCATCCGACAGAGTGGACGCGGGTCAAAAAGCGCGCGCGCGTACGAGAGAGAGAACGCGAGAGTGAAAAAGAGACACGAGGGGCATAAAAGCAAAAATAGGGTAGAGAGATGTGAAAATTGATAAAAAAAAATATATATATATATATATATATATATAAAAAAAAAAAGAAAAAACACAGAAGCGCAAACGAGGCGACGACCGCCACCGCCGCGTATATATTCTGCTGGCCGGGTTACATGTCCCGGTGAATGGCGTGAAACTACATTGTACTAAATATCCCCCGGGAGCTCTGACCCAATCGCGTTAATTATTAGCGCGCAGGACTTTATCGCACAGGGGATTTGACATCGGGGCCATACGCGAGCTTTACTGCAGCCGGAGGGATATAATAGTAATACTAATAATAATCATAATAATAATAACAATAATAATATCAATAATTATATTATGAGATATCGACGATCGTCTATGAGCGCAGAGAAACTTTATCCATTACAAATGTACCTATGTAACATACACATCACACACACGTATCGTATAAACTATACGGCACCGTTTAATATCATTATTATTCTAATTAAATATTATTGTTGTCTTCCATCATGTAGACCTGTCGCTGTTCTAATGCCGGTAGAAAAATAAAAAATTTAACCGATTACGTTATAAAAAAAATATAAAATGTATTTCGCACACGCTACAAAGTACATAAAGTATTTTTTAAAAATATATGTAAATTGAAAGGAGTGCTCAGTTTTGTAGTATCTAAAAAGTTAACAATTTCTTACTTGAACTTAGGTAAATTATATTAAAAAATACTTAAAAATGAGTACAAATACAAGACATATAGTCAAGTTACCGATTAAGAAAAATTTTTTTGATTATGACTTTTTATATCGAGGTGGAAAGCAGGGGCGGCTCCAGAGTCTTGGTTGGGAGGGGGGTTATAATGAGGGATGCAAGTTATAATTTTACAAAATACTATAACAAAAAGAAAACAACAGTTTTTACAACACAAATTCAAGTCGTCTATTTTTAAAATTGGCAAAAATATCAATAATATGGTCTATTTGATCTAGAATATCTACTTTATGATGTATATTAATTAGATATAATGCTGATAGTCTACCTTCAGTCATCATTGAACGAAACCAGATTTTTAGTCTCTGAAGTGTAGAGAAACTCCTTTCAACCGTCATACCTCTATGGCTCTATTTACATATTTGTGCGTCTTCTATGATAGTATATATTATAATATGCATTTTTTGTTAACAATGTAAATTTTGTTATAAATACGGTACGGGCTTGGGAGGGGGCCGCGCCCCCCCTGGAGCCGCCCATGGTGAAAATAAAATATAAACACCCTGTATTGGTATGATTTTAAATCATTACATTAAACCGTTTAAGAGTCAATTGTATATACGGTTGTATGTAAGTAATTATGATGAACCATAGAAAATTATCTTTTATTGTGATTGATAAAATTATGACTCGTGCAAATAATAAATTACACGAATAAAAAAAAATAACGATTCGAGAGTTATATAGTTTCTAATGCGCATACGACTTAGATTAAACTTTGATTATACGATTTTCGAGAAACGCATTAGTACAGCAATGGTCGTAAAGTTCTGAGTCGGCTTATACAAATAATAATTTTCAATAGATATGAAGTACGAGCGATCTATTTATACGGATTTATCGGGCACGGCTCTGTTGCGTAAGTTTCGGTATGTCCTTCGGCCGACAACGACCGCCGTCATCCGGAACGAAGGGCGGTGTAAGTACAATGCCGCAAACAGGATTTAATGTTAAAATAATCGTGGTGCCGTCTATCCGTATACATTATATTGAAATGTATTGTATATGAAACGTCACACCCGTCGAGAAGATGATAACCGCAGTGTTCGTCTCATATTACTACACTTGTCGAATAATAACATTACACCTAACGTATATGCTTACAGTACCGATGTATTATTGTCATGTGTTATCCATTCGCAGCAGCATCATTTATACAGGTTTATAAATATTTATAACTTTTGTTCCTTTTTTTTTTTTTATTTAATTGTGTGCGAGGGTTTTGAAATTTGGTTTTTTTTTTTCTAAAAAATAAGCTACGGCACGAGTTTTCCAGTGAAACTATTGTCTCTCCGACAATGCAATAAGTGGTTTATATTTTTATTAAACAGTTAAACGGATATTAGACGTATACGTGTACGCCTCAACGGTTGACATAAAAACCATAAAACCGTGAATGCTTATTATTACATTAAGTTTGTTATCACGGTTTTATTCCATAAATATATAACTTCACGAGTATTCACAAGACACGGTAACACAATTTGTCTGTATTTTATTATTCGTATTATTTGTACAAATTCGAAACCGACAGTGAACAATCGCATTGGAAAAATGTTTTTTAACGACGGTCGGTGTAATATAGTACATACATTGAATATCTTATCTTATATAATTATTAACTCGAACGATACACGTAATAAAATAATTTATATGTTTGTATTGAAATCACAAGTCTTAAGACACAAAATTAAGTGTTAGTTTTATCTAGAAAAAAGTTTCAAATAAAAACCACACGCCTTAAAAGATTAAAAATAAAAATAATCGTTATGCTATGTAGGTATTTCGAAAATGTATCTATAAAAACGAATTATTACTATCAAATATTTTGAATTGTTGTCATACTATCCACTATAGCGACTAATGCACAGCAAGGGTATCGTGCTAAAGACAAATTTATTTTTATTGTATAAAAATAAACATAAACGGCAGCTTTAAACTTAACGTTATTATCATTGGGTATCACTTAAAAATCGAAAAACGACCAGTGTTAAGTATACGTGGTCCCGGTCCATCGTAATGTTAATACGCTTGACGTTGAGCGCAAACTCGTAACTCGAAGTATTGATGAATCATGACGAAAAAAACGAAAAACTCCGTAAACAGCTATTATTTCTGCACCGCAGCGCGCAATACATTTACCGCGGTGTAGCCATCGTACGTTGATATTTATCGAAGTTTATGAAAAAATGTTAGGAAAAAAAAAAAAATCGCCGTTTTTCTAATCCTCGACACGAGACATGTGCACGCGAAAGTGCGCGATTCGCGCGATAATAAATTATTGACAACAATACGAGTAGGCCTCCGACGAAACATACTGTTCCGACACGACGATGGTATTCAGGGTTCCCCGTCACCGGTCGCCAGGGCTCACGATGGGGCCTTAACGCGCTTTGTTCGCCGATCGAAATCTAATAACGCGTAAGTGACACCGCGGTCGCCCGCCCCGGGGCGAAACGGATAAACCTCGGTGCGCGAAACACGCACGTCACCGCGGTCGGGCCGGATCCGTCGTAATCTCGTTACACTGCACCCGGAACCGGCGCGCCAATCACGTAAATACATTGTAATGCGTGTGTATACGTAATGATTCATGGCACGATATTGTTATTATTGTTATTGTTATTATGACGTACGCGCAGAAACCGCGCGCGGGACCGCTTGCGCACGTGTCGGTCGGACCGTTCGACGGGCGCGGTCGGTCGATGCGATGAGTTTTTACGATCCACTTCGATCGGCATTTGGACGTCCGCGGCTTTTTTCAATCGCACCGCCTTTCGATTTTTCTGTCGATTCACCGGGTTTTACCGATCGAATCGGGTTCTCAGGCGTGCGATCTTTGTCGCGTAAGATCCGCAGCGCACCTTTTAGGCATACTGTACGCAGCGCTAAACATTTCGAATACGCCCGACGTTCGAATCCACGATGAACCGCGGTGGTCTGTCACGTACTTTCTGAATTACCCTGGTTCCGTACGAGAAGATTTTAATGTTTTTATACACAAAAGTACTTATGAACGTCCGCATTGCGTATTTTGACGACGCGTCGGATTGATTAATTTATAAGGGTTGAAGTTAAATAATAAATAAAAATTTAATGTTAACTTTTTATCCAGTTCGAGCCTTCGTAGTATTTGGACAAGCCTATAGTAATTATTGCATAAGGCTAGTTTGCAACGTAGAACTATAACGTAACTTGTTTCGGTAAATTTAATCTAGCGTACAAGAATTAATGCAACACAGATTTCATAAGCGTTACGACTAATAAATCGGCTGCATCCAAGTTGCGGTCAGAGACGATTTTTGAGGTAAGAACATACAACAGTTGCGGTCACGCGAATTGTAGGTAATATCCTAGTTGCGGTCATATACTTATTACTTATCTGTAAAGTTTGTAAATAAAATAAATAAAATTGTACAGTGGCGTACATGTAACTTTTGTATGGGGGGGGGGGAGGGATCAATTGCAAACAAATTATTACGGAAGAAAAATTCCTAAACCATAGGACGCATTCAAAATAATAAATTATAATATATATATATATATTGAATGTATCAAAATAATAATTTACAATAAATCCTTGAAATATTTTTTTGTTTCCTTACATTAAGAATACTATTTTGTACAATTTTTAAAAGACCTATGGGGGGATCTGACCCCCACGTCGCACAGTGGGAGGAATTGCATTTCTAGCTGGCCAAAAATTTAGCACCTATCAAACAAAGTTCGACACTCACAAATAAATGTTTTTTTTATTGATTTAATATGCACAAACATTTTCTTACTTTAATTTTGATAACTTACTTCAATACTTATCTCGATATAGATAACTGTTTAGAAAATACAGTTGAGGCAAGTAAACATTGAAATTATGAAGTTGGAAAATATTACAAACAAAATAATTTTATTTTTTAACAATAAACATTTATATAAGAAATTTAAAAAAAAATGCATTATTTTTAAATATTTAATTTATTTGATATTTAATCGGATAACAAAAAGATTAATAAAAATAAAAATTCAGAATAACTACTACTTATTTCACTGTTACAAGTTTCTATTTTTTTCTGTTCTGAGCTTTCGATAACAAGTAAATTAATGGCTTCTGGAGGTAATTTAGTTTTTGATTTGTTAAGTTGTGTTCTTAAACTTGTAATTAATAGATCAGATGACACTAATAAGAAATTAAAAAAATATGTGTTTGTATAAATACGTTATGATTTTCGAGAATGATGTACTCTGAATCGATTATAATTTTTATTACTTGCCTCTTGGGCATCTTTCTTTGACTTTCCCTTGCCTCTAAAGTGGAATTATTTCGCTTATAATAATATTTTCAGGTTATCATCTATCTTTAGCTAACTGAACTCTATCATAAGAAGGATATATATCAGCCTCATGTTTTTTAGCACCTAATCTAGTTTTGTGATACGAATTTTTAGTCATGTGAGTATTAATGATAAATGCTACATCCTTATCATCTGTGTAAGAACTATATTTATTTTTCGCTTCATTTTTATAAAATTTTCTAATCGTTATCACACATTGAGGAGAATACTCGGTTGCGAGGGAAACAACATCGAATGCAGCACGTTTTTCTTCAACATACAATGTCAATTTTACTGCACAGATTCATTTATATGATGAAGTTATTTCTCTCAAGTTTTTTTATTTGTCTGCGCTTAGAACGATCACTTGACTCTAAAAAAGATTAACGTAGTCTATTAGAACTTGTAAAAGATTCATACGATTCTTTACATTTCCTCAATAAAAGAATTTTAAATTCTAAATCCAACCACATCATTTTTTTAAAAAAAAATTTATTCAAAAAGTGATTTGAGTCTAACTATTTCTTATTCAACTTACTACTGAATTCTTCAACTTTTTTTAATACATTAATCAAATTTCTCATTGCCTTCTAAACTCCCACTTTTCTCCCAGCCTATGAGTTTTGTAAGTAATCATTGCGTTTCGTGATTCATAAGTACTTGATGCAAAAACATTATTTTTCAAAACTTCGAATAAACAGCGATTTTTTACGTTGCTTCTTTCACCTAGAAAAATATATTTATTTCAATAAGGGGCAAATTGGGGCAACTTATAAATGTCATATTTCAAAGTATATATATATAAGCTTAAACTAAAAATGAATTCACATCTCTAAGAGCCTCTAAAAAAAATGTCTACAAAATGAAAATTAAATAAATTTGAATATCTTTAAATTCATGATATCTATGCATTTTTATTACGACATTTTAATTAATAAATAGTACTGAGAACAAATGTAACTTAATTATTTCTATCGGTTAATCTATTTTTGATTTAGCAAAAAACAATTAGATTTTTACTTATGAAATAACGACAATGGACAAACTAAAATGAAAACTGCGTGAATAACAAGCGATTACCATATGATACGCTAAATTCAATAATCTTTCAGTACTTTACCTACTCCTATCAGTTCATTAATTAACAATTATTACATAATTTGATATATTTACCATCGTCATATCAATGGTAACAAATATTCCTGGTTGTAATCGTTAATCACCATACCTAAATTTTCTATTTTTGGCCAGCTATAAATGCAATTCCTCCCACTGTGCGTCGCCCCTTGTATACGCCCCTGCAATAGTAGTATAATCACGAACTAGATGATCGCCAATCAATGGTACGGCAAAAGGTTAGTTACAGTGTTGAACGTAACGCAGTGGAGCAGTTGAGCGAGCGTCCCTCCAAAATTTTTTATTCTGAAATGTCAAGTACAGTACTCAGTGTACTGGGGTCAAATGGCGTTACATTGTTTAGAAAAAATATGCACACTGCAAGAATGAATGTTCACCCGAGGTTGCCGCGTGACTTTTCACAATAACTTCAGTGATTTCAAACCTACACGATAAAAAAATAGTGTAGACAGTCCTAAGTCTGTTTATAAAACGGAAAGGTAAATGTTGAAACTTTTTTGTAAATAAAACAGCATGGGTGTATACCGTATATATTAGATATATATTTTGAGCGACCGCAACCAGTATGCACCGAATAAATCAAAGATAGATTATATTAAATCGAAACGCGTAGTTGTTTGAGCCTCGATTGCGTCGGGCGAATTTACTCGCTAGATTCGCACAACGTCTATTAAGACGTCTTACTCACTTACTCGCTGCGTGTTGAACTTGACCGGAGTGCATCGGACACAGCTCGGTGCACGCTCAATGGCACGCGACTCGATTCGTTAACGAGCAACGAGCGAATTGGCCCAAAGCAAAATCCGTGCACGGTCACAATTGTTGATCTACGAAAGCGTTTACCGTTTGAGCACAACGATTTTCGGTCGTGCGACAATACCTGTACGCAGTGCCGCAATTGTCGCGGGCGCAGGCGGTGCCGGACACCGCTTGATGGGCCCTAAAATATTTGTACTGAGGGCCACGGATTCCGGGAATTACATACGAGGTGTGATCAAAAAATACCGGGACTAAAATTATATATGCGCTAAAAATAATCGAATCGGGAATATACACACATCAAATAAAAATAGAGATAACACTCAATTACGTTATTCAAGCCGCGAGTTAATATTAACTGTTAGTAATGAACGACAATTCATTGAAATCGGATACTTTTATTGTGTCTGCCGTTTTTGTCATGTCGAATAAACTCGAGCAGCGTGTTTGCATTAAATTTTGCGTTAAACTCGGTAAATCAGCGACTGAAACTTTTGAAATGATTAAAAAAGCATTTGAAGATGAAGCGATGAGCAGGTCTAAAACATTTGAATGGCATAAAAGGTTTATTGAGGGTCGTGAAGACATTAATGATGACTCTCGTGCTAGACGACCTTCAACATCAAGAAGTTTGGAAATGGTGGCAAAAGTACGAAAAATTATTCGATCAGATCGACGAATGACGATAAGAGAACTTTCTAGTGAGTGTAACATTTCTTTTGGATCATGTCAAACTATTTTGACTGAAGATTTAGGCATGAGACGAGTCTGTGCAAAAATGGTCCCGAAATTGTTGTCTCAAGATCAAAAAAATCATCGAATTGAAGTTTGTCAAAGTTTGAAAGAACGAACACAAAATGACCCAGAGTTCATTAAAAATGTAATAACTGGTGATGAAACTTGGGTCTATGGTTATGACATAGAAACTAAACGACAGTCATCACAATGGAAATCAGTAACTTCACCAAGACCCAAAAAAGCTCGGCAAGTTCGTTCTAACGTGAAAACCATGTTGATTACTTTTTTCGATATTAAAGGCCTTATTTATTACGAATTTGTTCTAACTGCTCAAACGGTAAATCAGACTTACTACAAAGAAATTTTAATTAAATTACGAGAAAAAATCCGTAAGAAACGTCCAGATCAGTTCCAAAATCGATCGTGGTTGTTACACCACGACAACGCGCCTGCTCATTCTGCCTTATCAATCCGTGAGTTTCTAGCTGATAAACAAATTCCAGTTGTACCTCACCCCCCTTACTCACCAGACCTCGCCCCTTGTGATTTTTTTTTATTTCCAAAAATTAAAACTGACCTCAAAGGACAAAGATTTGATGATATTGAGACAATAAAAAAGAATGCGGTAGATCAACTCAAACAACTTAAAGTTGAAGACTTCCAACACTGCTTCAAAAAGTGGCAGGAGAGATGGGACAAGTGTATAACATCGGGCGGTGAATACTTTGAAGGAGACTAATATTTGAAATATTATTTGTATATTTAAATAAATAAAAAAAAAAAATCCCGGTATTTTTTGATCACACCTCGTATGTACATACGATTTCATTGCACACATATATGCGTATGCATGTACACGATTCCGCACGATTTCAAATGCAGCGTTGTACGAACCGGAACAGTGAGGCGATTGAATTCGTTTTTTATATATAATTATCTATGCTCCAAAGGTGTATCGGAAGATGATGAGATGATGGTGATGGGCCTCTAAAATACTTTTGCACCTAGGCCTCAAAACTGTAGTTGCGGCACTGCTTGCACATTGTGTTGCGCGTACTTCGCGCGGACGTTTTTGACTATACGCGTTCCGATAAGATTGGCCCGAGAATAAATATTAATCGCACTCGGTTTGAGCCTCCGGCGTCTATACGGTTTTCGGATGGGCACGGTACACCTCGACAATTCTTCGGCCTACTTCAGTGATTTCGTGATTCGACTTCGCGTCCACCAGCTGCAGATCCATTTCGATTCGTGCTTGCTACGAACGACCGTTCGCAGGAGTACCGTGTCATTGTTGCCAAGTGGTTCGGACAAAAATGAACCAACAAGGCGTGTTCTATAATTTTTTCTTTTGCTTAACATTTTTCGTGGTGCGTCACGAATATCGCGATGTATTAGGTAGACCACCCATACGACCGGAGGATTTTACAAACACATTTGGTCTATGGCGCTTCTCCGCTAACCAGAAACATCCGATCCGCCGTACCTTAATAAGAAATTATTATTTATTATTGTCATGCAATATCATTTGATTCATTTTCGCTCAACTCGTGCAATATGACTATGAATATATGGCATATGACTAGACAAGTCCCATCTAGCGGCCAGTTTTTAATCCGCTTACGCCTCGTTTTCCTATTTGTGATACAATGGTTACCGATCATCAATCCGGCATCGCATATTGCCTTTTTTTAGTCGAAATCAAATTATCATGTTTATCCATTACGATTTTATATATTATTATATCAATTAAATAATTATAACGTACAAATATAAAGTATATCAACAGAAATCAACCAGAAGTAATCCGTCGTATAAGTCCGCAGATCCTTCAGAACGGTTTGAAAGATCAGAGGACGAATTTCCTCCACTAACCAACGGACTTGGTGGATTTTATCCGTGAAGAGTAGTGGACTTTTATTTTCCACGTTAGTAGACACAACTGAGGACCTAATCCCACGGATTAAATCCGTCGAGGACCTGAGAACCAAATGCGTGATGAAATCCTCTCGTATACTGGCATCTGTTGCGGAGAACGTACTCGTATCGCGTTAAAAACGCAATCGTCTCGGCCGCGGCGCAACTGCGGATCGACGAGCCACGGTGACGGTTTCGTGCAGATATCGTATCGTGTTGCGACTATGACGATGGCGGGCGGAGCGAGTCGATGATTTTTCCTAGTAATCCCTTTTCGCTCGAACCGAGGGACGAACCTCGTGCGGGAGGGGGGGGCGCTAACGGTTAAGCCATTTACAGCCGCGACGTCGCGTACAATTATCGTATCGCCGTATTGTTACGGTGCACCACGTACGCGGCAATTACAATATTATGTGCCGCACCCTTCGGCGGACAGGACGAGACGGGCGAAAACAAATACTCCCGCGGACCGTTTTGCGAGCGCGTCTATTTGTTTTGTACCGAAACGCTGACTGAACCGCGGTCACGATCCGTTTATCTCATCGGTGTAGGGTTACACGTCGCGGTGCACAGAACAAATGTGTACACAACGCGATTGCAACAGCACAACGCGTCCGTCGTGTGAGGTCCGTTATGCGACCACCCGTCGCACCAGCGGCTTATCGACACTTGCCGACGTAGCGCGTTCGGACACGCGAGTCGTGCGGGGCTGTAGCCAGGGCGAGAGGGAGAAGTTTCTGCGCCCCGGGCGCGTAAACGAACAATTTCGTGTTTCACGTTCAAAGTTACAGCAGTCAGTGTTGTTTAATTTGTTTGCAAAAACGTCAACGTCCTTCGTATCATTTGGACCGATCGTTGTAAATAATATCCAACAATTACAACATTATTAAATCAAAAATACATAATGGCGCATTCGGAAGTTTCGCTCCGGCCGCGGTATTTGGTTGCCACGGTACTGGCGGCATGTGAGAAACATAAAAACGCGAGAGCCACAGTACTGCTTATACGCGTACAGTTGTAACCTCTACACACGAGGATCATGTGTTAAGGGAACCGCGACGTCCACGTAAAAATCGTTTACGTTATTCCGGAGCTTTCGAAAGTATGGTAAAATAATGTTTTTGCACGCTCTTCGAAAAAAAGTAATGCGTACATTGAATATACCGAGTCCCACCGAGGGAACTCGAATTACTGATAATGTTCATTACGAAAAGTGTACGTTATTATTATTATTATTGCAAACTTTATCGTTAGACGTGTGGCATTGTTTACATAAATTTCGTACGGTAAAAAAAGTTTTTTTTAGCGACGCAATTTTTATTTCTTGTTCACGAAATTTCTAATCATCGTTTTTTTTTTTTTTTTGCGCGTAAAGAACCGTCAAAGTTCGGCGTACACCGAGATAAGAGTGAGGGTAAGGGTGAAAGGGACGGAGTTGCGATCGTATGTGTATATTATCGAATATTGCCACCACCATCGCCCTAATAGCCGACGAGAGCTTTGTATCGGGGGAATTTCACCAAGGGAAAAAATTTTGTTGTATTGTCGCCCGGCGACGTAATATCCTATGCGTTTCATCATCGCACCCGAGGTATTAGGTTTATTGCGACCCTCGCGTACACCGCTGCACTCCGTATACATGTAGAATCATACATACGCATAATATATCATAATAATACAATATTACGGCGACGCGACCGAGCCCGAGACACGCGCGCGCATATAATTCCGTAATACGTCCGTGCATCCGAGGAGTATAATACCGTACGCACGCGCGCGAGTTAAGTGCCGCCGGCCGGGAACGACGACTGCGTTCGACGAATTTTATTGAAACGCATAAATCATGATCAACGCGCGCAGTCGGTGACCGCGGACCAAAGTGGTCTAATAATTAAATTCGACTATCTTCGCATTACGATATTGTGCATAACGACGTAATAACAACGGTGTACGCGAATCGTTGTCGGGGGTTGAATCTCGTCGAACCTCTCAGAAATCTAATCTAACTGCGATATCGCACGCGCGCCGCCCGTTATGAACGCGTGCAATTATCATGTACGTACGCGCGCAAAGCGCGCCCTTCGTGTACGCACCCAACTCCTGCGCCGTCACCCTGATTGTGCAGTGCACCGCGATCGTGCAGTAATTTGCGACGTTTTGTTTTCATCCTTCTCCCCCCCCCTTATGCCGCAGTCTTTATGCGTAAAATAATGTGTGACGCGCAGTGTCTCGGCTGCGCGTCATTATGCTCGCGCGTAGCGCGGTGTTCGTCATAAGAATTAATTGACCGAATTTAAAATACCACTCGGTTCGTTACCGACGAGCCGTTTGTGTGCGCGAGAGCTACGTGACTCCAACCGTTGTGGAAACTGTATACGTTTCGTGTGAATGTCAAACTTCTCGCAAAGCTTTACGAGTTCGTTTCAAACCGTACGGTTATAAACACGTGTTGTACATATAAAAATTGTTAACGTTTTATCTCCCATGATGATTACGAGTAGAATTTTTACTTTCAAATTTCTTTGACCGTGTTTAGTAGTTTATTAATTAAAATTTCTAATTATCAAATCATAATAGCCAGTCGCTATTGTCTGCTGACGTCAAAAATACCTTTAAACAAGACGATATCCTCAACTGCGATAATGCGACTCTCGTGATAAGAATAATGATTAACAAAATAAAATTTAGGAAAATCTATGAATCACGGAAGGAAAAAAATAAGGTTAAACTCTTAATTTTAAATAAAATTAATTTTTTCGAAACTTAAGAACAACTGTTTCAAAAAGTATGTGACAATTGAGAACGATTGTTTAAGGTATGGGTAAACGATAAGTCAACCGTTGAATCATGAATACGTTTATAGTTCTAATCATATTGGTACAGTGTGTAATTTCTACTTTATATCGAGTTCATCTAACAGTTGTAGAATAATGGTCGTGCGAGGGGCAAAGTTTTGAAAAAATAACTGCGCGAGCCGTGAAATCAATATTGATTCGCTCGTAATTAAACGCAACAGAGCTGTAGACAGCCGCGTTTCGTCCCGGCGGTGATATCGATATTTTTTCGACATCTTTCGACGTACTCGCGGGGTTCGGGTTAAACAAGAGCGGAAAGAATAATAAATTAGTAAATAAATTAAAGGAACGACGAACGGGTGCGTACGGGCCCGCGGCGGCACGAGAACGATTGCGGTGCAGGAGATGAATCAGGAGATATTGACGGCCGTTCGGTAAATAAGATATGAGACCGTGGGAATGCCGAACACGTACGGAATTTGATAAGACGATGAACGCGTTTGAAAATCCCGGGACTTTATTGCCGGACGGTGTGCGCACGGACGTGCGGCTGTGCGTCAAGAAGCCCAGCATGGTCGCGACCGCGATGTGTGTACGTGTACAGGAGAAAGGTGCGCCGGTGGGGGGGGCGAATGCGAGAGGAATGCGCGCGCGCTCCGTTCTGTGCGACGGAAATCTTTCGTTCCTTCGAATCGTTCGGAATCAATCAAACGTTCCGTCTCACTCTCTCATCCCCTTCCTACTACCCTCTGTCGTCCTTCGTAACTTTCTCTCCCGTTTTCCCTCGCCGCCCCTCGCAACCGTTTAAACGATGTGCTTTTTACTTTGTGTCCGACGTGCGTGGCCGACACACTGCACTATACCTGCGCCACCTATCCACGTTAATACATGATGCGCGTGCAGTCGCTCCGCGTGCACGTACGCCGATTTGTACACTTTATTCCGTTCACAGCGTTTTAACTGCTGCAATCGTTTTTATCGTCCGTTCTCTCTCTCTCTCTCTCAATCTGTCTGGCTCGTTCGCCTTTTTCGACCAGGATTTTTTTTCTTTTCTCTCCTTGGTTCAGCGCCGCGAAAGTTCTCCCCGAATCGAGTCTTCTCACGTCCTCTCCTCTACACCCTCTAGCGTACGTGTTTTATCTCACCGTAAAGGTCGCATACGCTCTTCGATTCAATAACATCCTAAGGTACGTCACGGCATATACCGGAAAAGATCAATTGATTCCGTAGTGTGATGTAGTGCGGCTTCCGTCGATTCCGTCTGATTTTTTTATTTTTCATCGTTGACATCCAAGCGAATATTGCGTAGTATAACTGAAAAATCATATCCTCAAATCATTTATCCCACAATAAATTACTAAATGTAAAAAAAAAAAAATGTTCGAACAAAACAGAAAGAAATTTGTATCTCTTATTGAAATAGATTTCGTTTATTTTTTGTGGATGTTGTTATACGATTATGATATGTATTGTAGTACACAGTAATTATAGATAATTATAATATTTGCGTTATGACTTTACATTTGTATTATTTGTTTCCATTCGTACTAATTATCTATTAAAATATACTTATGCGAGTAAAAGAAAAAGATACCTAAAATTTCGATTCTTAATGAAATTCATATAATTATCTAATTCACGGTCATCCTAGTGAATAAATATAATTATTATAAAATGATGAAATTTTCCTCTTTATCTCATTTTCAATCTCACATATTTTATCGTATTACATAGAACTATTCGAAGCGTTTAGATTTTCAGCGGTGAAATACTATCATGGTATATAATAGCTATAAATATATATATATATGCATTATACGTTTACTACTGCAACGAGCTTTCGGGTCGACTATTGATTATAGTCTCTCTGTCTATATATATAATGTGTATAGACGCGTTGGTCATATTTGATTTTCGCATCGTGTTTAAATGATTCTATCGATTCAACACGATCAAAACTGATTCTTGTCGTTCCGAATACCTATAAAATCACGTACGAGTGCAAAACTTCAAGAATATTCATAATGCACATATGTATAACGCAATAGGTAATACGTACCTACCTAAATTATATTATAAAGTCGTGTGCGACACTCGACACATGCACGCCGTTTTGCGAACATTCCGTTGTTCGCATACGATCAATAAAAATTAGTATATTTTAGTTTTTAGTATATATGTAAGTAGCTGACGTTTATTGTTAGATCGAACGTGTTCGGCTTCGTGAGCATAATACCATTGATTTTATAATATACAGATACGCCATCCTACTTTTAAAATTTATGGCGGATGAACTAGACTGGAATTGAAAAAAATTAAACAATAATATAATTCGAATAGTGAAAACCCGTTTTTGTCAAGTTGATTGCTAACGATTACAGCGAAGTATAACCTGCCGATACTACTTACCACGGTTATCTTACTCGGCATCTTTCACGGTGACAACCATAGAGTAATATAATATAACTTTAATGACTTTTTAATGACTTAACCTATTGTACCATAGTAAATGCAATCTAAAATAACTATATGCATATGATAATAAGTATAATTACTGTATAAATACAATAATAATATTATTGTACTGTAAAGATTTATTGATAAGTGAGTAAATCGTGATAATAAGTAAATAGTAGTATCACAGATTACATGAATACTCGTATAATCTGTGATAGTATTATAATTTTCGACATTTACGATATATTATATACCTATTAGTAATTACTATTTTTTTTAAAAAAAATTACAATTATTTTTGTATTTATTTAACTATATATTAATATTTAAATATTAATTATGTGTTTTTAAATGTATTTTATTTTGTTGATTGATAGTTTAGTATTATTTATAATAAATAATAAGTAAATTATAGGTTCGTTCAGCGTACCTGACTTATTATTATTTCATATTAAAACGAGAAACTTTGCGTTCACATCTATGAATTGCACCTAGTTTATGAGATTTGTATGTAAGATTTTCTGTGGTTTTTAAATAATGTTTATATTGTGAGTAATAATAATTGAAAATATTATCAATTGTTGTATTAATTATTGTTTAAAAAAAACTCTCTTAAATAAAATAACAAATCTCATACGCTAGTATATTAAAATCAATTAAATAAATCTAAAAAATACAATAGTTATATTATTATTGTATTTATATGGTAATTATACATAATATCTAGCCATATTGGAGCGCATTTACTACGGTACAATTATTAACGTCTTTAAAAGCGGTCACTCTGATGGGAGGCAGTTAGCCTTTCAACTTGATTATAAAATGCCTTCTCTATATTACTCTACGGTTACAACCGAGATTTTAACCATAATATAGCGTACTTATATGTTATCAAATCAATGATGATTCCAAACATGTACCGCGTCAAAAATAGTTTTTACCGACTTCTCGAAACACCCGTATGCACACAAATTATTATTATTGCGTACGTACACCACCCCGCGCTCCACAACAATATATATGATATTATGTTTTACGTTTTTTTTTATTTTTTTGCGAAAACGACTCGATTTATAATAATCTCTCTCCGGAGACTTTTGCAAAACAATCGGGTTCCGCGCGTACGCGTGTGTTCGTATCGCATATACACATGTATACTCGTATGATGC
Source organism: Sipha flava (assembly GCF_003268045.1). Taxonomy (NCBI): domain Eukaryota; kingdom Metazoa; phylum Arthropoda; class Insecta; order Hemiptera; family Aphididae; genus Sipha; species Sipha flava. The sequence continues at coordinate 2,847,676 of NW_020273144.1, read as the reverse complement.
AGTGTTGCTACGTGTAATATTATAACCTATACGCATTGTGCACCACAAATACATACGTATTACGCTCGTATATATGCCGGGGCGTATGTGTTTTCTGCCCGCGTTAAGCCCCGGGGGAAACCTTTACCGGCACATTCTGAAGTGGCTCTTGGTTTGGGATTCAAACAACGGCATTCGCCGCAGTTATACTTCGTGTGCATAATGCATATATATATATATATTTAAGTGTGCCAGTCGCGGTAGATTGATTTTGTTCTTTTTGTTTCATTTTTTCTGTACATTAAATTTAATTCCCCGCGACCATAAAAGCGTGCGTATACGTATGCACGGGTATAAAGGTACGTTTATATGTACGACTTTACGTGCAGTCCGACACTACCCTACGGATGTGCGTAACAGTGTTCGCGCATAACAAAGTTAATTTCTAACCGGCAGCGCGTGTTGCGAAGGCGGCGGGACACCTCTTATTATTGCGTATGCGTATGGGAATTTAATCTTTATCCCGTTGCGGAACACGGGACTTTTAAAACTTTATAAGCGCCGTTCGAATAAATTCAAACGTCGTAAAATTGCACTCACGCGGAATGTACTTTTTTACTGTTTCCCGTGCGTAACTACATTAAATGTCGCCGGACATTGACGGCTGCGAATAATAAAGCCCACGTAGGTACAGCTGGCGTCGGGGGTCGCGGACTCGACTTTTTAGCTTGCGACCGAAATTAACGCGAGCACTTAAACACGGTAACCACCAGGTTTTATAGCGGCGATTATTATTTACGGTGACTTCGGTTAAACGCCCTTTAAACGGCTGTATTCTGCATTCGCTCCGCGCAGCTTCGGTTACCGCGTTTAACGGAACGCAAAACGAAATGCAAAACGGTTTTGCGGAGGACGGAACAACCTTCCGTCAAATGTGTCACCGCGATGCGTTCGGACGTCTTGAAAAGTCCGGCCAAACGACGGCCGCGGTACGTGCGTTACGACTGCCCCGTCGAAACGTCACAAGGTTTAACTTGCGCTCGGTGCACGGTTAAACGGCTGGAGCAATCGTTTCGGGTGCTGATAATAGCGCGAGTGTTCCGTCGTATGTTTTTTTTTTTTTTATATTTTTTTTCTTTTAGTTTCCGCCGCTTTTCTCACTTCCCGTCCGGGCACGACGACCGTGCGTCGTTCTCGTTTTTATTGTCCATCTCTTCGCGCCGATAATGCGTCCACGTACACCGGATTTGCTCCGAGCGCGGACGTGTGGGGCGCGGTGGCGGCGGCGGCGGCGGCGGCCGATCGAACGGTGGTCGCGACGGCGGGGCTGGTTTCGTGTGGGGGGGGGGGGTCGCTGCAGCGCGCGGTAGCGATAATAGAAACCTCGGTTTGATGCAGTGATTGGCCCGTGCGTCGGCTCCGCCCATTCCGGCTAGCGGTTCGCGACGAACGTGCGCGCACGCACGCACAGGACCACCGAAATCGCGCGGGCGTGCATACGGCTTGCGCTTCAGCGTCGGCCGGTCGGGGTAGGGCCGCGCGACGTGTGGCCGGGCGGGGAGAGGTGCGCTTACGTACACGGACGCCAGTGCGGTGCGTGCGTGTACGGCTACTACACCGTAACCGTGGTAACGGGTTTTAGCACGGCCGCCGTCGAAGAGAACTTCATTAGAGGCCGCGGCGTACACGTATCTTCACGCGTGTGTGTGGTACTACCGTTCAATCACGCCGCCGCGACGTCGGGGCGCGAAAATCCCCGGGCCGCCCGTCGAATATCGTATGACGTAGGTACGCGCAGAGGTGGAACTAGAGATTTTTTTGCCCGGGGTCAATGTTAAAATTACGCCCTATTATAGACCAATAATCAAATACATTTTTCAAATAATTTGTATACAATCTTCTGACTTTGCGAGCCTTATCGTTATCCGCTGACGTCTTACGCGTACGGTCCCCGGTGATACGCCCGTTCCCTGTGGCGCTCGAATCGAATAATTCAAACTGTTGCTGGACAGTTTTTTTCATCACGCCCACCCTGCGGTTAGGTTGTTTAATATTTCATTAAACTTTTTAGACTTTTCAGTGTTGTTTATAAGCTATGAATAAGACTTCCAACTAATTGGTCACACCAAAAAGTCGTAACAAATTGTAGTTTAACTATACAAATATGTGTGCACAAAAATTCAGAAACGTTGGTGTATGGTCAATTTCGTAATATGATCTTACAGACATCATAATTGTTTAATCTATTGCAATGAATCACAAGCACAGATTTTATGTATTTCGGTAAATTATATTCAAGACTACTTCGAATCGCAATTGATTTATATCAATAATCCTACACAAAATACAGTCTTTTATCATTTTTATTATTACTTATGAAACTGTAATTTCATACGATTTTTAACTTATATACGTGTACGTTATAAAACACCTGCCGTAAAATTCAAAATTTACAGTTATTATAAATTCAAGTGATTTTTTTCAAACATAAAAGATTTATATCTACGAGTACATAAAACTAAAAAAAATAAGTGCATTATAAATTCAAAACTTTTTTTGATTGATATTGTCCAATAACATATTTTTATTGGTATATTTTTTGAAATATACGACCGTAATTTACATTACTGTATTTGTTGTATAAGTCATAAAACTAAATCCGATACTTATATTGGTTCATTTTCATGGGATTTACGTATTATAGGTACCAATAAAACTTTTGTTTTATTGTACAAATTTTCGATGAAAAAATATTTCCCTAGAAAAATGTCTTCAAAAAAGTTTATTCATTAATAATTAATATTAATATTTATCTATTATTGATAACACTTTCGCGAACGTGACTGCTAGACTTCGCCGTAATCATATTAAGTTAACTTGACAAAATCAGGTTTTCAGCAATCTAATTATTTTAATGGTTGCTGTTTTTATTATCGGAATCAATTTTAAAAAGTTGAAATCAAAACTTCATTTCTGTTATTATAGTTGGTAACCTAAGCCAAGACGTTTGAACCGCAAGTATCATATGGTGTCGTGATTTAAATCTTTGAACCTAAATAGTAAACACAAATTGTCACAAATTAGAAAGTATCATATTTAGGTGGCCTTTTTCATTTGCAAAAAGAAAAGAAAAAATTAACGTTTATTTCATATAGTATTTATAAATTATACAAATACCTATGAAATAATATTTTTATTATGTCAATTATTAATATAAATCGTATATCATACGTAATTATTATTATTTTTTTTTTTTATAATGATTTGGTCTAAAGAAATTAATTTTCATTTTGTTTAATTATATTAACGACGATATACACATAAAACAATATACTGTAGCATTAGTATAGATATAATAAATATGTGTTATGGCATTGATCCAAAAACAAGGGCCGAATAAATTACAGTTTATTGAAGGTTTAACATTACATAACTTTCATCTTTTGGTCTTTTTTTGATATACCACTTTTGACATTCTTATTAAAAACGATTTTTCAAACATAATTTTTTTATAATCTCATATTATTGTTCATTTATTATTAATGTACCGTATACAACCTTCATTATTAGGTATTTTTGTAAAGAATATTAAACAACTTTAACATTGAAAAGAAGCGATGCAATGTATTCAACATTAGCTCAACACTGTGACTGCAGTGCATTCACATTAACTGCATTCACATTCACGAATGAAAACAATTTTCGAGGAGTTATGATATGCATAATGAATACGTGCCAAAGTACCTACCTAACCTGTAATCTATGTAAATCGTATATTATTTCACTGTTAAATATCGCGTTTGTATACGCAGCAAACCGTTATAATTACGTGTAGAGGTATATGGTAATTACATATAATTAGTAAACATCAGTGTATAGAGAGGAGGGGGGCTTGTAGCATCGTGGCTGAGTGATAAAAATGAAAATCAAAACAAAATGCTATCTCGCACCCACCCGACAAAATTATGACCTCAGAAATAGAAACTTTTTAATCCCAATGAAAAATATAAAATTATACGTAACATACAGCGAAAACGTATAAAACAATTTAATAACGTCACCATGACTGCAGATGCATTGACCGTGTGCAAAATGTATTAACAACTACGTATTATATAAAATCAAACTGCCGTCTTGCAGTTACATGTTGAACCTCTGCACTGTTCATTCACGATTAATCGTACACTAACATTACGCCGAAGTAAAAGTTATTCGCATTCCTTCTATACAACAAATCGCAGTTCTTCGAGGGCAGATCTGTTAAATTATGATATTATTAAATATTTATGGTTAATGTGATATCAGCTGAAGATAACGTGTGTGCGAGAAAATTAGAACACAATTTTTATTAAAAATACGAAAAGCTTGAATTGATACCGAGTTTTGAACACGGTACCATCACTAGTAGTAGTGCCCAACCCGCAGCCCGCGAAGGTATTCAATGTGGCCCGTTACAATTTTTTTTTTACCATAAATAAAACAAAATATTTAAAAAAAATAAAACTACTCGTATTAAAAATTACGATTTTTTTTTTTTAAATTTATTAATTTAATTTTTGAACATTTTCAAATAGAAATTTCACGATATAACCCGAACACTTGAAAGAGCGTATTGATAAAAAATAATGTGCAACTACAGCGTGCACCTCAATCTACTCGTATTATCTTTTCAGTAGTCGATAAAATATTTGAAAACAAATTCAATACGTACCAGGTTACATTGCACCTAAATGTATACTGCACACCTACTGTGTGTATCAAAATAACATTATCAGATTAATACTGATATTATTCGTACTTACTTTTATATTTGGTGGCCCGCTCTAAGATAATTGTTTACCAAAGTGACCCACCGAGGAAAAAAGGTTGGACATCTACTATATGTATATATAGTATTTTGTCACGTACTATTAGACCCGACTCGGCTGGATATCGCTCGTTGTCGGTTACGGTTTTTGCCAGTTGTCTCCCGTTACCCGTTTCCCTTCTAAGGCAAAGAACTTGGCTCCAAAAATTATCACTACGACACGGTCGGATTTTAAGTAATAAATCTTTCTTCGTAATATTAAATTTAATTATTAACTTCTTAATTAGTTTCTAGCGCGTTGATTTCTTCATTGCCTTTATTTTTATTATAAATCGGCAATACGCCAACTGAAAACCGCGAGATATTACTTCACGATTAGTCCGATAATGTCGTGCGCGAAGTAAAAAATGAAATAGGTTCATTAAATTACAAAACAAAACAATTATTAACGAGTGTGTTGGTTCGATTCGGATGTTTCCAAAAATACGTAATTTCACTAGTGCAACATTAACCGGACAATTGTTACGACACCTAGTTGTTTTCGTAGGCTAAGACGACCTTGAGCGTTGAGTCCGCGTCGTCGATATACCGTATCGTCCGCAGGGCTGTTACATTAGCTCGTGCAGTTCGTTGTGTACACACAGGGTCACGAACGGAATGAATTTACAATCGTAAACGTGTCGTCGTGCGAGCCGACCGGGCCAACATTTCTAAACACTAGTTTAGTGCATTTCGCGCGATATACGCGTAGAAAAAAAAAAAAAAAAAAAAGGATGAAAAAAAGAAAAAGCGTAACCTTGTTTGGATTTGGTGTTTTGCAGGCGAGAAACCGCACAAATGTCAGGTGTGCGGCAAGGCGTTCAGCCAGTCGTCCAACCTGATCACGCACAGCCGGAAGCACACCGGGTACAAACCGTTCGCGTGCGACCTGTGCGGCCGGGCCTTCCAGCGCAAAGTCGACCTGCGCAGGCACAAGGAAACGCAACACACCGATTTCCGGTCCGGAAGTCTCACGTAAAGGGCGGACCAGACGACGGCGACGACGACACCGCCGCCGCGGAACGTTGTCGCGCGAACCACCGCTGCAAACCGCTGCCCCGCAAGTCTTATCCGTTTTCCTCCGGTACCGTTACAACGATACGCATCAGCCGCGCGTGTAAATGTACAAATCATCATTATCATTATTATTATTATTATTATTATTATTATTACTATTATTATTATCATTATCATTATTATTATTATTATTATTATTATTATTATTATTATTGTGTACATGACGTGCATAACGTGTACGCTATTGTTTTCTTCTTTCTATTCTACCGTTTTGTTTCAACAACGTTCGAACGTTTTCGGTCCGCCGTCGAAATGATTCGGTGACGAGAATCCGTAATACCGTTGTTAAATAATATCTGTCTCCGATGTGCATTCGTAATCCTAATCAACGCCGTACGTCGGTGACCGTGTCTCGCGCGTACGCACATAGGTTACACTTATTAACCGTACACGTCTTAAATAACTATAATTAATGTTCTGTGTTTACATTTATATATACATACATCGTATAGTACATATTTTATTATACGAACGTGCTTTTAATAAGATTATTATAATACGTAGCTGTGTTCTTGTTTTCGTACAACACGTGTCCTTATTATTTATTTACGTAATTATCATTACTATTATTATTTACTATTTTTTTTTTTTTTTTTACCCTAAATAGTTACCTGTATTGTCTAAAATATGCTTATCGTACGGATAATTTTTAAACGTATTGTCAAAACTATAATGTACCTATTTCGTTTTATGTTTACGTATATGATTGAAGACATTTTTGTTTTGTTGAATAAACAAACTATCATTTTAACATAATTTCGTTGTCATTTAAAAAACGTAAACATTGATTATTGTATTATTGTTAAAATTAAACAAAAAAAAAACAGTTTTACCTTTCTTCGTTCACCAGCAGTTTTATAATTATAATAATATAACATATAATGTAGGATTATTATTATTAACATTATTATATCAATTATTATGTAAAATTAAACTTATACAAACATGATTTTAAAAAAATACTTAAAAGTAGTAGAGCAGAAAAATTCAATTTTAAAAGATATTTACAGTGAACATAATTCTAGATATTGGAAATTTGGTAACATAATTTGTAGGTTGAGTTTTTAAACAAAAAATAATAATCAATATTGTGTTAGCTTTTAAACCTATATTATATGGAGACCAGATAACAGAGCCGTAATCTAGAATTGAACACTCTATGGAACAATAAATTAAAATAAATATATTTATATTGTTAAAGTCAACACAAATACACTGAATGCACTAAAATAGTTTCAAGGCTTTATTTTTAGTGTGATAAATATGTGGTATAAATGTTGGTTTCGGATCAAAGAGCACACTTAAATTTTTAATAACATCAGTTTTTCTGGGTAAGGATTCATCATTAATATTACAATCAAATAAATTACTTAAGTTAGATTGAGAGAAAGTCATTACTTGACATTTATAAATATTAAATGCGACAAAATTGTTTTTGCATCATTTAAAAAGTAAATTTAAGTCAGATTGTAATAATCTAGCATCATAAATACAATTAACTACTCCACAAAGTTTTATGCCATCAGTAAACATAAGCTTAGAGCAGTTTTGTAAAATAATATAATGGTAAATATAATAGGGGTGCATCGTGCATAATATAAACGCTGATTATTCAACAAAGCATTATTTATTTGTTTAAGTTAAATACGTAGGAATATTTTTTCAATTTCTATGATAAGTTATTTTAGTTTTTTTTGGCGACTACAAAGCAACGTGGGCTACACAAAAATCTGATAATGATAATAGTAGCCTCTCTCCTACATTTTTAAATTTTATTCTTTTTAAAAGTCAGGAGATGCACCTCCGTGCATCCCACCTCCAATGGTACCTATTTTTGAGTGTCAAATGCTATGGCTGTAGATATGTGGCGTTGACATCGTTTAAACATGTAGACTTAATATTATATTCATACGAGCATTTTATTCGTATAGAAACAACTGGTTAAATCGATTGCTTCAATAAAAACTATAGGTATGTAAGTTAGGGTGATCAAACGTCCCGTTTAAAACGGGATTGTCCCTTTTTTTGATCATCATGTCCCATTGTCCCGACCAACTACGAGTGGGACGCTTTTTATCCCGTTTTTAAAAAATTGTCCCGTTTTAATCCCGTTATTTCCATATTATTTATTATATAATATATTAATGCTTGTAAATAAAATATCTAAATATGTTTAATCATTGAAAACCTTGATAAAAAAAAGATATACAGCAAAAATAATTTTATGGAAAACGTTGATGATTTTTTTAGTGTATTCTTATCTTTTGTAGAAAAATGGAGTTGTAATTTTGAATCGTTCAAAAATTTTCGTTGAACTCAATTATTACATATTGCTGTTTGGGTAGACCTTTAAGAAAATATTTAATATTTATTTAAAAATAAAAAACTTAACCAGGATTTTCATGTGGATGAGGACAAGTTATTTAATGAATATAATCATGTAGTTCATGTGATATAAGTTAAAATTGTAGAATGGAAAAATTTTTCAAAAAATATCACAGAAAAATAGTGTGATGTATTTAAAACACTAGAAAAAAATTATATTTCTTTCAACAACTTCTTAACAATTATTGAATACTTATTGGTTATTCTTGGAAAAAAAATGCATCTGTAGAAAGAATTTTTCAATAACAAATGTATTGAAGACAGATGTAAAAAACCGTTATAATGTCGAAACCCTTAGATTGATAATAATTACAAAACAACACTTTAAAAACTTAACTTGTTCACAATTTAATGAATTTCTTTTGAAATAACCAAAATTGTTAAATTCAATACGTTCTTCCGAAAAGTACGAGAAAGCAGTGGAAAGCGTAAAAGGCTTACAAAATTCATAAGTAATTGAGATAGCTAATAGTGTATAATTTTCCTAATTCTCGTTAAAAAAATGTAAGAGTAACTATATGTAACCAGTGGCGCACACCTCATGGGTCAAGGGGGTCGGTTGATCCTCCGAAAAAAAATTGGGCGATTAAAAATATTTGCAATTTTCTTGGTTTTATTTCAATTTTGAACATGTGACACTCTATTGGACTTTGGCTCATGCCTTAAGTGCTAAGTTCCACTACCTTAAGCTCCAAAATTACCTTCATTGGAGTTGCTTTGATAATGTTTATGAGTAATGGGTGGGTGGTCGACATTAAAAAGTATCATAAAAATATGTTTAAAAACAAATAATTGTCGCTTAGCTGATAAATTAAACACAATTAAATTTTAATTTAAACCTTATTGTTGATCTCAAGAATTTTAAATTATATAAAATGAAGATAATAATCTTACCTAATAATTAATTTGCATAATTTTTATTAAAACAATCAATGCATGTATACATTTTACATGTTGAACAAAGCGTATTTACCTTTTTGGTTTCAAGTGCAATTGACTTTGAACCTAAAGTTGTGGTTTTATGTGAGTAACAGTGTAAGCATCTTTTTCTAATTTTCCTGTTCCTATTGTCGCTTTCAACAGATTTTTTCAAAAACATGTTTGAATCTTTTACGTTTATTATTTGAATTAGACGGCTCTTCAGATATGTTGGTTAATTGGTCTAATCCTAACAGTTCATCTACTAACATTTCTCGAAGTTTTTTAATGGACATTTTTTCGTTTGGAAGTTTCTTCATATTATACACAATAAAATCATTGATCACCGATGTACCTAATACAATTTAAGTGGCCACTTTATGGTACCATCGTATTGACTTACCTATCGGAGAACTATAACTTGATAGTTGATAGGATAAGTTTATCCCTGCCTTTCAAGAGTTGTAGTCTATAATTATTTGTGGTTTTAAAATCGGTTCATCATTTCGATTCTTTCTGTTTGTATCGATAATTTCAATACCGTGTTTGCAATGGCGGATCTACGGGGGTGGATATGGGGGATAGATCCCCCCCCCCCGTGAGAGTTTAAAAAATTTTTTTGCAACCAATTCAATTTTTGCATGCACAATTTGAATAAAAACAATTTTTTTATTATTTCGTTTTCATTATTTTGTAACCAAGAAGGATACACTAGTATACATTAGCATCTAAATTCATATCAGATTACGGATATGTATACCTCATAATTATATCATGGCCCGGGATACAGCCATAGAGTAAATGGCACAGTCGTCAAAAAAATTAAATTTTGTTTTGTAAATTTAGTAGAATAAAGCTTATAATACCTATACTTATTATATACAAAAATATTTTATATGCCTCCCCTCCATTATAAAATCCTAGATCCACCACTGCGTATTTGGTAGACAAAATGGCAACATCTCGTTTGTCGTGCCATTTCTCATGTTTGTATATGTTTGTAGTATGTTTGTCGTTTGGTCGCCGGCGGGCATATGACGCCAGAAGTAAAATCATATTATCACCACGCCACATGGTCGCCGAAAACCATACAAAGTTATAACAATATTTAAAATTAGAACGTATCGCTGATAATTTTACTCTAGGAATCAATTTAATAGCTCTAGTAGAACCAAATATATAAATACATACAAATTAATAATAACTTGTGAAAACACACTTGGCGTATCAATAAATGACCGCCGTTTGACCGTCGGCGGTCAAACGGATACACGGCAGCTAACGTGTTAAAGTAAGTTAATAAATACCATCAAAAATACGTAGGTTACCTACCTACTTACCTACCTAACCTAACCTACTTGTGTAGCGATGATGGAAAACTTGCAAAAAAACGTACATTTTGTATAAATATTTTTGTATTTTACTATGCGTATTTCTCAAAAGCGGATAAACCGTCGTAACGCACGTACGGAGTACGTCGATGCGAAAACTATATTGTATAATATAAACGAATTTTTTAATAAACTTAAACGCGTCGAATATATTTTTATTTCCTTTTTATTAGGCGCATACCCAGGGATTTTATCCCCGTAGCCCTCGCCCGCCTTTTCAATCATTTTATATTTTCCTATAATATAAAAGGCACCCCAGCACGGATACGTGCAAGTTTTCCGTCGAAAGGTTTTCCTCTCCGTCGAATATATGCGCGATTTTTCCCTTGCTTTTGAATGCGAACGGTCTTTGCTGACATATTTTTTTTTTTTTTTTATTCGCTCGATTTTGCTTCCGCGCGCACAGCATACGGTGCGGACAATCCCGCAGAGAAATGTTTCACCCCTGCCCACACCCTCTGGCCCGACATTTCTCGTTTTCTCTCTCTCTCTCTCTCACACACACACACTGAGTACATATGTATGTGTACAACATGTTCGAACGTTATGCTGCGCGAGATGAATTCGAAATCAATAACGCGTGATATGTATGTATACTATATATACTCGTATATATTCGTCGTTGTTTTCAACGGGTAAATGTGTAGGTATGAGCAGTGTGGGCGTGTAAGTATTTGATTGCGTTTGAAATAAAGCGCTCGCACGCACACACACGCACAAGTATATGTATGGGATTGAAGAATATATATATATATATATAAACAATGGTACCAGACAACAATGCTAATAATATCGATTGTATAGCGTTTAGAATCAGTCGACGTGTGTTCATCGATTCGAAAACATTTGCGAACACCACACCATACCGAACGGCTTTCGTGGTAAATTTATGTTTTCTGGCTAAAAACCAACGCATCCTATTCGTACGGTGTTCTCGGTTTTTAAAAGGAACGTACGATAAGCACGTACGAGTAGAAGATACCTCGGACACGTGTTCATAAATGATCGTTGCGGAGACCACGGTAGAATCTCATCCGGAACAGCGGTGATATCGCGGTATTAATAACACCGAGTTATTCTCGTAACGACGAGAAAATACTGCGATACGTGTTCAGCGCATATATATTATATTCGTGCGCCCATTCCAAGGGTCGTAGAGAAATAATAATGACCGCCTGTATCAGCTCTCTGCATTTAAGAAATCATGCCATCATCGCACCCGATGCGATCCCCGAAACATGTTTGTGGCCAAGATTAGAAGGGTATTCATTTTTTCGAGTATACGAGTGTGGAGCATCCCTAAAGATTTTCGACGCCTGTGCCGGACGAAATTCTGCAGAGCTTGCATACCAAATCAATCTCGGAACTTCACAACATATTGTTTTCGCCCAAACGATACGTATAATATTATAACTCACTGCGATTTGTATAACATAACTGATTTTAAACAGTACACACAATATGTGTGAAACAATAATAGTACAAAACGATTAAAACATTTCACGAATTAATTCCAGTGTGAATATACTATTATAGTCGTACATACTTACTCGATAAATATTAATAGATCTATAAAGATTATTTTCCAAGTGCTGTAATCTGCATGGTTCACGATATTGGGAAACAAAATAATTGATAATTTAAACGTAACGTTTTTCACATTAAATTTCAATTTTAAGAAAAGAACATTGATATATAATAAGCAGGGTTCGGATTTAATAGCACCGAAAATACTAAAATATGCGCTATAATATGACCAAAAAAACCTTAAAATATGCTCTATAAATAAGCCCTAAAAACAACAAAAATAGCAAAAAAAAAATAAAAAATGTAAGTCAAAATTGTATGAAATGTATTATATTACTTTATGAAGTAATACATTTATAAAAAAAACTAAAACGACCATCTTCTGTTAACAATTCCAAAAAACTTATATGTGGTACGTCTTGTATACCTGTTTTACTTTGAATGATGACATTGTTTGTATGTAACTGTTTCTCCGTATTTAAGTGTTGAGTAACATTACATTTTTTGTCACTATTAACTTTACATTCACACAATTTGTAAAATAGAATACTTGCGTCAATCGTAAAATCATTGCCATCAAACTCAGACACAAAATATCTAAGTCTCGAATAGTTCGATGTTTTAACTTTCGGAATTTTACGTTAAGTATCGAAACAGAAAAAACAAATAATACACAATCGAGTAATAAACGAATATGAAACTAAATCAAATAATACGGAGAACTGACACTGAAAGCATGAAATACGTACAATAGACGACAATATATTGTAGAACAATAATAAAATAAAAATAAATAAAACAGATAAGAGAGCATAAATGTATAAATATATTCGATATCGCCAGGTTACTTAAAAATAGATTCTAGTAATATGTTAAATAGTAAAATACCATATTATTTATCAATTATCAATTTGAAACGAAAATGTGAAAATTTTTGGATCACCTAAATGAATACTATTTTTTCATTCAATATAAACGAGATTTATGAAAAATACAAAATAAAGCATTAAATCATGTATATTAGTAAAAAATATCGCTAAAACTTCAAAAATAGCATTAAAAATCTAAAATACTTCAAATATGCAAAAAATAGCAAAATAAAATTTCTAATTTGGAATCTATGGTTAATAACACAAATGAATAGCTCACTCTGTTATCTTTACCTATATCCTATAATAAATTGCTAATACTATAAAATTCGAACTCTGATAATAAGTCTATAATACTATTCGATTACCCAGAAAAAATTCGTGAAAGTAGTGAATAATAATATATTTATATATTTGTGCATTTTAGTGAAACGCATATTGTCATTAAAATGATAATATGAAAAACGAGGCCCCGATGATAAAGTTTCTACACCTGAAGTCCGATGACGTATCGATGAAAACAGTTAATATAGATTAAAGTATTCTGGCGTTCGAAAACTTATGTTTTCGACGAACATTGCGTGCGTGGTAAAAACGATTTCCTCGTTGATTAAATTTATGAACATAAATAATATATTTATATACATTTACACTCTAAATACGTATACGCTACTTCTAGATACAGTTGAATGTATATATACATACTACAGAATACAGTTAATAATTTACTTTTAAACTGTTTTAGCGGCGCGTAATAGGTACATGCATAATCACATAGCTGACATTCAGATTTTTAATGAGCACTTTTGTAGGTACACACTCGGTCGTTTATTTATTCCGTTATTTCCCGCATTTCTTTTATGTATATATATATATATATATATATATATATATATATATATATATATGTCTACAAAGTTATCTTCGTACATAGTTTTACTTTTATGTCGAACATCTGAAAGTTTAGATACTTTTCTTTTTTTATACAATTTCATTATGTTAATTTTACGTTTCTGCATTACTTACGAACACTTTTCTAACGCTTTAAGAAAGCTTGTTAGAAACTCCGTTTTTACAACGAATTTACATTTTGTTCCGCACCAAAGTTCGTTCAACTTGCATCTTTTACTCCGTTAAACTCTTTTGGAATACATACGAGGTTGAGTTTTCACCTTGAAAGAAAAATAATACTGCCAAGGAGAATTTAAAATCTTTCGGGATACCCGTTATCAAAATTGTATAAGTGAATAATATTATTACTCCATCACTTTATACGTGATAAAAGCGCGTAATATATGTTATCTATATACACGTATATACATACTAACAAAAGTATATGTATATAGTACATACTATACATTGAGAATATATTTTATACGCGTGCAATGTTTTCTGTATGGGCTACACTACGGAATGGTCAATCAAACTGGAACGGACCTATATAAATCGACAGGTTTCCAATCATAAAGGAGATTTACGGCGGCTTAACTGGGCACGGTGAAACATTTCGCGAAAACATATACACGGACAATATCGGCACAAACGTATTTATATATATACGCGCGGACGCGTGGACAAGCGGGTGTGAACGGCGGAGGGAGTGTGTTATGTGAAACAATTGGCGCGGCTCGTCCGTTCCCCAGAGAAATCCCAGGTCGAAACAAAATCCTTGCAATAATGAGGTCTCACACAAACTGGCCGTATACGCTGCAAGCGCACACGCTCTGCACGTCTGTGTATAACATATAAATGTAGTTGAATCTTTCATCGGACCCGAAAATGCGGTAAATTCAATTTCACTTTTGTTACGGTGAAAAACCCACGGCGCGCGCACGCGTGTTCGGGATTTAAAGGATCTCCGTGGTCATCCTTTGAAGTAATTTAAATGATCTACGATGATTTTGTCCGACGACAGTTATTTCCTTCGCCCGGGCCAATTCTGACGAGTGACGCGTACTCGACGTACCGTAGCTCTGCCACCGCGGTACATTGCGAACCGCGTTTAAACCGCGCGTAACCAAACCGATGCATTATGTGCGAGTCCACTGTACGCGCTGCTGTATGTATTACGCTACCGATGACGTAGTATCTAATGAGACACGTCCCTCATACGAAAGTCCAACGCAACACGTATTTAACTAATACGATTTGGAACATTAAGGAACGCAAAGATATCATTTCACACAGCACGCTCACTCTGGTCTGGAAAATACGTTATTAGGTTAGTGTCGCATACTGTAAACTATATTGTCGTCCGAATATTTGTAAAAATTAATATGTCGAAATGTACGTATATGCGAGCGCGAAGGATACGCAAAACGACTATAGGATTCGTGAACCGATGCATGACATTTTAGACCGAGAAAGGTCCTGGTCAATGGAATAGTCTTCTCGTAGTAATCGTAATTATTAAATTGAATACACTTAATTTTTGATTTCCACATCACTGCGTCGTACACGAGTGATACCAATACGGTATTTAAGTCACGAATTTATGAAATCTTCATTGGAATCCAAATTGAACGCATCGCCAGCGCATACAGATTTCCATATTATTCCTAGCAATCTATCAACCTGCAGAACCTGATGTGTCTAACCTAAGTGTACATAGATACGTACATGAATATATGTGTACACGTGCCAACGCACGATGACGTGTGCCAGTACAGCAAAGGAGTGAAGTGTACGCGAATATAAATAATTCGCCGTGACGTTATTATGTAATATGGTACCGTTTACTATTCGGTGTACCTAATAAAAAATGTCTGTTTATAACATCGTTCGAACCGAATGAACGTTAGATGTTTGTTCATGAAATAATGAACGTTTTTAATTTTTTAATTATTTCATTACTTTTACAAGGACACAATATTACTGTGCGATAAAATAAATAGAAAAGATATGAAACAGCGCTAAGGGAAAAACCATTTAATGGCAACACAACCAGTTTTTCAAATGTAATTTATTTCTTTATTTTTTTATTTTACTTTTATGTTTCTAATAATTAAAAGGATCTCTGCACCCGTTTTTTTTTTTAGTTGTCTCGACAGGATTCCAGAAATTCATAGTGTAGCTAAGTTAGATAAAATAGACTTAGAATGAAATAGGAGTTTTAAATGGTATTTTTTGTAATGATTACTTCGACATATACAAACGAAACACAAAAACCAAAAATAAATTAAGATTTAATTGACGCAATCGTCCTGTAGTGATCTGTAGATGACTACTATTTTTTCCCCTGCGATTATCGTGACATTCTAATTTTATCTAAAGTACGAATACCTAGATAATTAATCATAAGGAACTTTTACTTATGAAAAATGTATGAATGTATATTTTCATATTTCGTTCGCTTTCGACCTAGGATATTGATTCGTAACAGGGAAAAATACGGTTTATAATATATTATTTTTAATGCTGGTTATTGGAACCATATGTCTTAATTTTTAAAAGATTATACATATATGCACTCTTGCTCCTGTATCACGCGGGTATATTGGTGCAGGCCCGATTGACAGCGTTATTGGTTTCTCCGTGCATTCCTCTACAACGGCTGCCCTCTATGTATTTCTAGCCCGGTGTACACGTCATTTTGCGTGCTTAATTTAGATGTTGGTAGTACATCGCGCATATAACATATATATTAATATAAATTTATAGATTTTCCGTCCAACGTATCCCGTCGCCGTAATTTATAATTCGCAAACAGTATTATTATATATATTTGTCCAGGACATAAATTCATATTCGCTCGTGTGCGCGTGTTTTTATTGGCAAACGTCTAAATGGTGTTTGGCGGCGGCGGACGGAAGGATAAATTGTCGTCTTGGGAATCGTTCGCCGTTCAGCGAGATTACATTTTGATCTGATCATCCGACACCATCGCGATTATTATACCAGTACCGAACGCCACCGGCTTCAGCCCTCTCTGGCTCACGCGAAAAAGGTTCAATTTGAATAAAAATATTATTATTATCATTTACCGTCCGAACTATTTGATTATTTTTCTTCCCCCGCCACAGAACAGCCGACAAACGTTTATGAATACCATATTATCATCATTATTATTATTATTATTATTTTATTTTTTTTTTTTATTGTTATTATTGCTTTTATTATTAATATAACGTTACTCGTATTATCAGACCTTGGGCCTTGTGGTTATGAATATCAATAAGTGTTGATTAATGAATTATAGATAAATAAAAAAAAAACCTGTTGTTTAAATCTACTGTAAAATAATTTTATTTTTTTTTTTTTTTTTACCTCGATTATAATAAATGTTTATTCATTTTATAATACTTCATAATAAAAAACCTTATTTTAACTTGTAATTAGTGATCTTACAAAAATCCTATCAAATTGTTTGTATGATAAAAAATATTAATGTCTTTATATAGTTATATAGTTAGTTATATGTAGATATAATAGTTAAAAGGTGTTACAATTACTTTTACCCTTGGCCTCACAAATTCTAAGGACGGTCCTGCGTATTACAGACTAAAATTTCAATAATGTGAATGACACGAATGATTTACGACTAGAAAAAATACTGTTACAATAATTTCGTTCAACACGATTCAACAAGATAATAACGATACTCCGAAAACTGTTCTCGAGAAGTGTTCAAAAGTTTTCCCGTCCGTTTAATCACGGATATATTATATTATCAATTATTCTCGTTTTGATTAATTTTATTTTTTTTCTAGACACAAAACCGCAATCATGTTGCACAAAAATAAATCTCAACAACGTAATCGAACTGATATTATGTCAAACGCATTTAACTTAAACTTGATCGTCTTGAGCTTACCATGTGTAGTTTATGTATGCTCGCGGTTCTCAACCAGAGAGGAGGACTTAAGCCTTGCTTCACAATGATATCGACATACTGGCCGTAAACACAGACAATTTGCGTGGTTGTTATTAAAATATTATACAATAATATTAGCAGATATTTTGATCATAAGCACCTTGGAGCTTCAAAGATTATTTTCAAAGGAGCCCGCCAGTGGCGCCGGAACAATTTTTGAACCGTGGGGGCTGAGCACAGCTACGAATACAGAGGAAGGTATAATGTTATACCTATATTATTATATTATAACGACTGTACTTATTTATTTATTTTAGAGGTGTAATCTTGTGTTAGGTTAGCGAAGCATGCCTAAGCGATATTTCGTTTCTTTGCCTATGGGGTAAAAACGGTCGCCTGAATATTACAGGATAAAACGGTACAGGACTATGCTCCAAAACCATACTAATTTCACACGCAATATATATTTATAAATATAAACACTACCACACCGAAACATCGTTATTATTTGTAAAATATGGAAAGTAAAAAACTGGCTACTATATAAATTATAATACGAATATTTACATAACCAAACAAGGTAAATAGTAATACTTTGATTACCTCCCCACAAAAAAAAAAAAAAAAAATCAGGAGAAATATATATTAAAAATCAATAATTTTATGAATTAAAAAAAAGATTTTTTTTTTTTATAGTATGAGGGAAAGTATGTAATTTATATTTTTATTCGTATAAGAAATTAGTAATCTTAGATTTAAATTAATGTATTATATTTCTTACTATTATCTTAAATCACTATTAATCAGTGCCTGCAAATAACTTTTACATAACATAATATCATTTCATACTAAATAATAGTATGAGTTCTTATATTGAGATTTTTTTTTCTGAAATAAACATGAAATTTTTTAGTATAAAATATAATAAACTTCATGTTTATCGCATTAATTCATGATGATATTATTTGAAAGCACTCGTATATTCTTTTGTGATTAAATATTGAAATGTTACAGAGTTGACGTTCAAACATTAAGCGTACCCGGCTTTTCCAATAGCGATAATAGTCGCAGGATGGGGTCGGAGTAATGGAAAGAGGACAAGTTTACAACAAAGCAACAAAAATTTGAGATATTTATAATAGACTGTACTTAAATATATTTAATATTAAAAAACAAAGCTTGTACTTAACATACTAAAGGGTTGGAGGGAACTTATATATAGAATAAATAATAAAGTCCCCAATGGGCGCACAAATTTAAACCTTAAGGTTTAACAAATGACGACAGTTCAAATTAAAACAAAAGAAACACGACCTGGTACACCGTGACGGCAACTGATGGCGATGGAGAAACCGCAGGGTAGATGACGTCCCGCAACGACAAAGTTCGGCGACCATAACCACCGTGGTGTATAGAAGAAGACGGGCAAGAGCGTCAAGCCGAGAAGTTGATCACCTCAGAGGACAGAGCACGTAAAAAGGTAAAGATTTCGGCTGGATACGCGGACCTGTAGATTGCCCCTCGTGTATCGTCGACGAAGCCGAGAGGAGAGCAATCAAACAAACGCACTTTAAAAAACACAAAATGATACACGCAAACGGAACGAACGACAAAACGTCGACAACAATTGGAAAAATATCCATATTATAATTATGCCCCATTGTTCTGGCGCCCATGGAGCACGCCCGCCCGCAATAAGTTATCAAACACCGGTGTATATAATAGTATAGATTAATGTGCGTGAAGTTGGCCCCCCCCTAAATCAAGCTAGTGACTCCAAACCTTCACAGGAATTTAGAAATTAATTTGGTGTGATTTGCTATGTAATTTTCAGAATTTGTATAACCATGGTTTTTCTGGAAATTAATC
The DNA here is from genome assembly GCF_003268045.1 of Sipha flava. NCBI lineage: Eukaryota > Metazoa > Arthropoda > Insecta > Hemiptera > Aphididae > Sipha > Sipha flava. The sequence goes on along the minus strand of NW_020273144.1, from coordinate 2,828,002 downwards.
AATGAAACTCCATATTCTACAAAGTCCTCCTTACCCGATTTCAAGCTATGCAGTCTTCTGAACCTAGACTTAAAGAAAGCACCCCGATATTGTTCAATGAATATTATGCTGGTTTCATTTTTAAGCAAATAATTTGCATTGCAATGCAGATTTAAAAAAGTGTAACCATTCATGGTGCCACGATTTGTTTATTGGTAGGACCAAACGGAGAAAAAGTCAGGATATTCAAAAAATATTTTTTAGCACTACCCACTTCTATGAAAAAAAATCTATGAGCAATATGTACTATCTGGGTAGGTAGTACATTTAATGAATAACATAATGAACGAATAGTTATTTTATTATAAATAACAAACTAGACTTCTGGGGAATTTTGATTCATTGTGTTCAAACTACTCTCCATTTTTATTATAGCCGTATACTATTATATTCAATAGCAAATTATTTTTATCCAATAAATATTTAAAAAAAAAAAAAATTGTAAGGACTCATATATCAGTTACGTGAAGATTGATTTACAGATTTATTTTATTTTGCATTTTAATAAGAATTAATTTATATTACGGTATTTTAAAATTTAATACGTGCTGTATGTTGAACTGGTGTTATTTACAATGCACATATAATATAGTATATTAGTAATTAATATAATTATAGTAACATATAATATTCATTGTGACTATAATTATTACAACAATCGGTGAATTTTGAATATACTCTGTACAGAGTCTAAATAAAAAATTTATAAAAGTATCATAATAACTTTTATAAAATCTACTCGTATATAAATTCGGCTGACAAAAAAATTAATCCAAGATTATATTACTACCGGAGTAATGATTTAGGGTAAAACTTATAAGGGTTTAAAGTTGTCTTTATTAACTATTTCCACGAGTAAATAATTCATGTAAATTTATTCATCAATAAAACGAGACAAATATTCAGACTATTTAAGCTTGAGAATGCTCATTTCATAGGTATTAAACAGTTTATTTCTGGAAAAATAATAATAATAATAGCGTGGGAGTATTAAGCTTAAATTTATTCCACAATACATAAGGAATACAGGGTGTCCACCAAACATATGAAAAATTGACAGTAAAATCAAGAAAAATTCTTACATTCGTGGTAGAGTTAAGAATCGAAAAAATCAAAATCAAAAAAAAATTGAGAAACCATTTTTTGTTTGATTTGGATATTTTAATTATAAAAGGTACAATTAATAATCATATTATATTAATTACATAAAAATTAAGGACCTAGAGAAGAATTAAGTACTATGATATTAAATACAGCACAATAAAGTTATTGTTTAGAATATAAAAGTATATTCTATAATAGTGGTGTACGACAGTCAGGTTGTTAAATGCACTGATCAAGAGAAGTGTCAAAAATATTTAAAAAAAACGTTCTTGCGCAAAAATAGGATATATCAGGAATCAGGATATAATATATTTGAACCATATGTAAACTACACTATGTCGTTCTATAACAGTATAATTTTTCATTTAGATATATTTTATATTTTTCATATTTTATTAAGAACATAATAATAATAATAATAATAATAATAATAATAATAATAATAAAAATGCACATAATAAATAGATGCAAAATATATTAAAAATAAATTACTTTATAAAATTGATTGATGTATTTTATACATTTTTTATTGACATTTCTGAAAATGTAAGCTTTTATCAATTTTTTTGAAGTGTACTCACGGAAAAAAAATGTAATATTTTTTTAAGAACAATATAGGTATCAACTATACACTTTGAAGAACTTTTAAAAACAAATAAATTTAGGTCCCTTTTTTGTCTTTCTCAAAAAATTATATTGTTCACTACGAAATAAAATCGTATATTAAACATTTGTGCTCAAAGGCATACCAAAGGAAAAATGATAAATAATTTATTTGTTTCATTTGTTTCATTGGAATAAAATAGTTAAATTAAATATTAACATTATTTTCGAAAAATAAATGTAACTTCGTAGGTTTTAAAAAACGATAAATATGAATAGAATAAATTATAATACATTATTACTCTATTTGATGTATTAAAAAACAAAAATAAGCTTAAACAATTTATATGGGGTCGAGGAATTTCCTAAATAATAAATATTAAAACAGTGATCGATGGATTTAAATAAAGCGATGCCATAACTAAAAAAAAAAAAAATGCAATATTTAATAACATGAAGAAATTGAATCAAATTTGATATTCATAAAACCTAACTATGGAAATATACCAAGCTATATAATACGAATTAAGGCTTTAGTAAAAGCGATTGGTATTGTAATTAATGTCAAAACTTGTACTTGAAATAACACAAGTAATTATGGAAAAACAATAAAGAAAAATTTGGAAAATGTCTTAGAAAATAATTGTGGTTTTACCGCAATAAAAATAATTTCAAACATTTTAAATGGCAATGAAACCTCTTTTACAAACATATCAGGATAATTAACACAGTACTATTTTTGCCACTTCAAATATGCTCCTATAACATCCATGTACGTTAAGTAAAATGTTACCACATTTAAAAATATTCTTTCGGACAATAGAAAATCATTGGTGTTTGAAAATATTGAACACTATAGTATTTTTTAGTGCAATAATCAACACTTATGTAGGTAAAATAGCTTAACGTAAAATTTAACATAATCTTAAATATTTATTTTGGTATGCTCAGAATGAATAATACAGCGTTTAGTCAATCGTTCAAATATAGCTCCTCGGTCAATATCATCGATACCAGTCAGATGTCAACATTTTTAATTTTTAGTTTTTTTTTTTTTTTTAATAATATGAAAATTATAAATTACATAATAATTTATTTATATTTATTAGTCTAATGAAATTAAAAAAAAAAATATTTAGGTCATTTTTAATGGCATTTTGACGGTTTTTTCAGAGCATTTTTGTATGATTTTTATTGCATTTAAATCCGGAACCTGTAATAGTAAAATCAAAATAGAAAAATAAATCTAATAGTTGGTTATATCACTCCTGATTCTATTCATCTCCTTAACTCTCTCTCCACTTCTATCATCCATTCCATTAAAAATTTCATCAATTCCTCTGAGTTCTCTATTTGTATTCATATTTATACTAGTTAGTATATAATAGTTAATCTGCTTAAATTATTATGTACCATGTTAATTTTATTTCATGAACGTAATTTTTAAAGACAAAGAGAAAAAAATAAAAATAAAAAGCTAATCATCAATTCAAATTGTTCTCATCAAGATTCATCGGGTTATACGACACATAAACGCTGAGGCCGAAGTGAGTATATAAGCAAGTGCTCAGTGTACAATGAAGTCCAAATCGCTTATCGAAAACACAACCATAAATCTTTTAACGGTTATTGATGCCTATATGCTTGCGCAACACGCATTATTTTTCGAATGGGCTACGTAGTAATCATCAACGACTTGGGCTATAAAGGTTAGGCGGAGTGAATTGAAAAAATAGGTTTGGAAAATATTCTCAGATTGCGTTTGGCTTCCGCTGGTAATAATCGTGACAGCTATTAAAGTAACCACCATTTAACGTTACAGCAGTTTTAGTAATAATAATTGTGTGCCGCACCACAACAACGGACCGGGGTCGTACTTATATATAAATATACACCATATGTACGTTATAGCGCGTGTGTCCGCAGCGACGACAAGGTGAAACTGATTAATGTCGTGGAGAACGTTTCGCTCGGCAATAATATGTAATATACGTGTGCCGCGATGTACACACGCTCGCAGACTTGCATTCAGATGTCCGTTGGAAATGCATGAATACATATGCGCGTGCAAGAGAGAAATACAGCGGGATGAGAGGATGGGAAACGACGGGCGGGTAAGAACGGTATTTATTAACGCGCAAGTATGTGTGTATGCGTGAATGTCTACGGGAGGGTTGGATTTAATTTCAAGACTGATTTCGAACAGTTAATCACTCTACCCTCGTTTTCTCTCTCTCTCTCTCTCTCTCTCTCTCTCTCTCTATTTTTGGAGCAAAAGCAAAGGGAGACGGCGATTTTTGCTCGCAAGGCTGCAGCAGCCTCGTCTTAATGTACACCGGACTTGATAGATGAGCCGACCGTGTAATTTTGCATGGCCTAAATTCGTACGCAATCCACTATCCACGCGTGCCTCTTCGTTCCCTACATTTATTCGACATACATATGGTATACGCGTGTCCTTTCGAATCCTTTTGCAGCGCGGCGTGTCCTGTTGCAGTACGAGCTTTACAACGTCGCGCTAATGAATAAATTAAGTGAGCCTATATTATGGTGGCGTAAAAAAAACCGATTGTCGTTGCAAAACGTGTGGTGTCCCTCGACGACCGTGGGGTAGTGTGATAATTGATCACCCGTCGAGAATAATAATAATACGCGTCATAAGTACTGCGGATTGTCATCATAGATTCCGCGAGGGTTCGTCCGGTTAATATCATACTGTCGATGTATCTGATTATAATATAATTCCGTTTTACAGATACGAATGTACCGCGAATTATATTGCACACTATCCATGTACCTCTTGCACCGCCGAATTTGACTTGGAAACGTGAGTTGTGCGAATTTTATAACGATCCGTATGATACACCCATTGAAATTAACGGAGTACGGCCTATCATTTTTTGTACCATTAGTTTAAAAGCAGTTGAGGTTTGTAATTTCATCGACGTTTACAATGCTTTATCAAATATTTTAAACGATTAATTTTATTGGGAACAACGAAAACGTTTTCATACTTAACCCTGATATATATATAATAATACATTCAAAATATTATATCCACGCAATAGACTTGCATTTAAAAACTTCGAAATTACCAAATTTAGTATTAGTAGAAATAATAAATCAACTGCAATTGCAGAACGATCTTTTGGGTGGGTAAAAAAACAGCACAGCATTCGTTTAACCCATTCGTTACGGAAATTTATAAATACCACTCCGATTTTTTTTTTTTATGTTACGCGCAATGGATATACTGTTTCGCAGTTACAAAAGGTTTTGTTTTAAATACAGATCCCTTTTAATTAATTTGGTTTTTTATTTTTTAAGCCTACGCTTCATCAATCTTCATGGTAGTATTGTCACTTAAATTATCGAAAACAATCTAGTAATTTAATTTTTAATTTAAAGGACAATTTAAAAATATTTATTGCATGATGTACTTATGCGTACTCAGTAAATATAAATTTTTAAATGTTTATTTTATTTTAAAGTATATCAGCAGTCAATGTAATATTCTATTGCCATATTTATAGTAGTAGAATTAAATATTTTAGATTCTGAAAAAAACGAGGTATGTATTGGTTTAACCATAATGGGTGTTTCTTTTTTGTCTGTGTACAAGATTTTGAACAGAAGAAATGCTCCGATCATCATCAAATAAAAAAATTTTTACGGTTTACCGAACAATTGATAAAACAGAGAAAACATTTAAAAATATTTAGAATTTCAACCTAATTTTCATTAGATTCAAAACCTAATCACTAATCGCACATTATTTTTTCACCCACTGTTGTTTTTTGAGAACACTATTTCGACCAGAATGATTAATCTGATCACCACAATCATGAAAGGTTTCCAATTTCAAAATTTACGACATACCGATTTTCAATAATATTGAATTTTTGTTTTCATCGTAAATCAAAAAAAAAAAATCATAGTGACGTGCCATTTTCACTGAATACCGTTAGTTATAAATTATGTAATTTTCAAAATATATTTTATAGCTATTTATAGAAAATATAAATGTTCATGTTTCTTCGGCTTTTTACAAAAATGTTGATAAATTAATTTTGATGTAACAAATAGTCTGAACATTTAATACAAAGTTCCTTATAAATATGATACATATAATAAAAAAAAAATGAGTTGCATTTAAATATTAAATTTCGACAAAACAATAAAAATTAAAAAAATACAATGCATTTTTGTAGTAAAAAATGCAAAAAATTTTCTGTTTTTATACTAAAAACGTGAAATTAATTTTTTTTTTTTACTTAAAAAAAAAAAATTACTGAACAATCGCAAAAATGACTTAAATATAACAAAATAAAATGTTGATGAAATATTCATTAAATTATACCAGTTATTTAATTAAAGGCATTTCACAATTCCAAAATGTTTGATGCTCAGAGTATTTTAAATGCCCTTTTTATTTGCAAAAGTCATAACATTCATAATATAACGTACATTATTTAGAAATTTCGTTCTTCTAACTACATCAAACATTTTTAGAAATACAATCTAATCTTTCCAACCTCTTTAACTCAGAATTGTTTTTTGATACCAAAGATATTTAGTTATCTCTGTATCTCACGCGAACTAGAATTTTCAACCTTTGTTTTAAATAAGGGCTGACAAACTTGATTAAATTTTGATTAAATTAGTAGAATTTCATTTTACTAATAAAAATGCAAATAATATAACGATTATATGTGCTGTATAAGAATTTTAAATATATTATTATACTACATATTGATTTATTTTTAACATGATATGCAATAAAATCCACGTGAATATAATATGTATGCATTTATTTCTTTCTGTCAAGTATGACATACGATTTAGCTCGATGGATTGACATATAAAACTGAACATATCTTGAAAGTGTACCTACTGAATCGAAAAAATTAAAATATCAAAACACATGGTATTATTTTATTACAAAGTAAAAACGATAAAATATTTACTTTTTTTCATATATGTACACTTAAATACCAATCAATTTCATGTTTAATGCATAGTTTATAAAAAATAATTAAAATAAAATATTGTACACATAAAATACATCTATGTAAATTATTTAGGTTGATTTTTATAACTTTATACACATATACGAGTATTAACTCTTTTGATGATTTTATGATTCCATTCTCATATATTTATTTATTTATCTTGAACAGGTACCTGCTGTATTAATCATGTTTTACAGTGAGTTATTGAAATGTTTTTTCTTTTGAAGCGATAACTTTAGCCACCGGACAGAATTATGAGTATTAATATAAGTGTTTTTTTTTTCATTTATGAACGAATGGCTGATATGTTGTTTTTACGAACAAATAAACAATTTCAGCGCATCGGATTATATTACCAGTAGGTATGTATACTATGTAATTCATGATAGAAAATCCATCGCAATTGATAATATCTATTACCGTCACTGCACGATATCGATATACGAATGTTTATCACACTGCACAGTTGACGTCGTGGGTAAAAAAATTAAAATATGTATTTTTTTTTTATACAACGAGTAACCGTAAAATGGATAATTTCATTACACCGCTCGAGTGCCGTGAATATATAATAATAATAAACACCTATAGGTACCTGTCTAACTTTTCGGTGAGTTGTATTTTATTTTCAAAAAATATTTATCTCCGAGCAATTAATAATTTTATACTTATTGTAACTAACACTCGAGATAAATTAGCATTTGCCGGTGGCTGCTGTGGTTATATTATAAGACCGAGACACATATATTGAGTGTTATTTTGCGATGTCGCGTTTAAGTCGTTCACCATTGCGTCAACGTAATAAACGTCGCGACGATCTACGTCGTCGTTATACAAACAAACTTCATCAGCCGCGACCCTCCGGTGAAAAATGAACCCGACCGTCTCGTCGTGTAATAATAATATTTCGGTAATAAATTATTATCATTATTATTATTATATCCGCTGCAGTTAACACAGGGGTGTTATGACTTGGAAAAAAAATGTAACGTCTACATCCGCATTTACCTACACCACCCTTAAAATTAAACGATAACATAATATGTTACATTATATTATTATATTATAATAAACCGATATGAATATAATATTTTAAATTATACATCGGTGCTCTTTTAAAGGGTTTAAATATAAGAAGAAAAAAAATAACCGATAATTTCATTTTCCCAATCGTTTCCGGGTCCGTCACCGACGAAATCCAATCTGTGCGGAATGTACGTGTAACAGCGCAACACAAAAAAAAAAAACCGTTGCATTTCTAGTTTAACAATCTCGAAAACACTATACGCTGCTCCTGCTGTTACTGTGTACACCGCGCCATTAGCTTATTAAAATGTGAAACGTACAAGTGAAACGGAAAGCTAAAAAGAAGGAGAAAAAAAACGCATCATGTGTAATGGAGAACAACGCGTACACGGAAAACTTTGCACTGTAACACATCGAGGGACCACTAACGTCATTGTTCCCGATAGCATATAACGAACACCATATGCGGCACGTGCCGGTGTATTATCAATTTTTTGTCCTCCAATCTCATTCACTCTCTCTCTCTCTCTCTCTCTCTCTCTCTCTCTCTCTTTCTCCGACTCAACGTCCCTTCCGCGCTCTGCATCCGCGCTCTTATACAATTATACGCTCTCCTAACACATTTCCACCGTCGTCATTGTGGCGCACGCGCGCGCTAAGAGTTTATTTGATAATAATTTTTTTTCCACGCAAACCACATCCACTACCGCTCATCTGCTGCGCGACCGATTCCCCGGCTACTTATATCCCACCCGCGTGCAGTCCGATTTCACCCTTCACGGCGACGTGCAAATAATAACACGCGCTGGCAGTAATAATTGCAACTGTCGCGTGTTGTTCCACCGGCGTTGTCGATGCGAAAATCCGCGTCAAGACCAACGTTCGTCATCGTAAAAACAACAATAATAATAATAACAGCGTGGTGGTGCTCTGCAAGTGCGTGCGGCGACCATCTCCGTCCCGTCACCAGTTGGTCGCGGCCACGCACGTCCACAGCAGAACACTGCGCTTAAAACAACCGAGTCCGAATCAAGTAGGCGCGCGTGCACTGTGCGCGTTTTCGTTTGCCAAACCGCGATGACGTTCTGAAAGCTATTTTGCTTCCACCCGTTTTTCGTTTACTGGCCGTGAAACAAATCCATACCAGCAAACGATTCGTTCGATAGTGAAAAACTTTTTCGAATAAGCATCAACGAAACGTATTCGAAACGGTCGAACTATCTGCTACGAAAAACACAGCTGTTGCGGGGTGAAGAGGATCATTGATCAAGACATGTGTGCAGAGGAAAACAATAGAATGGTACGCCCCACGAACATTACGTTCGGAAGAAAATACGAAGGAGTGCTACGTAATGGCAGTCGTGATTGGCATTTTCATCGGTACCTAAGTAAAAATCGGAGGATCGTACCCAAAATAATATACGTGATTTGAAAATTCTTCTATTTTTAATTATACTGATTACTTTTTATTACTTACGACTTTAGGCATCGTGTTTCGATGATCGTGATTCAAGCAGGGCCGTATCTGGTGGAGGGGTCTGGACCCCCCGAAATTTCTTCAATATTTTACGAATGTTTAAAATAATTATTTATTTTTAATACCGACATAAATATTTTCAGTCAAAAACGTATGATAAAAAATTATCGATATCCATGTGCGATATTTAACAACATATACTATAGAAGTATTATATGCTATAGATCGCATGACATGTTGTCTCCAACTTACATAGGCGTGAAATAACAAATCTGCGTTCAACAGATTTTGTGTTATTAGTTATAATATTACAGTAAACTATCATCGAACTTGGATTTTTAGAAATGAGTAATAAGTTTTTTTTTTTTTATTTATAACATTTAACGAACTCATATCTTTATTGAAAATTAAAGTTTCGTAAAAACCCGACATACGAATATAGATAATGTTCTTCCCTTAAAGTTTGGCAATTGTTTACTTGATAATATTAAAAATAATAAAACACAAAACTGGTTTTATCAAACGCAGATTTACCATGTTTTGTGTACTTACGAGTATGTGATTGTAAAATGAAGAAAACACATAATTGACCGAATGCTAATTCGACTTTCATTACCACTCACTGAACTCATGCGTGTAATGGAGTATCTGCGCAAACTTTTCCGCACTGGTATTTCGTGTACTTCGTTCGCCCCAGGTGTATAATAATAGCGTATTAACGGTGGTAGTACGAACTTCTCGCGGCGTTCATATTAGGTACGCGAAACACGCTGTACATCGTGATACCATGCATGTATATTTCACAGTAACGAAATTTGGCACGATTCGTCGTGGTAGATTCGTACACGTGGGCCGCGGCGGAAACTGCATCACGAGAAAAGAAATATAATATAATACATATATATTATATTCAAGGGACCCGGCTACGACTGTAAGTATAATATAGGGGAAAAAAATAAAATAATAAACGCGTACGCGGGAAACGGGGTAGGGTAGGTGAAAAAAAAAGTAAAAAAAAAAAAAATGACTATGATATATATATATAAATACGCAAGCTCACACATGAATATAAAAGGGACGGCCATAAAATAAAGTCACGTAAACGCCAAAAACACGCGAGATCCCGTACACCGACTTATAAACATATATTCCATTTGAATTATGAGACGTGTGTATGCGTATGATGCAATTCCGCGATAGACGGTTTCGTCTTCGCAGACGAAGAGTTATTATGATCAGGGGACGAGAGCCGACCACGCCGTTGGTTTAAGTACATATTTTGTAACCAATGCCGACGACCTAGTGACGGTATGTTTATATATATATGTATGAGTATAAGGATAAGGCTCACGACATATTCAAGAAGAAGTCTCTAAAAATATGGTACGGTAAAAATATCGAATATCGATGAAACCCATTTGACCAACCACTCTCGATAACTATGCGTCCGAATGTCAAGCTTTCGTCGATCGATCTCAGTACTTCTAAGATTGAGCAATAAAAAAATGTATGCATCAAAAGCTTCGATGATATCGGTCACTTTAAAACAAACCGCTTCCGTTAAAAAATTTCATAAGAAATATAAACTTCCGTTACTCTAATACGGTTATTGTTTTGATGAATTAAAATACATTTCATTGATTGTTGTTGCGCTGAATATATTGTATTGATATTATTTTTACATTTGGGTCAAATATCTATACCAAAATTGACTTGCTGTATAAATTCATTAGAATAAAAATTGGACACAAAATTGATCGAACGATCGAAAATTCTAACGAAGAAATGTTGCGACTTTTCCAATAATTTTTTCGATTGAAATAATAACTTTTATTCAGTTTTTTTATTTATCATAAAAAAATAAGCGATTTCGTGTTTTATAGGTAGGCAAATTTACTAAAGGGTAATTCTAATTTTTTTATCTAACCAAGTTAATTTTTTAACACAATTGCTTATCATTTTTTTCAAATGTATAAATGTTAATACGACTAATATAACAAGAAACTGTTCAATGAACTTCTTGTTCTTTATATTCGTGAATTGTATAGTCAAATGATAGCGCTAGTGATGGACCCAGAGCCCAAAGCCTCTATAATTTTTAGTTTCAAATCGTTAACCCTCCTCTTAATAATAGCAAAACAAATGAGTACTTAATATATATTTATTAAATATAAAAATATAACTACTTACATAATATATACAAAACGTGAACCATTGTGTGTTGTTACAGCGTTTTGGAAGATACCTAACTCTCTGCAAAAATAGTTGGACGTAATTATTAGTGTACATTGGTACTTAAGTAGGCTTCCTTTAAAAATAATAATTAAGCATCTAGGTCAAATTTTCTGACTGCATCACTGATTGTGTGAATTAATATTAATTGGTATATTTTTAGACCTAGTAGATTATTTCACTATGTTCTAATTTTGTTTCGAAAAAATCGCTAACTATGTGAAAAATAATCAACTTCAAGTAGATACCTACTTGAAATATTTTTTATTTTTAATCGTAATTTAAGCAAAGATATGCAAGTACCTTCCATCTGAACTTATTTTATTACGTTTAATAGCATTGTTTTAAGAATTTCAATATATTTCTTCAATTCACTGTAAAATCATTTCAAATCTTATTTGAATTATTATTGGATTATTTTGACAAATCGAGACTACCAATTATAATCAAGTTTTTTTTAATCACATTTCAAAATATATTCAAAAATAATCATATTTCATCTCCAGAACTTAGCCTTTAGTTGCAGTTGATTATTTAAATATTAAATGTGAACATCAAACGCCACAACCGTAGAAAATACTAATTTTAAATTATTTAAATCATATTATATTATGTTATTATTGAATGGGTTATAATGACTTTATTAAAACTTAATTTAATTTGATTTGCAACGCAGTTTACTATTTTTATAACAACTTACGAATTTTTTCTTGTTAATAATATTTTAAAATAACTGGTAAATTAATTAAAAATCATCTTTTTATTTTTATTATTCACTATTATGGGTCTCATAATGTTTATCATATATAAGCAACCCGCATTGTCTATGCATTATTAATAAATGCAACGAAAATACTTAATTTGAAGTTCGTTAGGGTGGATAATCATTGACGAGGTTATTGACAGTTAACCGGTGGTACTTGTACCTAATAGTCAAACACTAAATACATAAGTATATACGTATGCCATACGTGTGCGTGGGCATAATAATTAATATAATTGACTAATATATTCTTATTGCCTATTATTAATAATGTTCTAACATTTGTTTTTATAATTCATCATAAATAATGGCCAATTGGTTTGATTGGAATAAAATAGTTAAAATAAATATTAACATTAGTTAGGATAAATAAATGGTTCCTCGTTCAATAATACAAGAACAGAATGTAAAAATTCACAATATTTAGGAAAATATAAGTTCATACATCAAATCTTGTGTAGTTTATGCAATGACTTTTGAACAAAATGAATAAACTTTAACTATAAAAATAATGATGATGTAATTACAGAGAAGATATTAAATACCTTATCACGAGTTTTATTAGTTTATTGAAAAATGAATAGGCACAATAAATAATTTGTTATAGCGAATATACTTTGTTAAAAATATAGTCTTCAAACATATAATTGTATAAAAATGTCGTTTTCAATTACTAGGTACTTTTCATTCAATGCTTATAAAGTTACAACTCGTATACGCGTTAAATGTATATTCAATTATTACTTGAACGATTGACAATATATTATTATTATTATTATCAATTAGTCTGTATCATTGTCGTAACTTATTTTTCCTTAGACTATCAACATTATACAGCGAGCAGGTTTTTTTTACCTTTTTTTTATTTTGAAGCCAAATTTTTCATAGTGTCAGATGGAGACACTTTCGAATATTTAAACTATTAATGAAACTAAACATAAGTATTATTACGATTACAATAATGTTTTTCTAAAAATGAATAGTTATACAGCTATACCATTGTATAGTTTAACTACAAAATAATAAATGCGAAAAATTAATTATTTATAATATGAGTATACTGTGATGTACGATATAAACAAATTTTGTGATATCATCCACGTAACAGCTCATCACACACCGGCGAATATGATTATAAGAAACAAAATTTTTAAAGAAAAGTGTAAAAAATCAACCAAATTAATATAATTCTAAATGGATACTTATTATGGAACATTTTGAATAACTTTAGTTTAAAATAATACAATCATTTGCATTTGAATATTTTATTATTATGTAAATTATGTATGGGCAATAACATAGCTAGAAAAATATTTTTATTTATTTATTTATTTTTTTTTTTTTTTTGTGGGAAGGCTTAATTTTCAATTTACCCCAACATAAGTACCAACAATTTTATTTTAATAAGTCGATTAAACATAATTTAAAATATAAAATGTTTATTATTTAGATTATCGAAATTGTAAAAATTGTTTAATGATGACAATATAACATAACATTTATGTTGTAAAATTATTGTATATTTTACAAAATAAAATAGACATTTCTAAGGAGAGAGGGGATTATAACTTTTTAACCCTTTACTGGATACACCACTGTGTTTGATATCATAAATGTTGGTAAATTCCAGATAAAGTTATTTATTTCGTGAGAATATGCAGCACTAGTCTCTAACTGCACTACCTGCAGCACAAAACTTCTTTTCAGAAAACTTTTCAATACAATGCAACAATTCAAAGTATTCGTATATTGAAATGTTAGGTTTTTCGTAGAAATGGCGATTATCTAAGCAAAAATATGGATCGTTAAAAAAATGTAGCTTCATCAGTACAAATAATGTTTTAAATATAAAAGATTTTATTGTAACGAAAAAACAATACATTGTCTTCAGAATTTCATTATACTAAAAAAAAACGCCACGAGTCATGCAACTTAAAATACTTTAATGATTAATATTAATATTTTGTATTTTCAGGAGTATGCTTATATTTTTAGTAGTATACAAGTACGATTATAAAAAGTATTTCGAAATAATAAAAATTGAACTATGATATAAGTACAATAAAAACACTTATTGAAACATTTTACACGTAATCATGATAAAACCGCATATAAATCCATCGGAATTTGTGTTGATCACATCTCCTAATTTGGTCAAATTTTTACCGTATCTGAAGTAATTAAATATTCTTATGGCACTAATAAAATATGTGGGACATCATATAATACGTTATAATTAAATAAAAAAAAATTACCAATTGCTCGCGCTGCGGTATATAGATGTAAAATTTAATCCCATAAATGAGTTGATACAGTCATTTTTTTTTCTTTTCGCATAAAAACTAAAATATTTTATGTCATTCATTTTCGAAATATTGAACGAAATTCATATTGCAAAATCTTAAAAGATCTATAAAATAAATGATAACGCGCGGCTATAAAGTAGTATCGTAAAATACGTAATACACACATACACACACACACACACACACACACACACATACATACAATTATATATTCGTTGTCGTAATCCGGTGAACCGGTACATTTAAAGGCATTCGTACGAACACAATATTAATACTCGCGTCTCAAAACCTCATCGCGCAGAGAATGTGCAATCTAAGTTATGAATTATGATAAAACGAATAATTTTTGACAAGCGCGTGACATTATTGAATGCCTTTAACGATATTGAATTGCGCGCAGCTGGTAATGATGGATGTTGAAGTTTGATTCGTGTCAGACATCGCGAACGGTACAACCATTATATTATCATATTCGACTGCTTAACATCCGATACAAGGTGTCGCACAGCGTTACGGCGTTCGCCACCGGTACCGGGTTAACGGTATGAGATACTATTACGGCAAGAAGCCTTTTGCACGTTTTTTTTTTTTTTTTACCGTTACGGTCGTCAAACGTTCCGTGTTTAAATGCTAAATACGTCATTATTATTGAAATGTATGCGCCCCCTCGATAAAATATTTTATCGAAATAATATTAAAACGCGTCGATTCCACGACGTTTTATTACCCTGTACGTAACGCATTAATATGTATTACAGATAGCCACGCGTAGCCATTTGGATATTCTCCACCCGCTCGCGGCACGTACCGCGTAACACAACTCTTACCGGCGATTTCGGTTCAAAAATAGATCGTCCGGTCCCTTTTGCCGATACGCGTAGTCCTATTTTTCCCCGTTCACTTCTATTCCCAACTCGAACGATCCGCGTACAATAGAATGTCATCGACGGATCATGAGAACGTGGTGCGCTTGTGGTTAGGAGACCATCGCATTTATTTTTACCACATCAGCGCCACTCCCTCACCCTACAAGTACCTGCACGACGGTGCAAACACGTGCAACTGCACGACCCGTTTTAGCGTGTCGACCGATGTCCGTAAACCAGTGGTACAACCAGGATTTATTCAAGGCAGAGGTCCAGGAAAAAAATTTATTTATCTACTGTTTTTCTGTTCTTTTCCTGAATATATACATTATAAATATATTTAATTTCTTGATAAATATGAATACATATTATTCACATTTTTAAATTTATATTTACAATTTTGGTATTTCGATTAATTATTATTATACCAATTAAATTATGGTAGGGTCCTTATTTATTATTATTATTTTTAGTGTGAAATCTAAGCGCCGGTTTTCTTCAGTTAATATATTTATAACTTCTACCGCTGTAACTGGGACTTAGACTAATAATTCTAATCAACAAGTTTTGATGAAAAATTCTGGGCAAAAATATAAAATAAAAATAAATACTATAGTATGAACCAAGAGAGGGGTCCGGTCCCGGGGTCCATCCCCTTAGATTTTCCATTTCCGCGAACGTTCACGGCCATCGTAAATTTCATTTACCACGTTTGTGTACTATGTACGAGTACCACTTGAAGAATATCAAATGTTCGAGAATCGCCGATGTACGTTTTGATTGTCTTCATCCGCGTGGACAACTATATCGTAAAATTATACATCGGCAATAATTTCTACGTGCAATATATGGACACCAGTGTCAACAGAACGAGTATTTTACCGAAACCTATCCGCTTGACTGCTCGCAACAACAACAACCGGTTCGTTATGGGCTTCGGTTTAGTTTGATCTTAAAGTACATCCAATGTTAAAACTGAAAGTTAATCTGAAAATAAAAATAAATTCTAGATGATTTTATATGACTAACAGGTATTATTATAGGTAATTATTATACATACTTTGAATTATGAAAACATACTTTCGGTACTCGTCTAATATGCTACCTACCGCTACTTCGTTGGTGTAGTATGCTACCTACCGTAAAATAAGCTACCTACCATAAAATAATAACAAATTAACAACAATTTATTACTAAATAATTTATTAATTTACCGTTGTTAAGTACTTCATAATATTTCAATACGTCATTATATATTATTATACATTATATACTATTTTTTTATAATATTTCAATTCGTCATTATACATTATTATACATCATATACTATTTTTATATCATTCCAGAAAACTTCTAATAAATCGTGTTGGGTATTAACGGACCGCCACCATTCTTTTATTAATTATCGGTCTAACAAATCTGTCGCTCCTCGGGTTTTAATTCCGTATTTAGTTTTAACATGTCTCCATATACACTCGATTGTTTGTGTTTGGGCGCCCGTTGTAGGATCAACAAAAAACTCGGAATGATTGACGGTTTCGTGATGATAACCTATATCTTTTAAGGTACTATATGCTCGCCATTGATCTGAATAAATAATTGATCCTAGTTCTATTTCATTTTATATTATTGGTAATAAAGTTGCTTTATCTCTTTTTTCCACTTTAAAAAATCTTCGTTCTTTAACCCCATCAACATTTTTACAACACATACCAAAAATCCATGGACCTTGAATGCGAGTACCATAATTTCTTTGAGTCGAATGATCATCATCAATATCGTCAGCATCACTTGATACATTGTCATCTAAATTTGGAATTATATCTCCATTTCTCAATCGTCCTCTATTATATATACGCTTGCCTTGAAATAGTGACTCGTCAATTTGAACAATTTTCCCTGGACCACCCATTTTCTTACGTTTATCAAACATTGCAACTGCTACATCTCTACATAAATTATTCCAATCTACAATTGTATTACGAGTTTTTGTTGTAAATTTTTTGGTCATTGAAACTGGTATTTGATACACCCAATACCATACTAATTCAACAATTTCATTTAACGCTAAACCACTATTACTTTTACCATTTTTATCGTAATATGTAAAAAAAGGATTTTTTTTTCTTAAAGAGTGATAAGTTTGACAATCTTTTTTTTGACATCGTAAATAAGTAGTTTTTAATAAATCATCATTTGAGTTTCTTTTACGATTATTTTTTTGATATTCTTTCAACGTACCTCCACAAATAACACCAACTTTTAATTTGGAACAACTACCAAGTTCTGGGAGCAAGTTTCTCTCTTGAAGATATTTAACACATGTTTTCTCATTACATATTATATGCCCGTACAAATAGCGCATTGATTTATTAATTTTATAATAAAAAGTAAAACTCGCAACGAATAGGATGCTTACACGAACACAACACAGATACAATATAGACTAAAATAATATATCTAACAGTAAGTTATCATGAGTCTTGGTGGATCAGATATCATAATGGCTATTAAGATATAGTTTTGTACAACTGCTATAATATGTTATTTATCTTAATGACTCAAATGTACTTTCCTGTAATAAACTGAAATAAAATAAAAATAACTATGGTAGGTAGCATACTACACGCATACAGTGTTTTGGTAGATACCATTTTATGGGTAGGTAGCATATTAGACGAGTACCATACTTTCTTATGCTGATGACGTCTAACCGTGAAAATGTTTTTCAATGTGAAAACTACATAAGATAATATATTATTAACATACGAAAAGTACTACGACCCAATTCGTATCAGAATCAGCTGAACCGAAAAGAACGGACATGAATCATATGTAAACTTGATTGTTCTCAATATTTGAACACCACTGACAAAAATATTATAATACTATAATCAAAAAACAGCTCCAAGCGGAAGGCTCTGAGAATAAATTTTCTCGGCGGATCTCTTTTGACTACTTTTTGTAAACGTTTGCTACAGCAGTAACATGTCATTTCTAGAAAAATTTCCCACAAAGTTTAATCTTTATCATATACTCAGGTGTATTCACGCTGAAAATGCGTAGGGTTTGTACTGGATAGAAATTTGAACTGATTACGGAGAAAAATTCACGTAGGTGGCGAGTGAGCTCATATAATATCAACGGTGGCTACCCGCGAGGGAAGCGCGAAGAATAAATTGCGAAAAAATAAAACGTTGTCACGTACGAAGCGAAAAGGGAACAAGCTGAGTTTAGCATTCAGAAAGAAGAAATTTGTCTTCGAACGCAAAATGACACGGACCGATACATCACTTTTTTAATGTTTCCGCTTGGGGAAAAAAAAGTAAGCGACCGAAAAGAAGAAAAAATGAACATCGAAAAAAAAAGCCACTGTTAAAACACATTTTGTAAAGAATCACTTAGATGTCAAATAGATTGCCCAATTTTTCATTTTATTTTTTCTTACGCCTATCTCATATTCTCGTTCTCATGCAATCCTTGAATGTCACTTTCCCTCCATTTGACAGGGTCAACGTTGTACCAATATCCATAAGCATGAAAAAAAAACCCCTCGTAAAAGTTCATTTAGCTAAGAAAGAAAAAAGTGAAAAAACTCGATTATATTCACCGTAACGGGAAAAGTTGTTGATTAACTTTTATTTTAATTTTATTTTTATAACCAAAATGCGCATATTTTATTTGGCAAACACGAATTTCAAAAAAAATAATAACATTTCGTATATAATTAATTTGCATTCCATGATAATATTACCATGTTAAAAAGTAAAAATGACACTTATTTTTTTATTTTTTTAAAAACTAATTATTCTGATGGTTCGTAATATATACGGTATGTTATATGTCTAATTAAAAAATAATCTCTGGACAAATGGACATTAATCGGTGGTTATATAATGTATAAACAGTATAATAAAGTACAGTATGCAGTAAAACTCAAGTGAAATAGTGTTTTAGTGTTTTAGTGACTCGTGATAAAATATTTATATAATTTATGTATAATTTTGTGTAAAATAACTTACCTATATTTCTACAAGCTATTTAATATCGTAAATAAGAAATTCATATTAATTCTAAAATAATTAAATTACATTATTCGTTAGAAAATGTTATTTTTTCGAGATTTATTTTCTCTGTAACACTATATGGGAGGGAAGGTATATGTAGCCTATTCAAAATTAATTTTACAACTTTTATATTATCATTAAATACATCTTATCGTAATAAAAGATGAAAAAATTAGGTTTGGTGACGAATAATTTCTGTATATTATATACAGTACTATGGACATTAATAAAATATATTTTAAAAGTAAAATGAATTTGTTAGTTTTCGTCGATCGTACGCAACAACATGCTGCATGCAAACAATAACAAAATAATGATATTCATATCGTACAGTTCAGTCGATAACCATACGAATACAACACAAATCAGATTTTTTTAATTAAAAATAAAATTCAAACATTTTATTCAATTATTTTAAAAAAAAAATTTAAAAATACGTTTATAATGTTTGAGTGGAAAAAGAATCGTCATTTACTTCGTCGGGCCCGCTAAGCATCAGATTCAATCACTATTTCAGCTGTATACACGATATATCGTGCATAATAATCATAAAAATTTGTTAGTTCAAACGTTAAAACATTGAACGAAATATGTACTACAAGTATATAAGTATGTACTACAACGTTATTTTAAAAATCGTGTCGTTTATTCAAAATTAAAATCGATCAAAAAATAGTTTCGTATGTATATTTTTTTTTTATTTTAGAGACACCGAATGGAAATAATAAAAAAAAATACCAAAAGTCACGTACCAACTATAACAACACGCGAGGGTGACTTTATCGTTTTACCAAACACGGATGTCCAAAAACCGTATTTAAACAGCAATATTTTAAAGGGTACATTACATATGAACGTATACATATATTTTATCACGTATATAGAATAGGTGGTCACTAAAGATTGATTATTTTAACAATAGCAATTTTAGAATTGATTTATCCGATACATTGTGACCGTTCGTAGGGTGGTACGGCGTAAACAGTTAATGATGGACATCGAATAAAATAATTATACACACTGCGCGCTTTAACACACCCTAAATGTATGGCACATCCAAACGTATTATTTCGACAAACTATATTACATATGACCGCGCACGGTTTCATGAAAGGGTCATAGTTTAACAATATGATCGTCTGTACTTACCATTTTACTGCGCGCATTGTGATAGATTATCGTTTGAACACTACCGATTTATCAAATTTAAATATAAAACTAACTACAGTACAACCCTCTTTGGAATCCGGGAAGGGTAAACAAGTTTGAATGCGAAACCTTGCTAAAAACCTTTTCGTATGAATACTTTATTATTTTTATTGGAATACATTTGTAAACCTTAAAAAAAAAAAAATCATAAAACCCACAAAGTAGTGAACGACCGTTTTTGAACTAGTCTACGAAAAATATATTAAGATATATATTTATATATATATCACGATGATTCCGATTTTTAGTATGATATTCGATGTTGAAAGGAGTTTTCAGAGAGTTCAAAATTAAGTATATTACGTAGATTTATTTAGGAATACGAGATTCGTATCATTGTCCGCGGTACTTATATACCGGATTCGTTTGGTGCGAATGATCAGTAATAAAAAAAAAAAAAAAAACATCTCAGCATTCAGTTGGTTTGATTATTTTTGAAAGTAGCACACTGCCATTTTATGTAACAAACAAAAACGTTTAATAATTCGATGTATAATTAGTGAGATTAAAATAGTGAAATAATTTAATTAGATATTAATCAAAATATAATCGAAATCAATGACATTATTCACGTCTGTAGGCTTATGAATAACGTAGATCACATGCGCACGTACAATATACACGATATACCGTATAAAAACGGATAGGACAAGTGTTTGAAATTAAAAAAAAAAAAAAAAATCACTATTTAATATAGTATCGAATTCAATACCGATAAATACATCTGCTTAGCACATCATGTTAATTAAACAAAAAATAAAATATTTTCGTAAAACCACAGTACCTGCAAATAATCGATCCTTTATCAACTCAAAAGAATATCAAGCAGTTATAACATATGCAGTGCATACCTTGAGTAAACCAGGATCATTGGGATTTTGTGAAAAACGATAACACGAGTTTTACGTTTACGTAAACATTACACTAATCGGAAGTGAAATAATATAATTTTACTTATTTCATTCAGTTTCACTACCAGAAATTTTCTCGCTTAAAATGGATGAATTTGTGTGTGTGTGTGTGTGTGTGTGTGTGTGTGTGCGTATTAAAATCGTGATGTGCGTGCGCATACAGTACGTATACAAAACGCAATGATCAATACACAGTTCGATGTATAATTTCAACCCTCCGCATAGGTCGCCACTGTTTATACGTCCCATGGGCTGTATACGTACATATATGGTTTCCACCATCAAAAACGGTGCTACAACAACTGTCGGAATTGCGTTCGCTGTAGCAAAAGCAGAGCAAACGAATGATATACCCACAAATGTTACATATGAATATATAGATGAACGGAAAAATTTAGATGTATTATGTAAAGAAAGCGAGAGACAAAGACAGGCAGAGAGAAAGAGAAAAGGAGAAAAGAGAATTAAACAGAGATCGAGTGCGATAGGCCTACGTAGTTAGAGACTGTTATATATGTATTTATTTAGCAAAGCGCGTATTAGTACATGCACCGCCGATACTCCCAGTGGACAAGTTTCCTGTACTATAAGTGTTCGCATAACCTTCGACACGCTATGCCCAAGGGGAAATTACGCAGCCTACACATGCACACGCAAACGGATAACCATTTTTTTTTCTCTTTCCTTCGGCGTCGGGAGATGACCGTCAGCGTTTAATTGAATTTTTAAACAAGATTTGTTACAGTGCTTCGAATTTATTTTATACGTCCTCCTGCACGCGAAAACGACGGGCATGCTTAAAAACACTTATAGTTTTTGGGGTTCGCACGCCACCGGTGATGCACTGTATGCACCGATATCAAATGGTGGAAAATACATCCATGTCACTACCATCCTTACTCCTCCATCCTTAAATATTCTAACTTTTTTTTTTCGAACATTTAGTATATAATTTGTATGTTTTTGTGTAATAAGTTTCAAAATCTTTACGAACAGAAGAATAAAATAGGATTATTAAAAAAAAAACCCGAAATATTTGATAATGAGGATGGGAAAAACCAATTTTTGAATATGTGAGGAGTAAGGATATGAACTTAAAGAAAAAGATTATTTCGAAGTGTATAATATCATAATAACCGTTTGTTAATTATCACCTGTATGTTGTCAACAGCCCTCTCGAAAAAAATACATGTTAACGAGTTTAAAATAAACACAAGACGAAATACATAATATGATCTATATTTTTCACCCTACATACATACTGCAGAACAGCTATATAATAATATTTTGCTTCCGAAGTACAGTTGAACGCGTTGTTCCACAAGTCTTGTCGAAATAGCTTTTCATATTATGTTATTATAGATATAAGTTACTGTGCTAAAGTCATAAAAAAAATTAGAGGGTATACTATAACTACTATAACTATACCATCATTAGATGAAAGGTCTTAATGTTTGTCTTGCTTAATATTTCGGTAGATAGTACTTATATACAGGGCCGCATTTTTGGAGGGGGGGCATTGGTCACAACCACCCCGGGCGCCAAATTTTTAAGGTGGTTGAAAATTTATTCGCTGAAATATATTTGTATATATTATGAATTATTAGAACTTATAAAATTGATATTGATTTACGATATTGCTATTATAGTAACATAATCAATGAACTACCAAAATATGTAAAACAATAACAAAATGAAACAACTTCCATGATGAATAATGGGTAGAATGTAATTAAATAAATACATATATATACAAATATGTATATGTATAAACAAAGCATGCGAGGCCTACACTATGGATTTCAGATTTTTTTTTTTAAATGTGGGACGTTTAGAGGCTGCAACACGATTGCGCAATTTTTCCTTTTTTGACCCGACTAATTACACCACGCAGTTGTGTTGAAATTTTATCAGATAAAAAGGGAACGGGGTGCAATCGTGTTATAAATTTTTCGCGTAATCGTGGTGTAATCGTCGGGTCAAAAAAAGAAAATTTGCGCAATCGTGTTGCACCGGTTATAAATCATAAATATATTTACTAAATTTACTTAGGCGGCAACAATGGGAGTTGAAGGTAAAGATATATAGTTCCTCAAATAAAAATGTATTATTTAAATAAATTATTTATTTTTTCTCTAAAAGTAATTTTTAGTACCTATGATTTTAAAAATAATTGAGACATGTGTTAATATAATTAAAAATGAAATATAAAAGGGCATTTCATATAAAAGTTCTTAGTAACATTTATTTGTTATCTCTTATAAACTTATAATGTATATTTATTATTTAAATAGATTAAAAACCATATCATAAATATAACATAAGATAAAAGTCACTAATTAACCACCATCGAATACAGCAAATCCGTAAAATAATCTAGATCTCAAGAAATGAAAAAGTAACAAATCAATATATGGAACGTGGTCAGTTAAGTATCATTTGCAACAATTTGAGCCAAACCCACACACGTTGTGACCTCTAGGATGTTTTTTTTTCAAGCAAACTGTGCATATGTGTGTACAACGGGAAAAAAAAACTTTTCCTTATAGCTTCCCTACTCATCTATACTATATATATTGGTTACAGTCAACGTTTGTTCCCCAGAGGATATAATTTATATAAACGTAATAGGGCTCACGTCGTGTATTGAACAGAGAGAAAAATTAATTATTAACATTAAATACATACTTTAATCGAAGTCGAAAATTGTTCCGAATGATAATAAAATAGTAAATGTTGAGACGAGAATCGTTTCGAATCGCGAAAAATAAGTTTTGAATTAACAAAATCTATAAAAAAAAAAATATATACCTCAATAGCGTCTATGTTATAGCTGTTGCGTAGTTCGATAAAATTAACCTTTGGTTTAACCTCGAATACTCTACATCGTATTAATCTCACGGAACTCAGCATTTCCAGTTATTGTTGTTTTGTCTTATCCAATCCGTCCGTCATCGTGTCATTTTAACAAAGCGCACCTCCAAGTGTCCTACATAATAATAATTTTATTGTCCACGGTGGGCCGATTGCCTTGACTACCGGTTCGAAAACCTATTTAAACCTAGTTCAACGACTTGTAGTAATAATGTTTCAGTCCGAAGTGTGGTTCGCATGACGAAAAACTTATGCAACATAATAGCAGTATAAATATATATATATATATATATGTGACACATTAATAAACATACATTTCTATATTCGTTTGGTCGTGTTACACGTACAAAAAAACGTCAATCAAATATGATTCGTTTCGCTGTTTAAAGGACGTTTTCGACGCTAAAGTTATCACACTCGACCACTGAATCGTGTTAAGCGTCCAGAGAAACTATATAAATACTCTGCAGTATCTTTACTGATAAATCGAATACTATTCACGTGTCGAAAAATGAAAAGTTTACCTTTAAAAAGCTGTATATATAAGATCACTATATATTTTGTCAGTTGCCGAAAAATACTATCCCGATCAACCGCAATCGAGGCGACCGATACAATGCATCGGTTTTATTAATTATCGGTTACCGAAAGGCTGCATCCGGTTTTACGAGTTTAAAAAGCGCGTGAATCATATTTTATTTAGTAAATTAAAAATAATAAACTCTTATTTGATTTCAATGAAATAAACATTATTGAATAGATACAGACGCTTACTGGGTCCATTTACCCTACGGAGAAACTGGATATAACTAGGGCTCACTTACTATAAACACTAATATAAATGGACCTATCTTTAACAATAGCCATGTTATTTACCCATTTCTTATACTAAGACAAAACTATAAAATAACTATGAACCTAACTAACAAACCAAATCTATATTTTGATTTTAGTTCTATAAAAATAAATAAATACACAACAATATTAAATTATTTATTTTTATTTAAGTGATCTTGAATACATTGTAAATTAAAAATTTTAAATAAATTGTAAAACCTAATATATAATATAAAATATGATAGTATGTTTCTAAAAATAGTTCAATACAAGTAAAATAATATACAAATATTTCAGTAAAATGTTTAAAAACTAAAGTTTCAACATTCGAAGTATTTCTGTACTTTGTTCACATAAATACTTGAGCCGGTGTAATGTTGGCCAACAATTCTCTTTCATAGTTCATCAAAAACAATGATTCCAAATGATCTTGTGTTAAAGAACTTTTTAAACGTGTTTTTATAATTTTAAGTTTAGAAAACTATCGTTCACACGTTATTTGAGTAAGAGGAATTGTTGAAAGAAACTTGTAAACTACAAATAATACATTATACTCTAAAACAGGGGTGGCGAACCTATGGCACGCAGTGCCGTAACTAGAGTGTCAAAGACCCAGATGCAGACAAATGTACATGGATCTCTCTTTCATGAGATACATAAAAATGTCGGACTGACTTCAGACTATGGGAATTTTTTACTCCATCTATTGGATAGTATTAGTGGATGCATTGAATTTTAAAGAACCGATAAATAATTTTCTCGCTGAAACAATTCTGTGTAAAACTTCAACTTAGGTATACAAGATCACAACTATATAATATGTAGTACAAAGTGATAAAATATGTAATATGAATACATATATATAATATTATAATAATATAAATATGATTTACAATAAAATATAAAAGTATATAAATATATATAAAAGTAATCTATTTATGTCTTACCAAAAATAAGGTTACAAAATATTTCAAATAAAATGAACTTTAACTTTTTACGATAAATATAAGTAGTAATTAGTTTCAATAATAAACTACATACCTACATAAATATGTAGGTTTATTTTTAAGATTTTCAAATGATTTAAAATTTTGTTTTTATTTAAAATGTTATCATGAATGTATACAGATTTAATTTTAACAATAAAAAGTCGTAAGAATTAAAAAAAAAAATCCAGGTTTTTAGAGGGTCAAAAAGAACCTGCACACACATTTGTGTAGGATCGTTTTAAAACTGATCACTGTATAATTTTATATTCGTTAATTAGGCACTCACTAACCTACACAAATGTATATGTTCATCATGTAAACGGCATACGTGTACAATCATAGACATATAAGAATGGACTACGGTTAGAGAGAGATAACTTAAGCTAACATTGATCAAAAGAGAAAACCATACATTTGTGGGAATTCATGGAGAAATTGATAATATCATTTTTCCGCCATGAATAAAATCATGATATTAGAATATATATATATATATATATATATATAATCCAAATACCACTTAGTCATTAATCGCTGTAACTCAAAAATAATGCAATGTACGAACTTGAAATTTGAAACAGAGGTTCTTCTCATATTTTTACTGTGCAATAAGAAAGGATTTTAAAAAAATATTGCGTTTAAATGGAGTAATTACCAATTATAATTATTTAACGCCAATACGAATTGTGCGGCACACACAGTACGGTGGCCCGCGGGTTTCCAGTTACCAGCAATATATTTTTATGTGTTTAATACGGGCGTGTGGATATGAATTGTTCCTAGAAGTTAATTGATAAAAATAATCATTCATAGCCTGTTCCCAAATACTCCTCCTATTATATTACTTTTCAGTAGATATATAAAATCTAAATACCACTGACTCACTGATCGCTGTATCTCAAAAAAAACTATTCAACGTACGCACCTGAAATTTGGAATTGTGGTTCCTCTAATACTTTCACCGTGTAATAAGAAAGTATTTTTCGAAAATCGCATATTTAAGGGTCGAAACAATTTCGGACTGGATGTATAACTTTTTTATTCTTTAGTTACCTAGGAAATATTTGATCTATTTAATATGTTGATTTTAATAATCACCGATTAAGAATTATGTAAAATATTAAACTGTATAAATCAATAAAAATCAAAAAATATTGTTTAATCTAAACGCACTTTAATAAATAGCATTTATTTGAAATCTCGAATTGTCAGACTTTTCTCGATAAATTGAATAAATAAAAAAAATAACGATCCAAAATAAATTGAACATTATTGTAAGGATATTAATATATGTTTAAATATAATAAACAGTACAGCAAGGCGTGATAGACATGGCTATATTTAAAATTTACCTATTACAATACTTAACAAATTATTATTTCAACCATTATTTCGGGTGATTAAATAATTAAAAAGGCATAGGTTCTACGGTAACGCCCAAAAGCAGTTGAACACTCACAATTTTCTCAACGGACGTCAGTTATTACTAACTCTCAAAACTATATGAACTTGAAATTCGACATGGCGGTCTCTCCAATATTCAATACATGCAATAAGAAGGGATTTTAAAAAATATTGGAACCGGTAAATACGGTAATTCAGAGGTAATTCAGCGTACCACCAAAACTACCGAATCATTTGAATTTTCGTTTTATTTGTTTTATAACCACTAACAGTTACACCAAACTTGGCTTTAAATAATGTATGGTAATAATCCATTAAAACTTATATCACAACCATTCCGTTCGAAGCCGGGTATCAAGCAAGTATTCTTAGAAATCTTATCAAAAGGCTTTTATAAATATTCAGATAATATAAATAATAATATTAATATTATAATAATATTGTATTATTATAATAATAATTAAAATAATAATAATTAATAATAATTTTGATAATATTAAACAATATTATTTTACATATCTGTAAAAGTATAAGACTTTCTACTTTACTAGAGTTCTAGAGTTTCTAGTTTTCTTATTTTAATAAAAAAAAATACCAAATAACAATGGTTAATACTTTTTGTGTGCTCGAATGTAAAACCAGATCTTTAAAAGGTGGTACGTAATTTCACAGGTATGCAAGATATTTTCAATTACATTTAAAACTATTACAATAGAATTAGTAAGATCTCAAATTTGAAATAATTTCTGTTTATTAACGGATTTTGTGGAGAGTCTCCCCAAGTAATAGTTTATTTTATAGTCCAAAGTATCAAGTTGTAATTAAAAGACAAAAATTTAAAAAAAAAAATTGTATTTATTTTAAAAATTATTAATTAATTTCATAGATTTCCCAAGGATACTGTTACTCTTAATAAGTGGATTAACATTCTTCAAAACTTTGATCCTGAGTTTGAGTACAAATCTGAATATTGTTTTATATGTAGTAATCATTTCGTACAAATAGATTATACTTTAAACACTTAGCTTAGTTGGCATTAAGCAAAATTTAAAAAAATCATCAGTACCGTAGTATTTTTCCAAGCCATATTACTCTTGGCTTTGATTTAAATGCACATGATGTAACTGAACAACTCTTGGTGATATATATATATATATATATATATATATATATATATATATTATATATATTCTTTAAATAATTCAACATTACTGTTTATTCCATAAAATTTAATTTTTATTCTATGAATGCCCACAAATATAAGTCTATCTCTCTCGCTCAATTTTGGCTGACTGATATGGTGTGTGGTCAATATAGGAAAACGCGGTCCATCCTATTATGCCTATGGGTAAAACCAATCATTTAAGTAAAACACTAAATTGGAATTTTTGTTGTTCGAAATTTAATCTCCTTGAATATCGAGATTTATCGCCACGTAGTCGCGCGTGCGCAGTAAAGGCCACACCCATGCGCAGTAGTCAAATCGTCGTTGTTTTATTTTATTTAATTAATCTAGTTGCCTCTATTCGACGGGCTTATTACAACGCTTTAATTCCGTGGACGTGATTTCGAATTTTCAGAGGTTTTTACCTGCATGGAGAGCAGACAAATTGTTAAGTAAGAATTTTATCTAGCAACAGTAACTCACTTCGCCCGGCAATGTAACTTCGTCTTTCATGGTATTATTAACGACTTCTACTCCTCTACAGATTCTTTCGATAGCGTAACGCATGTCCGTCATTACACCCAAAAATATTACTCCTCTTATAGTGTCACAAAGTAATGTTGTAAGAACACTCACAGATACCGATACAATGTCAAGGCTGTTTGCAAACACTTATGGCTGAGGTCATTCCACATACTTATCGTTTTACACACGATATTATTTACGACTTTTACTCCTTTGCAAGCTCTTTCGACATCGTCCCGCAGGGCCGGAGGAAACGGCGGCGGCGAAACGTCCGGACGACAACCGTCTTTCCGACCACGCACGTACACGGCCCACAGCCACTTGTGCTTCCAGAAGCGCTCCGAGTCCAGCCGTGACACGTCAGACAGCTCGAAGGAATACGATAAATACGACTAGCGACTGACGGCTGCGATGATGGCTGCGACGACACAGTCGACAAACGTGACATGATGAATTTAATGAAACCTACTAATATTATACATATATATATATATATATATATGAAATATAGTACTTCTTCTTTTCTTATTTTTCAACGCCTTCGATGAAGTGCAAATGGATCGTGAGCCGTTCACGACGACGCTATCGCCGGACCCAATCCCGTTGTCAACGGAAAATGTAAAAAACACATTTTCCAGTCACTATAGGCTGTAGGCGTGTCGCGATAGTATTGAAAAGAAATTAGATGGACGAAAAACAATTACGGTTTCCACCGGTGGTCAGCAATTCAATCACCGGTGGACTGTCTGCGTCATGTCTTGCTCAATATGAATATATATAATAATATAATAATATAAATAATATAAATATAATTTAAAATAAAATATAAACTTATATATATATAAAAGTAATCTATTTATGTAATTCTAGACTTAGTATTTTTCCAATATTTAGATAAATAATTCCAAATAAAACGGACTAAACTTTTACATTTTGTTATATAAAATTAAATACAGTATAATAATACAATAATTATAAATCAAATTAAATAAAAAAATTGACGGCTATCTGTAATGGGCCCTTTAATCCTGCGAGCCCCAGTGCTGTGCACCGCCTGCACCTGTGATTTTTACGGCACTGATACCATGTGTGCAAAAGATGGCATGCTGACAAAATTGTAATGGCACGCTCAAAAAATTGAAATAATATAAAAATATAAAAATTCTATAAAAAACAATAAAAATTATACTATTTATTAAATGTTACTAATAAGAAATGTAAAGAAACAAATTACATATGTTTTAAAAATGACAATATTCCTTATGCTTTCATATTTTTCGTCAACTTATGTTTGCGAAAACTTATTCATTATAACAAATTTAATTAAAACCTAGACTAACCTAGACCTAACTAGACTAAAAAAGATTTTTGGGAACCCAACTTAGCAAATGCCGGAAAATATTATTAGACCTGAATAAACTGTACCATAACATGTTATTATGTCTTGTGGTATTCTTCTATACGACTGTTTACACATTTGCGAACGTTCGACGTTATTCTTTTTATATTTTATATACGAGTATGGTATTTTCAGCCTACTAAGCTAAAAAATTTACAATTTTTCAAGTCTTCGATGATGCGGTTATAAATATATTTTGCAATATTTTCTATACGCCTAATACAGGTAGAATCAGAAAGCTGCATTTTTTTAATTTCCGATATTATTTGATTTTTATTGCTAAATTTATCAAATAGTAAGGAGGAAGCACTTATAAAACATTCCTTCACAATTTCGGCGTTAGTAAATGGTTTTATATGCTTATCGAGTATGTAACAAATTTCGTATGATGCAGTTGTAACAGCTGCATCTTGTGATAGCACCTCTGAAACAACACATTATTGTTGTTGTTTCAATGACTTCTTAAAAAAAGTTAATTTTTCTTGTCTCATCAAAGATCCTGGATTATAAGAACTATTAAATGATTCGTGTTTTGTAGTGTTGTAACGAAAAATATTATATTTTTTAAGCATAACAGTTTCCCGATAGATTAAACAAGTAGGTAGCTGAACCCTTTTTATTTTGTATAACAAAATATTGTTCTTCCCAATTGTCTTGTAACAGTCTATTTTCTTTAGATATTTTTCGTTTTTTCGAAGATACGCCTGTCATAATGTCACAACAAATATAAAAAAAAATAAAATAACAAATGTATATTCACGCCTCTGACGATTGAAATATTTAATAAATAAATATGCCTGACTTACATAATAGACAGACACGACGGTTAAAGCAGTACGCTGGTTTCGCGGTTTTTCGTCCACAATTAAACCCCTTCCACCGCCGTATCTGTTTTTCACTCAGACCGATATTAATCAGTGTGATCACATACAATACCATTGAATATTACTTTTCATTTCTTTCGTATATGTTTTGAATCGCGCTTATATGTTTTGTTTTGTCCTTTACCTACTCGTTGTTTGCTCGTACTTGCATGTGATGCGCAGCAATATGTATCGTTTCACCGATATTTTCGCCTTTGAGAAAAATGTTTTTGTACAAGTTCCTGGCACTTTTCCTTCCAGTCACATGCATAAAAATTATATCCGGTGCCGGCTTAACAAATTTGCCACATGAAGGCAGATTTTAAAATTCCGCCCTTCAGCCTCCTCCACAAACCAAAATATATATATATTATATATGTATACAACAAGTAACAACATAGTTAAGATTGTTTAATTAATTTATATTTATGAACATATTGTAACACTGGTAGTTTTTAAATTTATAGACCTTAGTGGGTACTAAATATAAACATTTTGATACAAATTTATTCAATATAAGACATTTACAACTATTTTTTAGCTTTCTGTCTAGCAAACACTTTAATAATATTATTCCAACCTATACTTTTTAGGAAAATATTTACAATAGATATTAGACTATGACATATTTTCATTAGATAATTATGGTTTCTGGTAGTTCTTGACTCTTTTTAAAACTGAGAAGGATCTCCGCTAGCATTTGAACATGGTATAAATATAAAAAGTTTTAAAGCTATTTCCACAATAGGAAATGAATCGTTTAACTTTGATACTGTTCATACTTCAAGAAAATTGTGCATAGATAATTTTTCATCTTCTGAAAAATACTTCATTATTGTTTTGAATTGTATAATCTCATTCTCAAGGTCCAGTTATAAACACTATAAATATTTACTAATTGCTTTGATTTTTCTCGTAAAATATCATCGTTAATTTCTTCAATAATAAAAAAAAAACCAAACAACTCATTTATTTCAATATATGCATTTTTATGCGCTTTCCACTCATATTGATTGAAAATAAAATATTAGGCACGTTTGTTTTTCAGTCAATCGTGAATCGTAAATCGAAATCGACAACGAAGACAACTATGACCACGATACGAGAGAGAGAGAGAGAGAGAGAGAGAGAGAGACAATTGCAATATGACAATAAAAACAATTGCTTGGTAGTGTGTTAATAAATTATTTGAAACTATTAATATCAAATTTAATAACCTGATGGTTATAAATTATAATACACACATAAGGATATATAAGAAATACAATAAACATAATTTTATGTCAGTGTAACGAAAATAAAAATGCATAGATCCGCTAAATAATAATATTATGGTTTTACCCTTAATATGCTGAACGCCCACTGACGAAATAACTCAGTGGTTTTATATAATGTAATGAAACTATTATAATTATAATATTATATAATTTTTATTAATATTTTTCCATTATAAATTAATAATTTTTCATAAAAACTAGTATATACATTAGATTAAAACTTTTGTTGAGGTCGTCAAAAAATTGCTACCGTGACAGCTGCCCCCTTTGCCCCCCCCCCTTAAACTGGCACTTATTATATCGCAATACTCATAACCGTTTGTCGAACTAATTATTAATTCGAATAAAAAATATTGATTGATCTCAGTAATTATAATTATGTGCCAAACTGCTTCTGATTATTATTAAGTACTTTTTCGAATAATATAATTATTTTATAGTCATATTTAATGAAAACAAATAAGAATATGAGTGTTATAAAATGTTCATACGTTCCACGACTACAAAGAACATACTCAGCAAGTATGTCATTCAATAAAACAGTGATACCTTTATAGATAAATACATAGTTATAAAATCTGATGATAATAAATCTCGAGATTCTTGAAACTTTAATAGTAAAAAAGGATCATAAACATAAAGTGCTGTAAATGATAAAAATATAATACTGGTAATACCCTTAATTGAATTGAGATTTTATTACGTTTTGTTACTACGAAAGTATGCATACGTCATAATTTAATACCGACTAACTCAACAGCTCAACAGCTTTTGTTTTAGTCTTCTCGATATTCCAATAAGGACAGACAACATACTTTCTACAAATTATACAATTCCTGCGAGTATTCTAAAAGTAATATGTCTTGTGTAGATATATTAAGAAAATAATTTTTCCGGAATATAATTTACTATTGAAAACTTCTAGAAAAAATAAATTGAATTTAAAAACAAAATTGTATCATCAAATTTCATTACTTTATTTTGAATGTATTATTATTGTTTTTATATCTATACTAAGTTTTAATACTTAATAATGTTTAAAGAAATAGTTTTTTTTCTTGGGGTGGAAATCATTTTGATAAAAACAAACAAACATTTTTATTATTTCTCAAATGGTTCTCAATAGATAATTAGTACTAATTAAATAGACAACCATTAAAAAAACAAAACCATATATTTATTACTATTAAGTATTGACTAGGGAATAATAAAAATCAGCATTATAGATTACGATTGAACCCAATACCATATAGTTTATAATATATATATCTCCGACAGGATATGTTTTTACTTGACTTTTACACGACTACAACTAGATTACATCTAAACCGTATACATAACATATAGTGACTGTATCGGCTCGTATACCCTAGGCAGTACGGTAACTAGAAATTGACAAAAAGGGCGGTCACCGAGGGTGCAATAAAATTAGGGTCGTGTTACAATTTATTTAAGAGTCACGAATATGTTTAAATTATTGACACCAGAAGCGAAAAATAATTCTCGTGCCAATTAATATCAACAAAGGCTTTGTATTAGATTTATCAAAATGGTCGAAAAAAAGTTAGTTCCATGATTACGTTAGAATATAATTAAAAATTGAAATTGACTCGAACCGTGATATAAATAGATTGAATTACGTGGGGCGCATCGTTAAAGGAGTCTCGCCTTGGGCGCGAGTACGCTACTCGTTACGATTTTGACCCTAGCCAAGTAGTAGTTGTCTGAGTGTAAAATATAAAAACGTCCCGGAAGATATTTTCACTGAAATCAGATGACAACGCGATTGCACGCCGTCCCTATTTGGAGGTACGAATTGGTGTCAAAATAATCGTACGACCGTGCTGGTGAGAATGGACAAATATGTGTACAATCAATAATACTGACAACGATACTACTCAAATAATGTATCCGGATCACATAAGCGTATACGAAAAACGAGTCCCAGGTGCCGTTTAAGTCTTAGCTAAGGGTCCGCAACTTCATGCCTAGGTATCGAAACTTCCTGATCACATGTATGAAACGTGTGCGAACTACTATGATGTTCACTTATCAGTTTTAATATCAATTTTATATTACTAGATAGATCGGAAATGGACTATATAAATAACCTTAGCAAATGTTTTGTGATCCTACACTTAAATCGTATACAAATATTAAGAAATACTATATTTCTTTTCTAAATCCGTTAAAATTTCAGGAAGGGGTAGAGGAGTTCAACTCCCAAACCTCCCCCTCACGCTCCTGACAAATAAATATATATATATACACATATACATATTTTACAATGGGGGGAGGGGGTGCTTGAAAATAAATAATTACTCAGTTGTAACAGGCGCATTGGCTTGAAAAATAAAATTTTTATTTAGTCCATTCTAATAATTGTAGTTTAGGTAGCTTAGGTGATATTTTTGAAAACTGTTGTAGAACTTCCATTTCGATCAGATATTCTCTTTTTTTGATATTTGCTAAAGCTAATTATTTAAGACGTTTCTCCGTCATTGTTGATCTTTGGAATATTGACTAGATTAACGATGTTTGGATTATTGCTAACATCAATTTAATTGTAATCATAGATTATAAATACCCATCTATGGACTATAATCGTAATCACAGACTAAGATATGTATAATATTTATTAATATCTTAGTCCGTGATTCTAATAAATGGGTAAATACACGCTTTGAGATACTGTATTAAATCGTTGGTAGATTTCAAAACAGAAATAATAATACGGACAATGGGGGAAGGGCTTCAGCCCATTGCCCCCCCTGCGTACGGCCACTGTATACACAGTAGCAGAATATATAGAATAAATTTTCGGGAGGGGCTACTATGGACAAAGTTAAATTACCATTGCTATCTAAGAATTACTAACAAGAAACAGTAGGTACTTATCTATATTTCATTTACAAAATGTCCCAAAACGATTTGACGTTGGACGCAAATTCTAAATAAGCATAAAGCACCATTAAAATATAACATACGTTTAAAATAATTTTTAAGTTTTTAAAACATTTCGGTGGAGGGGGCTGTAGCTTAATAGGAATCCCCCCTCTATATACACCTCTATAAATGGTTACAGAATAACATGCTAAGATTAGCAGATGATATTGCAATAATAGCGGAGAATTAAAAAGATCTAAAAAAAATTTTAGAAATATTGGAACAGGTGATGGAAAAAGATTTACATAAAAAATGAACACAAAGAAAACGAAAATACTTGAATGTATTAGATACGACAACATAAGAACAAGAATAAAATTAAAGGATGGTGAAACTATAGAACAAGTAGAAGACTTCATATATTTTGGTAACATTATATGCTCAGACAGGAGATGCAAAAAATGAATTATAAAAAGAATATGCCAAGGTAAAGTAACATTTAATAAGAAAACAATTATTTTTATTTCAAAAAGCATTGACCTTAATATCAGGAAGAATCTACTAAAAACGTACATCTGGAGCATTATGTTATATAGATGTGAAACATGACTATTGCAAGAGAAGAAATGAGAAGAACAGAGGCATTCGAAATGTGGTGCTATAAGAGGATGCAAAAGATAAGTTAGACTGACGGAATCACTAATGAAGAAGTTTTAGAAAGGGTATCGGAGAAAAAATCAATGTGGAAGAGTATATAGAAAAGGCGAAATGAATTGATAGGTCATATTTTAAGACACAATGGACTGCTATTATTTATCTTAGAAGGTGTAATCGACGGAAAAAAACTATAGAGGAAGACCAAGATTGTAATTCATAAGTCAGATAATGGAAGATCAAGGATGTAACTCATATCAAGAATTGAAGAGGAAGGCTAGTGATAGAGAAACATGGAAATTGCTGCAAACCAATCATTAGACGGAATACTGCAGAAGAAGAATTTTCAAAACCCGCGTGTGCAGGCACTGCAGTATGTACGCGAGGACGGGGAAACGGTTGCGTATAAAGCACAGTTCATATGATACTAGTTTACTAGCAACTAGTAAGCTAATTCATTATCTGATAGTAAAAAAACATTGTCTAGTTGAGTGTGCTAGTAAACTAGCAAATTATTTTGATAGTAAACTAGTTTGTGGGTTAAGTTGAAATATTTCAACTTTACTAGCAAACTAGCGCGCTATTTTATCCGATGCGAATAAAAATAGTATCATGTAATTGGGCACTAATTGTTTATTTTGAACTAGTAGCTTGTATTTCCCCGGCAGCCAGTGGTGTATTCGTAATTTTTTTCTAGCGTATACGCTCAGCGCATAAGCTTTTATTGGTGCGAGGGGGGGGCTAAACCTCTTAAAAAAAATGTTCTACCTACCTAAACTCAAAATTACATAATATGATGGGGACGTGAGATATACCCCCACCAGACTTTTTTCCTAAAAGGTTGGGGGAGTACAAAAATTCAACAAAAGTATTTTTGGGGGATTTGAAGTGGGCGCACGCCCCCTTAGTCCCCTTGGATTCACACTATGGAAGTCAACATTTTAAACTTATCTTTAATTAAATCATAGATATATATCATATATAAAACATAATATTTATGTTAATATTTATTTTCATGTAACCTAATGTTTTGTTGTGTGTAATAACATTTTAGTATTAATTTAAAATAATTTGCACAAACATGCAACGAATAAATACTAAGTGACAAACTGACAACAATAAAATATGATAATTAATTATCAAAATCTATCCAAAACATCGTAGACAGACCAGTTAATATTGTGATAAATTTATAAACAGAACTTTTTGACTGTTGACCTATTTTTAACAATTATAATATTCGCTCGACAATACAATATCGCACACGTCCACCGGTATTAAATTCTGATGTATGTAGACCAGTGATTCTCAACCGGTGTGTCGCGACACACTGGTGTGTCGCCGAGCAAGTCCAAATGTGTCGCGTGAAGTACTAATATTAAATGACAAAAAACATTATTAACACTATTAACTATTTACAAAAATTAATAGGTATTTGATATCATTTCCATGATAATAAAAATAGATTTTCAGCTATCGAAATAAAATAAATTGTATTATTATCGTTGGGTTATTATTATTATCGTCATTTTGAACGATTAATCGCGTTCGAATCGCCTATTGTGTGTCATCTTAATTTATAAGTGTTGGTTTTTGATATTTTCGTTTATTTTTAAACAGTGAATACGTATAGTATATTTATACTGAAAACATGCACCGTATCAATAACTCACTTTATTTGTATGCTCAGTTGTTATTTACTTCTATAGTCGAATAGACTTTTTCTTAATTTATTAACAACAATATTTTTTTGTTACTAAAACTTGCAGAGTTAAAAAACGATCGCACTCTTCAAATGAAATTTAATGAGCTCGAGCTAAACCAATTTTGGATTTACACAAAAAAAAGAATATCCGAACTTAACAAAATTGGCTCATTCCGTATTATTATCATTTTCGACATCATATTTGTGCGAGGTAGCTTTTTCTGCTTTGAATGAAATTAAAAATAAAAAAAGGGAAAGATTAATTAATGTCGAAGAGGAGTTAAGATTCGCCTTATCGAAGATTTCACCACGAATTGATACATTATGTAAGAAATATCAGTCACAAATTTCTCATTAAAATGCTGTTTTACCTATGTTATATTTTTCTTTGTTGTTTTATATATTATAATTGATTATATATTATTAACTAATTATAAATATTTAATACTATCTATTATTCTTATTTTTTTTACTATGTGTCGCAAAGTATGAAATATTTTAATAGTGTGTCACCATTATACAAAGGTGGAGAAACACTGATGTAGACGCTCGGAAGTTTCCGACCGTCTTCACAAATACCCGAGTCGGGGAAAATTTAATCGAAGTTTATGGGGGCACGAGGCTATTTTTGGATAGTAGCTATAGTATATAATAATAATAATAATAAATTCTATACTGTTGTTGTATAATGTATGCCTTATGGTGATGAAAAATTAGAAGCTTGCATAATATATCCATTATGTACGAATGATTAGTTAACGTATACCCATGATAGACGAATTTTCTTAAAGGTATACGCATAATACAAAAACAGGGATCCGGGTATACGGCGTATACCCTCCAATACACCACTGCCGGCAGTGTGTGTGAAAACACTAAAAACGATACCGAATATCCATTATTCAGTTATTAATCAGGTATTATAATAAGTTTTAGCCTAACCTAACCTAACCTGTTGTTTCTGTAAATTTTCTTATTGAATATGTTATCATAAACAAATTCATAATGAGTCATTTTAAAACGAAGTGGAACAAAGATGATATTTTCCAATTTCTCGATGTATACGAACAATTTCCAATATTATGGAACATTAAACATACAGATTATTTAAATAGAAACTTGAAAAACAGTAATTTTGAAAAACTTAAAAATAATTTAAGTACTATCGAACTTGTGGACAGTGATCAATTGCGTCTTAATGGTAATTATACTACTAGTAACTACTTGTATTTGAATATCGTGTATATGAAATAATTATTTTACTATGGTGTTTCACTAGTCGTTAGTAAACTAGCATCGTGTAAACTACGCTTAACGGCGAAAACAATAAGCGGAAGCGATGGTACGGAGCAGTGATGGGAATTATTCTAGTAATCGAATATTCGAATATTCGACCATTATCAGTAGGGCTCGGATTTAAATGCCCTTTCAAAAAATGCTTTTATGACCTAAAAACTCAAAGAAATGCCATAAAAATATCAAAAAATGCATCATTTATTAAATAAGTTCAAATTATTATTAAAAAATAAAATTTTATTTACAATTACACTACAAAAAATAAAAAAAATTAAAATCAAAAATTGAATTAAAAATTAAATTACATATTTAAATTGCACTGTACGATTAGTGTTTCTTTTAAGTTTTGGAATTTGAATGATCGACGGTTGTCTGCCAATAAGTTTTTATATACTGAAAATGACCTCTGAACATCAACTGAAGTTAGTCATAATACGAGAAACCGGTCAAAAATGTCCTGAAATATGAAAAAAAAAATTCATTAAAAACGTCAAAAAATGCTCTAAAAAAGTATAAAAATGCAAAAAATGTCCCAAAAACATGTTGTGGGTAGAACACGGAGTACCCGAAACAAGTTTATAGCTTGGAAAGCATCGCGTAAGACGTCCCAAAAAAAAAAAAAGATGCAAATGCATTGAAATCCGAGCCCTAATTATCAGTATTCGATGCTGCAATACAATACGTAACGAAAATTATTCGTGTAAGTTTTCGCGCAACACAAAACGTTTGATTATAATAGGTATCGTAGCATCGAATATTGATTTTCGAACATTCGAATTGTTTGCGGTGGAGCTATTCGAATATGTATTACATCTGTATTGCGGTGGAGTAGGGGGGAACGAAATAACAAACGGCCGTCGACAAGACCTGAACGACGACGCGTCAAGGCGATCGCGCCGTCTACCGCACGCGGATAAAGTGACCTTTATCATGGATCGTGCGACTGCAGCCGCGACCGGGTTAACCCCCCTCGGGCGCACACAATTCTAGATCCGACTCGCAGTACGTTCGCAATGCCTACGCGACACCGCCGACCGCTTGGCAACACAATCGCACGGCATAGTCGTCGACGGACCGTCGCCGGTGACCGAAAAACGCGCGCAGACGTCGATCGCAACCGGAACGCGAAACGAAATCAAAATCCATCGACATGGAACCTGGACAACGTCACGTCAAAGGCCCAGCATCTCCGACCGACGGTACGCAAAATCATTGATCGATAATTATTGTACGGGTCGGCCAGTGATCTGTTTTAGTCCGGAAGACTGAAACGATAAACAGACGGGAGGGACGTATCTTATTATTACATTATTTTTTTTATTTTTTTTTTTTTTTAATGCATAAAGTTGAAACGTTTAAACAATTTCAAACATTTGTTGCGAGACAACAATATCAATCGATCGAATAAAATA
This sequence comes from Sipha flava, assembly GCF_003268045.1. Lineage (NCBI taxonomy): Eukaryota > Metazoa > Arthropoda > Insecta > Hemiptera > Aphididae > Sipha > Sipha flava. The sequence goes on along the minus strand of NW_020273144.1, from coordinate 2,787,101 downwards.
TTAGTTTTAGATTTTTTTTTACTCATCTTAATGGAAATTATATTAACATTAAACTGTCTTCCGCGTTCCGCCAGTTCTCGTCCGTTGACGTTTTTAGTATTACACCGACCGGTGTTCGTGATCGACATCGTAATCAATTACTTTTGAACACCATGCAGGTATGCTGTTCAATTATTTGTCGAAACAAAACTGTTGAACACACATTCCAATCGATATCGTGATCGAAATTCGAACCGATACGTGCATACTGAAGTAGGTACGATATTGGCCGTTTTGTTTTTAATAGCATACAACGGTTACGCGAATACACTCGTTTTAACGTTATTTTTGGACTCGTATGAAAAGTGAGATGTGTGATAACAGAATTCCGACCGTCATACTTTCATACGGACTAATGAACTGTTTTTTACCTCGTTCGACGGTAATTAAATTAACCCTGGGCGGTACCGATTGGTATTAGTAGGGCGTACACAGCATCAAGTATAAAAAACAAACAAATCGATCTATACAATTTTGAACGCTATATTATCGAAATATTTACAAACGATTATCTACGGATCTCACATTTCAAATCCTGTTGATAAAATATAGTACTATTATAAATAATTTGAAATTTCATTTTTTTTTTTTTAATTAATAATAATAAATAATTTTTAATTTTTTATAATTAAACCACGTACGTCGTCAATCGTAGTACGGCGAATGACTTTATTTGTAAATTTGAAAACCTGTTTAGAAAACGGACATTTTTTGAAAAATCTGGTTATAATACAAACCCAACTAAAAGTAAAATTTAGTTCTATAGGTCTGTGTAAAAAACAAGCGGTTTTATATTAAACTATTATATATATATATACATATTATGTATAAAAATACTAACAGCCATTCGGTACCTATAAATATTTGGCTGCATACGAACTGAGTCCTAATATTACCTTTTATGAAAATTTTAGTCCTGGGTTGTTTTAGGGTATTTACCAATTGATTTCCGTGCAATTTTAGGTATAATATTAATTGAGTCCATGTCTTAATACTAGCTGAATCCCGTTATATTTCCTTTCAATTTTTACAGACTTAAGACTATAACAAAATATTCTACAGGTATGGTTAAAAATGTTTTTCTTTTTTAATATTTTATATTCTAATAATATAGAGGTATAATATAATATGAATAATTTGTATATAATTAAATATATATAGATAATGATAAAATAACATTTTTTATATTGGTAAAAATGTATGGGGTAAGCATTGTGTATATTCAAATCTAGTTATTGTGTTTGCTTGCAACAGCTGCATCTGATCTTCGTTTTCTTTTTCGTTTTCGTTTGCATAATTTCTTGTATTAATCATATGAACACTTCTAATTATTATATAAGTATAATAAGCCCCAAGTATAAGTAATGTAGATAGTGCATCATTCCAATATTCTAAAATAGATAGTTAGTCATAAAATTATGTACAAAAATAAGAAATGTTAAAACGGGTAAATATTCCATAATTTTTACAACTATATTTGCATGGTTTTTATCCATTTCCATTATTAATATGATAAAATAATTCTCGAACTCAATTCGTATACTGTTAGATTTCTAACCCAAGACTCGATTAGCAAGCCTGGGTAAGTTAATAATAATTTTTAACCGAGTTAAATTAAGTTGATGGAAAACACTTAAAAAAGTTTAAAGATAACAGTTAACCTAATTTTTTTTTTAACTCGGTTAAGTTAAAAGTTATATGCACATTTTCTATTAACTTATTCACTTAAGTTAATTTATTTTTATTTTTTAATATCCATATAAATACATTATAATATAGTTGAAAATAATAAAAATCATAAATAATATTGAACACAGGAAATAGCCAATACCTTGCAGAAAGCCCAATGCTCAGCATAATTTAACAATGAGACATAATTTAGTATAAATATTAATAAATATACCAAGGCGCAGGAAATCTAGGGCAAAGGTGAAAACAAAAAGTTAGTCTCTTAACCAAATAATGTTACAGTAAAAGGAAGTAATATTAGAATGACACAATTTTTACGTCATTGGAAATTCATATAAATACAGGTAGAGCATTTGGCACTAATCAGAAGTAGATAGTTATGTTCTAGAAAGTGTTAAACTGGTATTTTACCCTTTTAAATAAATTATTTCTCGTCGTGAACATTGTTACAGCCACATCGCCGCGAGTACATAATTCTTTACCCAGGCTAAGCTGATCTTTATTTTTGTTTTAACTGTTTGTTATTTTTCTTGTATTAAATTAATAAAAGCAGTAATTTTTATAAGTATTAAAATACAAGTGTTTAATTATTCAAAATACCTATTTCTCTCACAATCACGTCTCAAGATAACAACGAACGAGCGACGTCGTATAATAATTAATGTTGTATCGATCATAGTGCCCTGCACAACAATTGCATCATCAATAATAATTTTATTATATTTTTTTATTTAATTATTTATAAATTAACTTTGAATTTGATTAAAAGTATCAAATAATTTATATTTTTATATATTATATCAAATAAAATATGTTGAGTTAAAAATTTAGTCCATGAAAATTAAAATTAAAAGAAGTTAAGTTAAAAAGTTAAAATTAACTTAAATGTTAACTCTTTTATGGGTTTCATTTACACACATGACTCATGATATCACGTACTACATGTTGACTGTAACCAGTTTAATACATTTGTCATGTTAACCCTGACAACATAAGTATAAAACTTTTATTGAACAATAAATATTATTGTATGCGCATCAAATTGGGTTGAGGATAATATATTTGACTATTTGATGTATGTATTTATTTCTAATACAAATGAACTGTAGATATTTTAAAGTAAATAATGTTCACGGCTCAAATGTAATACAATTAATTAGTTTATCATAACTACATAATTATTGAATTTGGTCATAGGTGTCACTATTGAGGGATATCTTTGATACCCCAGAAATTGTTGTGGGGTAGCAAGGCTATCTTTTCGCTACCCCAAAAAAAGTTATAGATTTTAAAATTAAATTCAAAGTTTATTATTCAAGTGTGAACATAAAAATAGACCCTCTATTATTGTGATTGTATCCAAAATAATTATATTTTGTGATAAGTCCAATACGGACAATAATACAGTGTATACACTATACATCATACCAAGATTTATGAAGTAGAGTTAGCCAGTTAAATAAGCCAGTTATTATTATAAACCTTTAAATATTAATTTCTTAACTTTCTAAAAATAAACTTTGCTACCCCAACATTTGAATTTTAATGACGCCCATGAGTTTGCTAATAACAAAATATTATTATATACATTATATTTAAAAGAATATAATGTAACGGTAATTTCTACTACCTTTGCATACTTATTAATGTACAAGTACAAATATTTTCTATAACTTTAGATTTATTAGTTATCAAATTTTAACTATAAAAAATTTTAATGAAGATATGTTATCGAAGATATAGTTTTTCTATATTTTAGCAAGTGCTTAGGCTATCCAGGGCATTACACCATGTAGAAAAATGAATAAAATTGTAAACATAATTTTTAAAATTAACACAACTACTTAAAAATATTATACAATCAATAATTATTTAATATAATCATATAGTTATAATTAAACGAATAACATAATTAATAATTATTCAATATAACGTTATTAATAATTTACTGTTAAAACACTTGAAAACAACATACATTTTGTTAGTAGTTAACCAATAATAATAAATATTTTTAATAGTTTTTTATAATTATCCTTTTGTCTAATAAGAAATACAATTATAACCTATAAACAATGCCAGCGTGAGGAGTGTGCAGAACTTGCAATCGCACAGGGCCTTTTGGACCGGCTTATGGACCTCGCTCTTCTATTTTGTAGTATTTCCAGATCCGAGGCCTCACGTTTTAATTCATACAGAGCCTAATCATAGCGCCAACACTGCCTAACACTAACCTTCGATTCAATTTAACCTATGTCTTGTAATATATTTGAGTATAATTATTATAAGTATTTAATTACACGTATTTCAAATACTTTCTTCGAATATCTATAATATACATATTATGTATTTTTAAATCTAATAATAATCTATTAACATATATTTATCACGGTTATTTCTTTAATATATATGTATATAATGTGTGTATAATATAATGTCTTACAATTTACACAGACAAATTTTTAATATACAATTCAAGTTTAGATTTGGTTTTACACGATCTGGCACTAATAAATTTAACACCTGTAAACAATGCAACAAATACTATGCAGAGCTTATTTTAGTTAATGATAGCGAAAGAAAACGGATACAAACAAAAAGCATAATGTATCACATGAAAATGGACGGTGTTTACAAAACACTTAAGATGATGGGAAGAACAGAAACTTCATACCTTGGGTGTTGATTTATAACAAATTATTTTATCTTATCACTTACATTTATTCACTCAAACATATACTACCAATGACAATACTACTCTTATAATTTTTCTATTATATATAAGTAGCATATATTTATGACATGAAGTCCTTGCAAAACGAGGATTAAAGGAAAAGCTCGTGCATAATGGAATATGTATTGACCCATACGAAGAACGTAAATTAATAGTTTTGTGTGATCGATACACCGGGCCAAACAATAATAAGACTTCTTTTTTTATTCTCATTTTATACTAGTATCTGATATAGTGTGAATACTTCACTGAAATACATCAAAAGTTCATGGTTACTAATCATAGCTTTTTTTCACGCGACAGTGATTTCACTTTGATCGAGCGATAGAGAAAAATTAAAAAGGCTTTTATTCCTGATGACTGAAAGAACATCATAGCTACTTCAAAAATGGCCGATCCTTTTCTACTCACATGCATGACTCAAGATACATTAAAAAACATAGACGTGATTACTGATACTTAACTGAAAAATAATTTCAAATTACAAATTACAAAATAGGAATGGTGCAAACTATTGCGTGATGATCCAGAAATACTTAATGTTAGAAAGTCCAACAATATGATACCTTGGAAAACGCTCAAAATGTTTGACAAATCTGTTGACATTCCAGAACATCATAGTCTGCCGATTTTATATATAAGCTTGTAGCTTCCATTAGCAAGAAAAAAAAGAAAGATCTACTTCAGATAATTAAGTTCATGACTGATCAAACTCATACATTGTTTTATACAGCACTCCTTTCAATTTAATGTATCTAATAATTTTATTACATTATAACCAAAAAATATTATCATACATATCTACAATAATTTATGTTTTTATTGCATAACTATGTATAAACATTTTTTTGATTTTAAAATTTTCCAGTGGAAAAGGGCCCATATCACACCAAAAGACACTGTAAAAATATTAAGTTCAACTTCGTTTTTTGGTGCTTCTGAAAAGTTGAGAAATCCCACATGGTCCCTTATTCGGCGGAATCATTCATATATAAATTTACTTTTTGAACGTAATTTTTTTCTAATCCATAATATAAGCGTGAAAAATACAATACACTCAAGAAAGTGATTGTTACTAGAGTCCTTTGTCAAGAATAGTTAAATATTTTTATTTTTTCAAAATATATTGTCAATACTTTCTCTAAATATCTGTATTTTTACGGTAGTAATTATATTAAAACGAATTTAAAATATTTCTTTAAATTAATGTCAATATCTGAATACTTAAAAAAAAAAGTATCTTTTACAAGGTTGGATATTATAACGTAAGACGAGTTATAATAGGACACTAAATAATAGTTAGTAATTAGACACTAATTTTAGTCATATATTAATGTATTGTTTAAAACCTAATTATAATAAAATAAGAAACGAATAAAATAAAATTTGGAGAAAAATAATCGCTTACAGTTACAATTTTTTATTTTTCAGTTTTTTTTTTATGATGACATTGTATTTTTAACTATTTAATTTGCAGCTTAATATTTTTCTAAGAATTTGGTTTTAAAAAATTAAATCCATCTAAACTAGCATTTCGTTATTAATAAGTATTTACAATTTAAACAAGCTAAATAGTAGAACTATTTGTATGTTCAGTTACAAAATACTAAACTCTAAGCACTAATAAATAAATAATTTAACTAGGAACTTGTTCGGTATTCCGAATTATTAAAATAAATTATATTTTAGTATACAAAATTAAAAATATATTGCAAATTAAAAGACATCAAAAAGTTCAAAAGGATTAACAAAAAATTGTATTAAAATATATAATTTATATAGACGTTAAATATCGTAGTACAGTTTGTATATGGAAATTATGTATAAATCGAATTAAGTAAAATGTATTTTAATTTTTTTTTTTTTTTTTGTACAAATCGAACAAAAAAAATGAACAGTGTTTACCGTTAAATCGCCTTGCGGATTAATAGAAATTCGTATAATACATATAAATGCGTCATAAATAAATGAACGCTATGAAAATCGTTAAACGTATAAGCAATTCGATGGAGAAAAACGAATTCGGTATTCATTTATTTTTAAAATGTGAGGTACATATAATATGTGGTTCCTTCAGCGAAAGGTCGAGCCCCGGAGGGTTGAGTCCAATACCGTTAGACAGATCGCCAATCGTATAAGAAGGAACATTGCGTGCGTATATAAATATATGTACACGCGTTTAAGACCATCGGCGCGTAACCCTCGAGGCGCGTCCCGGGAGACTTCAACTTTTAATTTTCAAACAGTAACCGGCCCTGTCCTGCTACGAATACGCACACACACACACACACACACACACACACACACAAACAAACACACGCACGCACGCACACAGTAACTGCAGTAGCCGATACATAAACGTTTCGTTTCGTTGTACTATTGTAACTTTTCTCTCCTCGCGTTGAAACGAATAAAAAAAACGTTCGTCTCCCGCGGGATGATCGCGAAATATCGTACACACACATTGTTATTACTATTATCATATTGCACCCGAACGCACGCATTACGCGTCCTTCGTGGCATGGGAACGGGACAACTCCGTCTTCTTCTCGTCATCCCCCGGCGCCGTACATCAAACCCTATCTATTCAGATTTGCCTCGCCGCAGGGTCTCCCCAGAAGTCTTTTCCCTCGGCCCTGCCGTTCTCGTCACATCCGATATGCACACGCACATACTGCATGTACGTGCGCACTCACATTCGTCTCCATCTTCCCCCGATCGACGTGCCCGTCCAATCGCGTTCCACTACCGCACATACCTGACGTGCGTTGTACACAACACTTGCTGCCTTCGCGACCGAAACCCCTCGCACAGGTCCGCTGAGAGTATTGTTCCCTCGTAAAAGCATATTCTCTTCTCAAACTATACGTGTGTAGATAATGTACGCCGCGTATACGCGTGTCATACTACACCCGGTGCTTACTTTCCCATCCTTTCGAAGACGTGCAACGGTACTATTTTTTGTACGTGTGGCCTGTTCTACCGACCGCCGGCAATACAGTAATAACCCAGAAATAGAACTGTTCAATAAACATAATAGTTTATACTTTTTTTTTTTTACTTTTTATTCTCAGTCAAAATATACAATCTGTATCAGATAATACATAATAAGTATATAAGAAATAATAAACAGGTAACAAGATATTGAGAAAAGAAGCCACCCAATGATGACACTTAATTGTGGATTTTCAAAAAGAAGTAATTGTTATTTTGATAAGTTTTTTATTTTATTATATCATATTTATTTTTTTTTTTTGTTTTTTAATGTTGTAATAGATCTCTGTACCATTTACGATTTAAGCGTCTAGGAGAGCTATCTGGAATTGAGAGTTGAAAGGTTTTAATGAGAAGAGAGACGGTCATGAAATCTTTATTGAAATATTTGGCTTCTTCATTAATTGTTTTTAATTTTAAGTCTGAATGGAGAGTATAGTTTGATATGTATGGAGAAGCATTATTAATCTTCTTAAGGAAATATTCTAGAAGAATTGCATTTTATTATGATTGGAATTCTTTGCAACTGAAGACCGTATGTTCAGATAGGTTTCAGTAGTGTCTTGTAAATGAGGACTTTGATATTAAGTAAAATGTGTTTATTAGAAATTAAAGGTTTGAGGATACAAAGATGATCGTTCAGAGACTGTTGGGCCCACCAAAACATAATAATAAATAAGATTAATTGATTTACGTAATTCAATTGCATACAATTCGCGATATATTTCGTAAAATATTTCTTCTGCCATCCTAAATAAATACCATATGTGTAATGTGACAGAAATTTGATGAAATAATTATTTATAAAAATATTCGATTGCAATATAATTATTTGTTCGTTCCTATAAAAAGACTTATTTACGGATTTGGTAATGAACAATAAAACCGTTCTGAAAACTACTTCATCATGTTTTTGTTTAACTTATTTAACGATAAAATAATCGCCAACTAACCAAACATTAAAATTATTATTAATTTAACTAATAAACTATGATTTAGAGACCATCAAAAACCAACTAGATTGGATTATTTATATAATTGTTTTTTATTTTTTTTTTTTTTTGTTTTCAGAAGAAGAGGCATCTTCAAATTTCATAATGAACTGTTTACAAATTATCACGAAAACATTAGTCGGAATTATTTACTCGATATACTCAATCATCCACCTGGCATATATAACAATTTATCCAGTGGAAAAATCTTTAAAAAATAAAGTCATACTCGTAAGTATATATAAAATTCAAACGACGCAGGAGTAATAAAATTTACATTAACGTTAAGTACGTCGTAGAGGTACGCTTACTCAAGACATTAACAGAGTCAATTGTTTTGATGAGGTCTACCCACAAATACTACAAACACTAATGTTGGTACTATAATATGTAATATGTATGCTACTAAATATATGTCTCGAAAATAAACCGTGCACAGGGTGATTCGCAGAAAATGCTCACTATTCATTTAATTTGCTCAGCTAGAATTAACGAGATGGGTTTATAAATTTAATAGACGAGTAAAAAAAACTATACTACGCTCAGTTTTCCTTATTTTATTCAACTTCGAAATGGAGATTCGTATAAGTAGACGATGGTCGTAACGTTAAATGGGCACGTTTTAAAAATCATCAACGTTATGTTGTACAAACTTTTATCTACGTTTTGTCGCGCGGGATTTTTATTTTATTAGGTGCACATTTTTTTTATTCGCAGTTGAAAGTGCACTTATGTGCATGTACATAGTTTCTGGTTTTATGGAATATAAATTATGGGTTATGATCATTATCAATATGATCATTATTATTAATTAATAAAGTATTATTATCCTCTGTCAGCACGATTGAACTGGAGATCTATTCAGAGCCATTCAGTGCTGCCATCATATACGTTCTTTCTCTCTCTTGCTCTCCGAATCTGTTTATCTTCGAAGCCACGTTTCAGACAATACTTTCATAAATATTTAACAACCAAATTCGACCAGTAGCTTTTAAGGAGTTTTTACCTTATTTGTTTTTTAGATTTAAAACGTTTTTTGATCCGTTCGCTTCCTCACATCGAGACAAAACTACTCCGATTAATGAGATGATTTCGGGCTTTTTACATAACAATAAAAAAATATACTAAAAACTAAACCTACAACATAAGTACTTTCGATAAATAGGTGACGGGTGCCGGCAGGGGACTGGGTCGGGAAATGAGCTTGCAACTGGCCAAGGAGGGTGCGATGTTAGTCTGCGTGGACATAAACGCGGATGGCGTCAAGGAAACGGCGGACATGATCAATGGCGGCCGAACTGGCAAGGACGCGGTGGCCGATCACTACACCACAAACGTAGCCGAGCCGAATCAGGTGAACGAGCTGGCCAGGACGGTGGAGGAAAAATGGGGCAAAGTGGACGTGCTGATCAACAACGCGGGCATTGTGGCCAGCGCGCCGCTGATGGAGAACACCGACGAACAGATCAAGCGCATGATCGACGTCAACCTGGTGTCGCACTTTTGGGTGAGTCGGTGGTTAAGTGGTTATTACTTGTGATTTGGGGTTCTAAGGGATATCTTTACAAGACGAATTGGATATTTTAAGTGATTTCCTTCGCATGCTCCCTGACCCTAATTTTATTCCGATGAAACTGTTTGCAAATTCTTCGACCAAATGATTCCGTTGATTGTGTATATTCGGACGAAAAACACCATTACCGCGGAATCATGATTATTTTTTTTTCGATTTTTCCTTAAACAGACATTCGGAGAGTTTTTGATTGAAAACAGTTACAAACACGCTGAAATCGAAAGTGTTCCGAGAAACACTTGGTAGCGTGGGTGGCGATTTCGTACAGAGTATCACGAATGAAAAAATAGTAGAGGGCCAAATGGGTGATTGACGTTGAATATTACGATTCAACTGGTAAAAGTCCGATTGAAACTAAAAGTCGCGAGATGAGAAATACGTACTTTCATCCGCTGTGGGCAGGTAATACTTATTGATAGATATTTTACCGATATCCATTTATTCTCACGTCCTTTTTAAATCACCCCATTTGTTCGTACACGAACTGGCGTGATTGTACCGACGGAAAAAAAGAAAATATACCACTTTAACAGCTGTGAAAACTTCACGTAGCGCAAATCAATCCGATCAACGGTGGCGCGAGTGTAGTTCTGTGAGTCTGAAGACTTATTGTTGTTTTCTTTTTTTTTTTTTTTTTGATATTTGTTAGATAACATAAATGGAAGTAAATGCTTGAAGTGGAATTAGATTGCTTTAGTTTAAATATTTCCGAAAATTACATTAGACAAATGGAAGGGTTTCGTGCAACGACCAGACAAGTCCAAATTTTGAAATTGTTCAAGAGACATGTTTTGTATTACCAAAACTTTAAAAATTTATATTTTTATTTGTAAATACTACATGAATTTCTTTGATTATATGTAAATGTATGAGTGATATTAATTTAAAATAAGTTTTTCATCTTCTAAAATAGCTTGGAATAGCTATGAAACATATGGACTTACCTGGTTTTTTGCCCATAAAATGTAAAAAAAAAATAATAAATTTTATTGTTTTTTATGTTTTTCTTTAAAATAATGTATTTATTTCTCATACAATATGGTAAAACACTTTATTAACAGTTTTGTAAATAATTTTAATACCGGTCAATAAAATAAATTAATGAAATTTTATGGAAAAATTGTTTAGTATTATAAGTATGAAACATATGTTTTTTTAAGAACTAAATAATAATATTTATTATTGTGAAACTACCTACTAATGTAGGTACCTATATATTTATAAAGTATTATGTCCAATATTATGTTATATTTTTTATTAGAGATATATTTTAGAAAGTACCCATAACTTAAACTACTATTACTACATATTACTACTATCAATACTGACTACTTATTATCACGGTTGTATATCTACATACGGCTGATGTCTATATTATGTATAATATTGACATCTGTAATCTACAAACATGATTTAAGATCTTAAATCAGGTCTACATCCGTGCTTACTATTACATTTTTGTTATGCATTATCTAATTTTACAATATAGCCAACAGTTTTGGACAAGAATCAAACAAGTCCGGACTTATCTGGTTCTTGCTCGTAGTATCTTAAACAAAACAAGTCCATTTACTCAATAATTCCGTAAATAACCATTAGACTTATCTCGTTCTAGCATACAAATGTAAAGAAGAAGAAACTGTGAACGAAAACATCAAAAAGTGACTTTCGAAAAAAAGTAAACTTGTTTGGTTGTTGCACGGAGCCCTTCAATCGTTAGCCTAATTACAGCGCTCCTTCACCATTTCTATATATTTATATTTATCATAATTGGTTTTTTTGTTTTTGACTTGGTACTGGTCAAATAATTGTTCATTGTCTCTCACATTTATACCAGCACAGCAAAATCGTAAAACATCACCGTTATTCCTATGTGCGCGTGTACTTAGACTATGCTATGCTTCGAAGTAAGAAAACAAAATAGGAACATTCTATTGGAGTTTCACGTCGATAACAAACTGACCAACTAGGCGCAAAAACCTTAATCCGCGCTTTATAAATAGGTCAAAATTTAAGAACCGATTTCCATCACATGCGTATGACCGTTGTTCTCGTCAAAATACCCGTTTCACGTGACCCACAACAATAAAAAATGTATCTGTTGTTGTACACATATCACACATGTACAGCTTACGTGTATTTACTTGTGTATATTATGGTTTACGCCGTAGAGCTAATCGATTAAATTAATGAAAAACTAATTAAATACTATACGTCGACAACTACACACAACGTACTCGCAACCCAACGAAATTAAATGAAGTTGCATACAATATTTTATAATTACGTCGAAACATTAATTACCACTAAATGTTGTTATTCTACAACTCGTTGGCGAAAACAGTAATTACATATAACATTAGTCTAAAGAAAATGTTATAATTATTTTAGGTACTATGTATTATTATTATTATTATTATTACTGGTCGTACGAAACTATTAAGTTAACCCCTTACTGTATATTGTACCATATGTGGCACAAAGCGGTTTTTCCTTATTAGCTTATTCAATACTTGAGATATTCCAAAACTGCATGCATGGCCAGATTTGGCACAAACAGATGCATAAAAACAATACAAGGTGCTGTGCTCTAGGATTAAAACTGTTAAAGTTATTATCAAATAATTTTTATAATAAACGAATGTTACATTATCACCTGCTGTGTTGATTTCAAACAATGATAACTTATCACATGTAAGAACGATTTACGTTCTAAAAAATACTACTAGTTTTGAAATTTTAAGAAGAATCGAATGAAGTCAAGTCTTTAATTTTAATTGAATTATCCTCTGAGAAATGTTCAAATTTATGTCTGTGCCGATTATGGGACAATATGCATTAATGTCATGACTACTTGTTCAAATATTCATATTAGATACCTACCTTACTCTGTGCTATAAGATTTTTTTATTTTAATGCTTATAACATAATGCAACTTCATATTTTTACTTCTCATTGACTTTATTTTTTAGTATTTTATTTTATGTTTTTTATATAGGTGATATATATATATATATATTCTATATATCAGAGGCGGCCAAACTTTTTTCGACCACGATCTACTGAAAATATACTTCACCTTTGAAGATCGACTTTCTAGGAAATTTTTTTATAAACCAGAATAAAAGATAAAAACTTTACAAGTAAAACTTATCGACAATTTGTTCATAACTACCACGATTAATTGTTGTGCACGTGGCCTAAAAATAAATTCTAACATGATCGACTCAGAAATTGTCCGCGATCGACCGTTTGACCGCCCCTGCTATATATATATATACAATTCGGAATCGTTTTAACGCAACCCGGGTTTCTGTCGATTGGGTGGTCCGTGTTATACAGAGCATCCAATTTAACGCGCATGATGCACCCATTATTTATAGGGTACATGCAGGGGCACATTGGCAATTATTTTCAGCTCGGGAAATATGAAACAAACCGGCCCATGAACCACACATTAAACTATTTTACCCCTCCCTCTCCCAAAAAATGCTTTATTTTGCATCAATTTCAAAATTTGTTTAGTTTCACCCCTAAATTAGTAAAATCTACAATAACTTTATTATAATTATAGCTATAATAGTTTTGAATAAGTCATACGATTAATCAGTTCAAACTTGAACTTGAAGTTTGATTTTAATGCATCTTTAAATGTATATTTATTTTTTTTAGTGATTTTTATTTATTTTATAGAATAAAACTTTTTTTTGGTAATTATATAATAATATAGAGCGGCCCAAACAAGGACCGGCCCATCAGGAAAATTCCCGATTTCCCAATAGGCCAATCCGCCCCTGGGTACATGGGCAATAAATCGAGCATATGGTCCATGTGACGATTTCGAGTCATCGCTAGACAAGAACGAAATGGTCGAAGGTAAACAAGCTTGCTCTTTTGTAGGTCATAGAACGCATTTATTACATATTTTATTTGTATGTGTTTGAAAGCAACTAATTAATGTTCTCGGTGCTAAATCTGATGTAGTATCTCAATCGTTACTCAGATACGTATTACGTGATGAATTGATTTTTATATGCTTGTATTAAAATCACAAGTCTTACAGCACAAAGTTCGAAACTTAAATGTTTCAATATTCGTTAAAATACAAATTATTTTACATTATTTTAAATTTTAAAAGTTGATAAAAAAAAGCCGATTCAAATGTTCGAGATTTCGAATACTATTTTGGTAACGTGGATTTTAATTATTTTACATTTAATGTGCTAATTTTAAAACAAAATTTGAAATAAAATTATTTATATATTTTTCACACCTAACATTACCTTCGAATAATTAATCATATAAGATCAATGAACAAAATCGATATGCGACTCGATTAGAGATTACCCATCCACGTCGAATCTCAAATCTTAAAGGTCACCGCATGCAAATATTTACTCGATCCGAAATAAACATTTACGGAAAATTTTAAATGTATATGATTAGTATGGAATCGTTAAGCCGATATCCACAAATCGCACTAAAGCACAATATGTTGTCCGATCCACAGTGTACACTGTACCCAGTGGCATAACTAGGGGAGGGGTATTTGCCCTCTTATTATTTCTTTCTTACCGTTTAGCTGTAATCATAAGTTGAATTCCATCGTTATGACTAGTGATGGGCACTATCGAATAGTACTATCGAACTATTCGATAATTTAAAATTATTCGATAGTTTACGACTTCTGAATTATTCAGTAAAATTTGAAATTAGCTTAGCTTAAATAATATTTATTTTATTTTGAGATACCTAATCACTATTGTGCTAACTGATTAATGATAAGAATAACAATTGACAAAAAACGTTAACGCGTTAACATTTTGATTTTTTATTCGATATATTCGAATAGTTTTTCCATGAAAAACTATTCGGTCATATAAAATAATATTCGACTATAATATTCGATAGTTTATGCTTACTATCAAATACCATTCGATAGTGTAAACTATTCGATAGTGCACATCACTAGTTATGACTACTCTCCTATCGTGCGTACTCAATTTTGTAATTACAATAGAAACTTTTCCGACATCAATACCACGTTCTGTGTTATAATCATGGACAATAAAGAAAAAACTATTATCTTCGTTTAAAACATCAATATCCTATGCTAATCGTATTATTTTTAATCGTACTCAATAGCTTATGGTTGATCGCATTGTTCGAGTTTCGTATCGATTAAAGTATTTGATCGTTTTTAGTGTAGCGATAAGTCTTGACGTAAACGAGTTGAAATCAAACGCGCAGATTTAGCCGTCTCTGAAAAATTATCCCCGACACATCATCGGGGCGGTACTTCGACGGTTGTGCACGTACGACCTACTTCCCCCGATTGCATATCAATCAAGGCGTACGCGAACACCGTCCGTCGTACGGCCAGACCATCGTCATATCACGTTTGTCAGGTTAAACGTCTTCGATTACGCGACGGTACGATTATTTTAATACAGCCGGTAATGCGTTTATAATCGACGCCGCTGCGCTAAACGTGTTTTTTTTTTCTGCCAATAACGGCACAGCGTTATTGCACGTCCGATGAGATTTCAATTTCCATTTGATTGTCGAAACGCGCGCACGGCGTGATGGTGAACAACGCGTGTAAACGCGTACCCGACCTCTAAATGCAGCAAATCATTTATGGTAGTGTCATGGCGATCGGCTCGCGTGAAATGCAATTAATGTTACGTTAATTAATGTTATGCCCGTCGACGTTGTCTCTGCAGTGCGTTATTGTACACTTGTAATATGCGCGTTGGACGTGTAGGTATTCAATTGCGGTGAGGACGAGGGAGGGACAGAGTTATCGAATTATAAACGATCCCGTCCACGAGGGATTGTCGAAAACGGACTGAAATAGGTTTGAGTAATGCGCTTTACTAATATACACATGTATAATTCCAAATACACTCGCTCGCTGATCGATATATATTTATCAAAAAGGACAAAAAGTGTAAACTAAAAACGTGCAATAAGAAAGGATTTTTCGAAAATCTCATCGAAACAATAGTGGACTAGGAAATATATTTTTTTTTATAACTACCAATTGAGGAGCATGTAAATTAATATTGTACAAATAAATAAAAATAAGCATCCTTGGATCGCATACAACGGTAATCGTGGACCTAGTTTTCGAGTTTATAATCAGTGACTGCTCTAATCTAAAAATAATGGTAAAACGTCTCGCGAAACAACTCCGAACACCTAATTCAATCAGTCGATAATATTATTACGGCGGTAAAAAAAATTGTGATTACAAGTACCTTTATTATTATTCTATTCGTTCTACAAACGAACAATGCAACGTAAAATACGCATGCTTTCGAACCGATCTCGCCGATGGACTATTATGAGTAGGTACGATTACGTGGAGTTCCTATTAGACACCGGCTTTCGGTGAGGGAGTGGCTTCGGGTATTGCAGGGGGTGAAATCGTGCAACACGTATACACGAGGAGGGGCGAGTAATCGTGGGGACGCAGCAAAGACATCGTACGAGTATACTGAACTCGCAGTAAACGGAAAAACCGTTTCGCGACGCAAAAACGATCGGAAGCGAACGCGAAAGACAAAAAGTCGCCAAGATCGCGGAACTCGACCGCGTGGGTCGGCACGTTCAAACTCGCGCGTTTCGGATGGTGTGCGACACGTAAAACGTGATATGTAAAACGCGCGCGGCACAAACGTACCCGCAGGAATACCGGGATAAAAGCCCGGCGGACGGAGGGGAAACTCTTAAACCGGCAGCTCGTTGCCGCGCGGGAACTAGACCGCCGTCGCGCCTATCCCGTTCGAATCCCAAAACGATCGTATCCGCGGCTAAGGGGGAAGGGGGGGGAGCAACCGCCCCGCTCCTGGCAGGAGAACAAGTCTCTGGACGTCGGTCGTAAAAGTGTACGGTTCTCCCGCGATAGTTCCGAACGCGCGTGCAGGGTCGTAAAACGAAACCGCCGCCGGTGCGATAACACTTTCGGGCGGCAACGAATACCCGTTTTATAAACACGCGTACGTTTGTTACCCCTTAACGCTGCCCGGCTTGCCCGTAGAACGATTAGGTTCCGGACGGCCGGCGCTCGGGTTCACCGGTAAAAATTTCAGCCGGGGGGTTCCCCTAAGACCGCGAACGCTCGTGCGCCACCACTTATTATTTATACACGTGCGCGCGCGTACCCGCTTCGTACGGGTTAATATTGCACGAGTTCTCGGTGCGCGAGGGATAACGATCCGTTTAAAAATTCAACGATCGCCCGAATGCGTCCCGGGATCACGTGTTCCGCAGCGTTTCGGCAGATCGATTGTTTCGTTAAGCGCACGTGTAAAACGGTCTTTCGAACACGCGTAGTCAGTGGCGCACACAGGATTTTTTTTCGGGGGGGGGGGGGGGGGGGGTCAAGGTAAAAATATTTTACAATTAACAAAATTATGCAAATCCTTAATATATTTTGACTTAAATAATAGCATTGATAAAATAATAGACTATTCTATAATCAATGATACTAGATATTCAATACTAGCTCTTCATATTTCAAACTTGTAAGATTTGTAAATTTTAACCTAGACATCGGAGAAAATTTCGGAGGGGTTGCAACCCCTTAACCCCCCTCTGCGTGCGCCGCTGCGCGTAGTGCTGATCACGAAAACGTCGCGCCGACGGATTGATTGCGGATACCGGTCCGGATATCGTTTTTCGTAAAACGTGAGCGTACCGTTATTGTTTCGCGATCGTTTTACTTCCAAACATTTTCGAAATATTTCGGACCGCAAATGACCGCTCGGTGTTAGACCAGAAGCGCGCACGAAGACGTGGTTTGCAAACACTTTCAATTTTAATTGTATTCTTTACCGTAAAGTAAAGATAAGTTTTAAGTTCTACCAAGACGGGTATGATAATAAACTTCGATTCGTTCGGTTTTAATTCATTCGAAAATTCATTATACAAAGAATTTACGGTATTCTTGTCTACCACGCATGTTTATATAAAACACGCATTAATATATATTATAACGTGTAAGTAAATTAGTGTATTACATTTTAATATGTCAATAGATCTTTCTTTGCGAGTATAGTTTACGGTTTACGTTATTAGGAGGACAAACGAAAAATAAAATAAAGAAGTTTTTGTATAAATATGAGCTTATTAGTAACTATGTGGTTAATTCATATTAACAAATGTTATAAAATATAAAAATATTAAAATAATAATTCAAATAATTGATGGTGTCTATAAAAATTAAAATTTTTTGAAAAGAAAAAATTAATTCATACTACTTTTATTTGTAATAAAAACATTAGTAGAGACAAACCTTTATAATGTCTTGTGGTTGTAAGATATAATAATAATAATAATAATAATAATAAATAATTATATTAGATAATTAAAAGTGATAATATTTGCAATAATATGTTACCTATATCATTTATTTGGAAATGACCTTTTTTTAAGTTAATATATTTAAGTATAATTATTCAAGTATATATTATATACCCAAGTTATGGGTGGTCGATGGCAACATGTTTTGTTAAGAATTAAAACATATGTGTGCGCGCGCCAATGATAAATAAATTTTATATTGTAAGTTATTAAGTAAGAATCAATTGAAACAATAATAAAATGTAGGTACACTTTCCTTTAACTTAAAATAGGTATATAATTTTACCGATTTTCTATTTAATTGTTCTTCTTTTTCTTTTTTTGCTATTCCTTTTTTTTTATGCTGTGAACCACTCAAACGTTTACATTTAAAATTAAAATTGGGCATTTTTAATAAACTTACACAGTACAACACAACTCAACAGACTTCAACAAACAGGTATTTCACCAAACGATCACAACCATAAAAACAATGACAATAAAATACATTTTATCTTTATTTATCATAGCTATTTCGTTAAATTTTCCTTTTGCGAAGAATTAATTTCATATATATTAATATTGTGTGTGGGCCACACGGTTATTATATGTAGCTTTAATACAATAGGTATAGCCAATAATACTAAAATATACTATAATATACTATAATATAATATACTATAGTATAATACTAAAAATAAAACTAAATACATGATTAAGTTTCCAGCTATATTTCAACCAAAAATCCCAATATAGGTTCCTAAATTACAATTCTAGATATTCTGACAAGTTAATAATAAACTAAAATAATAAATACCCATCTATTCAATTCAATTTTATTTTTAAATACAAATGAATAATGATATTATCGACTTTTTTGCCGTCCTTAAACACTTTGCCGCTATTGTCGCCTGGAGCAACTGCTCCTTTTGTCCCCCCCTTGATGCGCCCCTGCTAAGTATAATAAAAATAAATTTGCCACAGAGCCATTTAAACCATTGGTCCTTAATTTTTGCGTCTCCGGTATTTTATGCGCGATTATGAAGTGGTACCAACCGTGGTTTTTTTATTGATATATATATATTAATTTTTTTTTTATTTATTTATTTATTTTTTTTTTTTTTTTTTGCAGATGGTTCGAGCGTTTTTGCCAGCTATGAAGAAACGCAACGAGGGTCATATCGTAGCCACGTCCTCTGTGGCTGCGTTCACGTGTGCAGCTAATATTGTCCCTTACGCGGCTACCAAATACGGTGTCACGGGTAAGTCAGTATAAAATAACAACAGTGCCGCGGCAAGCTTTGCGAGACTCTAGGCAAAATCAATACAATTTCCTCACACCTAATTATATCCCACTATTTTAACTTGACAAGTTATGGGCCCCCGAATTTATTTTAAGTGCGAAGCCCTAGGCGATTGCCTAAGTTGCCTGATCACTAACGACGGCATTTATTACATTTTCTTCATACATTTAAAGCGCAGTCGATAGATATGTATTACGTTCTCCATTGAACCATTTGAAACACTGCGATCACCTTGAAGCTCGATTTATTCGCAGTACCTGTGTACGGTTTTTAAGCGGTAAAGGGCCGAATATAATTTCCGTCAAATGATGCAGGTTCTCGAACATCATCTAACGTTCACTTTAGACAGGTTTCGCATAACATAGATATTTAACACAGATATTTAGATTTTAATATTACCAAAGAATATAAATGTTTAGACTTAATTAGGAATCATGTGGGACGGTTGAAAGTATGTGCTCGGTGAAAGAGATCTAACAGATCTCGTGACCAATGTGATGGAGAACGAATCGTAATCGAAATAATGACCATATACCTGACAGCATAGGCGAAGAAGAGCGTATATGATCGTACGTGTATGCAGTGCCGCAAAAACTGGGTGTGCATGGTGTGCCGCGTACACGGATCCCAAGGCTTACATAAATTTGGGGGGTCCCCTAGTCCCAGCCTGAAATAAATTACACTTTACAAACACACAATTATTTAATAATAAAAAGAAAATTTTTTAAAAATGTAGGTAAAGTTGTTATAATATTTTAGAATAATATAATATTTATTTAACAATGAGGCCATTGAGTATTTGAGTAGGCGTACAACATACCTACCTAAACTACTTAAATGAATTTACTACATAAATATGTGATAAAGTATAATATATAACAGTTATAGGTATTTAATTTGATATATATATATATATATATATATATATATATATACATATATCATACACTAACTGATGTGAAATGTGTTTCAAAACCTAAAAAAATTGATACTTAAATTGAACAAAAATAAATCCTAGGAAGGGGCCCAAATAATTACCGCACACGGGCCTCCTATTTTGTAGTTGCGGCACTGCGTATATGCGATGACCGACAGATGTTAAATCCGAAGTTCACATGATTCAGCCATGATTAATTTTATTCTCATTTATGTATCCTAAATTATTTTTCAAAAACATTCATTCGATACAATTATAATCGTAGACATAGACATTTTAATTTGTAAATTTTAAATATTTGCACATTACAAACTTACATTTACTATATCATATTTGCCAACAGTGTTGGGAATAGATAATGCAAAATTTATCTAGATAAAGATAAAAGATAATATGTCCAAATCCATCTAGATAAAGATAATAGATAAAAAAAATTAAAATATATATAATCTAGATAAAAAAAAAGATATTTTCAAAAAATGTTATTTTTTGGTCAATATTTCATATTCTAATAATATCTATGAAGACTCAATTATAATCAGGGGCGTAATTAGGAATTTCTTATTGGGGGGGGGGGGGGGGTACAAATAAAAAGTTCAAAGTATATATATAGTTATAACTTTTCCATCTCAACAAAACTGTCGTTATTCATAACCAAATAATCAAAATACAAGTGTTTGATAGAAACAAAAACTTTTATTACACAAATTTGTAATAAAACATATAATTAAATATAATTTTTGTAATTACAATAACTGAAGACGTCTGGGGTGTTTATTAGCATATGCATGACTTCACGTTTTATAATTATTTCAGGGTGTATACAATGGTAATTCGTTCAATAGATGATATCATATTATCATAATATATTGATATTTCAGTATTTCACCGTGTGCCCGTGCGTGAAAAAGGGCCTACAATAATAAATAAAGTATAAAATACGGTGAATGGGGGGGGCTCTATGGGCCCACCTCTTAAATACGTCCCTGATTGTAACCATTATTATCAATAGGTACCTAGGTGTTTAATGTTTATTGTAGTAATGTAGTGTACCATTAAACAGTATTTATAAATTATGTACAATATTTAAAGCCAGTTAATCACTAAAATTTTACAGAAAAAAAAATGAAAATTGCTCTGTAAGTATCAGGATGAATACAAAATACATAAAAAAATATAATAAAAAAATATTTTAAGTTAACAATATTGTTCTCCATATAATATTAATTTGATGATTTTCATTATTTTATAAGTAATTACGACTTTACGGGTTCCAAGAGTGAAGTAATAACTATTCAGCGTATGAGTTACGTATGTATACTAAAATCAAATACCTACTATACTTGGAACTTCCATGGAAATATAAGAAATTAAGTTTAAAAATACCAAAAATATTTTCCCGACGTGAAAGTACAAATAAAATGACATACCAAGAAATAATAATTACTTATTAACAATACACGAATTGTGATTATGAATACAAAATCTATATGTATAAAAGAAAGTCAAGTTATTTACAGAATTTATAATTCAAGAACGGCTGGACCGATTTTGATGATCTCTGATTTATTGGATTCGTCTCCGTACAAGAATAAAAATAACTCTAATCTTGGCAAGAATATAGAAAATTATCTAGATAAGTAAAAATTTTATCTTAGATAAGTAATTAGATAACTTGGCATTATTTATCTAGATAAGATAAAAGATGACAAAAAATTTATCTAAATAAATATATCTAGATAAGTCCCAACACTGCTTATATATACGTTCCTATATTAGCGTTAACAGGGATGGGACAGAGTGATGACGACAAACTGACCAACAGAAAGTATAAAAACAATTGTAAACATGCTAAAAAGAAAGAGAGAAAAAGCACGACTTACATATATATATATTAAACTTTTAGTTTACGCCACGTTTTCAATTACTTTGGATGTATAATCTATCGATTTCGTTTTTCTCACAGGGCTCATGGCTAGTCTCAGAGAAGAGCTTAGAGTCAACCCGTCCAACAACATAAAATTCACTACTGTCCATCCATTCTTTTTGGACTCGGCCCCGATCAACGTGAAACACTGGGAAGTTAAGTGAGTAAAAAATACGTTTGACGTACATTGCGCTCGAACGAGTGTACACGACGAGAGGTTTGTAGGCCGTACGCGTTTTCGTTTTTTCGCTTATACATTGGTCAGTAACAAATGTTACAATGTCACGGCGATAGTTTCGAATCGATTACCAATGGGTATTCTTCCAGAACGCCGCTGTATTAAAATCATATTTAACTTAACACTATCCGTCTCGTTGTGTTTCCGTCCATTAATCGACACCGCTGTCCGTCTTAAAGTTACACACGATATCGTTAGCATGCGGGTTGTACCTAAAACACAACATTTATAAAAAAAAAAAAATTACTATCGAAGGCAGTACATATCGATAAAACATATATGCGTCTCCCTACAATGGAAAACGTGTGCATGCCGCCGGCGACAACCGACGCAAAACGTTATGTCATAATTTACTGCAATTCAATCGCACATCGAGCTCACCTTTGAACGCATTTTTTACTCTCGCTGCATCAATTGTATACAAATGTTTTTGTTGGCACACGCGTACACGTACGTACGGCCGTTCATTAACTGCGGCGAAACTCCAGCGCTGACGATTGTCGCACAACCGGGGCGTGAACATTTTACGATGAAATGAAAATTCACGCATGGAAAAAGAGAAAATTATTTTTCGTAAATCGTCCTCTCCGGTCGGCCGCAAACGCACACCTACCCGCAAAAATAACCGTTTCGATCCCGATTCGCACGAACCGAAGGTCGGCGAAAAACACCGTTTGGGAAACAGCTTTCGCGTCATTGTTTCGAACTGTACTAAGTATTTGATTTTTTTACGAAAACGTTTTTTTTTTTTTTTTTGAATTCAGGTCTGCACTGCCAATCATTTCGATCCCGCAAGTGGCCAGCGCAGCAATCCGTGCCATCAAACGCGATGAAGTCATCGTAACAGTTCCAGAAATTTTGAGATTGCTCATGACCATGTTATGGTGAGCGACAGCTAATTATTAAATCTCTATAAAATTGGTCCAAAAATGGGCACCACCGGGTAAAAATATAGGAAACCGTTGCTCTAGTAAGGCGCAATAACGTTTCCAAAGGTGCGTTGGGAATCCTTATCATAGGCGTGTCTTAGGGTCGTATCTCTAAAACACAGGCACGACCTGCAAAATTCTAACTTTAATTGGATTATTATCAATTAATACTAGTTTAAACGCCGCTTACAAATTGCGTTCCATTTAAAAAATTTTATAATACTAATTGCGCCCTGTGCAAACATATTTCAATTTATCGATACTGTGTAGAGGTTACAAACTGATATTTATATAAAACAACTAAACAAACATCTTAAACAATCGTACAACATGGATGATAATAAATAACGATTTTTAAAACAAGTAATGGTAGATTTTGAATCAAAATGTATTAGTAGATTCGCATTCATAAAAAATATATCTTTTACATTTTTTCCCATACCATAATATTTTTTACTATAGGTAATATTACAAAATACATACATAAACAATAGATTTGTGCCTATTGGTAATAAACATAATATTTTTATACAGTTACAATTACAAATGCAATAATAAAATAATAATATAAAAAGCGAAAACCATATTTTTCACCTACCTATATATATATATATAGTCAAGCCTGGACATTAACAAGTTAATAAGTTAAAATTTAACTTAACTTATTTCATTACTGATAAATTAACTTTATATATTAACTTAACTCATTTCCTTACAAATTAACTTGAAATTAACGTAATATTTTTTCATTTATTCTAATTAAGTTAATTTTGATTTTCAAGACCAAAAAAATATTTTTGTAAAATACCGCATTCGATAACAAGTTCATGAGATTTAGAAAAATATAAAGATACAAATTTCGAAAAAATTTTAGATGAGACCATATTTATCTCGGTATTAACAATCAATTGGGGTCCTACCGGTCTTGGAAAAAGTACTCAACCGTTTTCAGACTATTGGGTAAAAATAGCGATGTCACCCATAAATATCATTAACTTGCCCAGCCTTGCAAAATTAATGAAATTGCGACTAAATATGAAAAAATAAAATTAATTTTTAATTTTTATTATTTTATTACAAAAATAAATTCTATAAGCATTTAAATATTTTATTTAGACAAAATTGGATAAAAATCACGAAAATCATAGGTAGCTCTTAGTTTATTAATATTATATTAAATTCCAACATCATTATTCATCATTTTTATGAAATTCATTGATTCACCCTATCGACTTTTATTAATAATTAATAAATTACGATATGAGCATGGGTAACCATATAGTTGCTTCATTTTATAAAGGCTATATTCATTTTCAAAATTGCAATACTTCAAATTTTAATCTTTATATTTTTATTTAATATAATTTATAACCTAATTATTTTTATTATTATTATTTTGGTACAAAATTAAGTTTTAACAAAATCGGATATTTCGACGAATTTCCATTTAACGATATTAACTTACAAACATTTCACAGTCAAAATATTTTAATAAATTAGGTGCTATTTATAAGCATTTAAATTTTTCGATTCTTCTATATCGTTTTCTTTTTGGTAGCAAAATTATAAATATTATTTTTCTCACGTTGAGACTAATACTTAGGACCAAGGACATAGGTAAAGAAGAGGTTATGGAGAGTATTAGATAATAACTATTTTTAATATTACTTATTTATTTACTAACTGGGATATTGGCAATGGGGGTTTTTTGCCGCCCTAGGCAAATCTAATTTACGCTGTCCTATGCAATAGTTAATTTTATGGAAAAGAGGAGGAGGGTTGAATAAAATATGGACATTCATTTTAACTACGAACCCTTGCTTTACTTAAAAAAAAAATGTTTTGACTGACCTCAGCTTTCTTTACAAAATATAAAATAATAATAAAACAAATTAAAATAAATGTTGGGTATGAAATAGAACAAGTAATATTTCTGACCATCATTATACATTCATTATCGTTATCATAGATCAACAATATGTATTTAATTAAACATTAAAAAATATATAACTACAAAATTAAAAATGTATTAAATAAAATTAATTTTGCGAACCTTTTCTTGGGCAAAATCAGTCAGTAAATTTTTAAACTCCAGATTTTCCATTACTTCTTTTTCAATAGAAATTGTAGCAAGATCACTTAACCTTCTTGATTCATGGAAGACCTCAAATAGTTTTTAATTATTTTTAATTTGGAAAAGCTCCGTTCATCAGATGCAACCGACACAGGCATAGTTAAAATAATACGAAGTGCTACAGGTACATTTGGTACAAAATTGTTATTATTTACAATAAACTGTAACACTTCTAACGGAGTACTATTGGGTTTTTATAACTCGGATCAGGGACGGATCTAGAGGGGGCGAATGGGGCGATCGGAGTTAAACGGTAAATCGGGATTTAACTGTATATAATTTTTTTTTAAAAACTTTTTTATTTAAATAAATAACCTATATCAAAATTAATATTTTTAATTGTATCTATATAAATATCTATATCATGTTAAAAATCCCCCCCCTGTTATCTCGGTCTGAATCTGCCCCTGACTCGGATATTGCTACTAACTCATCTGTCATTTCTATGGCATCAATATCTGATTTACTAACATTAACATTTTCATTTTCTGATAGTAGCAATGAGATCTACACAATTTTTCACAATATTATCTTTCGTTATACTTATGACTACTTATGTCATATAAAAATTTAAAATTATCGCAGTGGTTATGTAATTGTTCAAATCTTTCTTCGAGAGAATTGAGAGCTACGTCTAATATATAAAAGTATAATTCAACTTTAAATTTAGTTTTTAAATTAATTATGGGTTCATCTGGTTGTTCATAAGAAAAGAACACTGTTTTTATTTTTCGTGCACGTATTTTCGTTTTTTGCGTGAAAATAGCCTCAATATCCAATTCAAGAGCTATGGTTTCGCCATCTTTTAAAAATGTATTAAAACTCTCATCACATCGAGTTTTTTTTAAAAAATTAATAGTTTCAGATAAAATATTTCCTGCGCCAAATATATCTAATGTTACTTTCTGTAACGCTTTACTTGCTAGATTTATTTGATTTAAAATTGAGTGCCAAATTACAACGCAACACACAAAGTTAAAATTTTAATTTTTTTGGCTAAAAATTCAGCTTCTAATCGGATAATTTGATCAAAAGATATATCCTGACTTATTTCGTATAATGCATCAAATATTTCATCTGTTTGATATCTGAATGGTCTAATTGCATCTATTCTACTTTCCCATCTAGTTTCATTTAATGGCTTTAAAGTTAATTGTATTATATATTTTTTTAAAACAGCTCATCGATGAATAGAACCACTTAAAAATACAAATATAGCTTGAACTTGAATAAAAAATTTACTTGTTCCAATTGATGATTTACCAGTATCATTTACAACTAAATTTAGTGTATGAGTATGTACAAAAAAAGCACGACTATTTATATCTAAAAATTTTTTTTTGTACACCAGAATGACGACCTTCCATATTTGAGTCATTATCATAACCTCGCCCTCGCATATCCTGTATTGGAATTTTATTTGTTCTTAATTCTGACAATATTGCATTTGTAAGTTCCTGACCTGTGGTAATATCAACCGGAATAAATCCAAGAAAATGTTCACAAATATCTACTTTTTTTGTATCTCGGTTAATATCAACAAACCGTAGAGTTATTGACATTTGTTCTACTCTACTTTTATCGGGAGTACAATCTACAATTATTGAATAATACTTAGCATTTTTTAACTTTTCAAGTATTTTATTTTTAATCGAGAAAGTAAATGTATAATTTCATTTTGAATCCCCTTACCTAGATAATGATTATGAAACTCCTTGTTTTGAATTCTGCGAACATGTTCTGATAAAACACTATCAAATGTTGCCAGCAGCTGTACTAGTCCGAGAAAATTGCCATTATTGTTTTCGTAAAGAACATCGTTTGTACCTCAAAAAGGTAAACATTATTTACCAAGAAATTCAATGATTGCCATTAAACGCTCAAGTACATTTTGCCAATGCCGAGTTTCATTATTTAATACACGTCGATGGGCAGCATCTATAGTTTGATTGCTATTTAATCCAGCAGACATTTTTCTAAAGAATTAAAATGTATTTTGGTTGCAACCATGGAAAAAACATGTTTCATGTTCTTTAACTATATTGTGCACGTTTTTCCAATCATTATAGCCAAATTAGGTAGTGCATAATTTTCACTACTAAATATTTTACAACAAAAACAGTATACAATATCATTTTTAACAGAATATATTAACGACATACGTTCTATGATTTCACTATTTTTTAATGCTTTACTTAAAATTGAAATTGTAAACCGTCGATTTAACGCATCTCTGGTATATTTGAAATCTTTACTTGGTTTAATGGGACCTGCTTTTACTATTTGAAGTCGTAATGAATCTGAAAAAATCGCTGGCCATGTCCCGGGGTCAGATATATTATTTTCATTTTCATTAGATTTAAAACTCGTTTTTTCTTCTAAAGTTGTGTTTATTTCATTATTGAAAATGTCAATGGTATCGGAACTTTGTTCTGAGTTACCAACTTCTTTTAAATTATCAGTAACTTCTAAGGTTTTTGGTTCTTCTAAAATAATGTTAGAATGTGTTTCTGAATTATTTAAAACTTCATTATTTTTTTTCAAATATTTTTCAAAAGAACCAGAGTTTTTTTTAATTTCTTCATCACGTTTTAATTTTTGTTTTCGATATGCAGCTCCTGATAACCGTATACGTTTTTGCTCTGACATATTCAATAAATATTAATGAAATAATCCAACAAAATTAATACCAATTAGGTATTGCAGTTATAAATTTATTTTGATTTATGCGAAAAATTAAAAATTGTACACGTTCACGCACTTGATCTTCACTACCACTATCACTGTACAACAACTATTTACGTGTCAGGCAGGTGATTAAATGCCGCTGTCTTATTGACCGTTGTTTTCCAACTAAATAATAATTCTAAACTCGATAAAAACGTGCATTCGTCTGTGGTCGACTAATGCATGTATCGTTATCTCCGTTCTATTTATATTCAGTATTACGATTTTGGTGCCTACTCGGTAAACGAAGTATCAATAGTATATTATTAGTCATTATTTATTACATATTTATTTTTGATTATTTTGAACAATGAACATATAATTCTACATACTATATTATATTATAATAATTAAATCACTTCGGTTCATTTGAAATTTGACGCCCCCACACAAGTGCCGCCCTAGGCGGCGGCCTATTTTGCTACCACATTGAGCCGGCCCTGGTCCGGAAACAATAAATGGTGTCCAGTTGACCGAAAAAATGAGCGACCTGATCAACGTTTTTTTTTACGAACATATACGTAACTAGAGTTACACTTTCAGCTGTAGTAATTATTTTTAGTTTTCATATTATTATTGAACATTTAAAAGAATACTTTTTTTAAATTATATTTATCATATGTGATTTATATGAAAAATGAATAAAAACAAACGGTACATAAATTACCATAAATTTGACATTTGAGTGCTTCAAATCAATCCCAACAAAGAAATGTATATTTTTCTATTCTAATTAGAGTCTAATAAGATTTTTCTACATTTTCATTATCATTAGTGTTAAATAAGAACTATTGTAAATTGTTAATAAATATATATATCACTTATATCAACGCTTAATTAACTTCACTTATTAATCGAAGTTAAGTTAACGATATTTTTTAACTTAATTCATGTAACTTTCATGTGCATTAACTTAATTGTTAACTTAATTAAACATGAACTCAATTAACTGAGTTAAAAAATATCATTAACTTGCCCAGCCTTACCTATAGTAGTATAATCAGCAAGAGGAAGACCTAGAACAAAATACATCAGTCAAATAATGCACAATCCAGGAGTCACTTCCTACAGGGAACACAGACATGGCGAATGACAGGGAAAACGGAGAAGACATGGTTGTGATAAAAAAATCTGTTAAAAACCATTCTCCGGATTAAAAAGCATTAAAATAAAAAAAAAAGTAGTAATCATTATGTAATTATTATTACAGACAGTCCTAATTCTGTATAAAAATGGGATAAGAAGGGAAATATTGTTTGGTTTTTTTAAATATATGAGACGCAATTAGTATGCACTCAAAAAAAAAAAATCGGAACACAATTAGTATAACCTTAAAAAATTACCGGAGCGCAACTAGTATAGCCCCCAAAAATATCCAGGACGCAATTCGGAAGCAATTTTTGCCAAGGGACGCAGTTATGATTCCAACAATATGACGTTATTATACAACAAATTATAGTAGAAATTTAGAAAAAATTTCAATATATTCATATATGTATTATAAGGTAGGTAATAATGGTTTTTTTTTTTTTAATTTTAAAATCGTGTTTTCTGTCCCTTTTGGTGGCCCGGTATCGCATTTGTATTTTAAATGTCTTGTGCACGACCAGCTTAAAAAGTCTGAACACGTCCATGTCTTTTTGGTCCTTGGTCTTTTGGTTCATGGTCCTTATGAACGGGCCTGCGCAGAGAAATCGAACATTTCATTGATAATATTAAATGTAATTAAATAATTCACAAATAACTTACTACATTAAATTGCTTTTTATTTTTCCAGGATCATACCTCAAAAGTCAGCGGATTTTTGGCGAGACACGTTTAATACAAAAATCAACAATGTTTAATTGTCTTCATGTTTGTTAAATTAAAATGCAGTTTTGGTTAGGTTCAATAGATTTATATTCGTATAAAAAGGAATAAGACAATAAGGCACAATTGTAGGGTTAATGCAATTGTTTGTCTCTTACATATTTATAAGTACCTAC
Organism: Sipha flava; assembly: GCF_003268045.1. Taxonomy (NCBI): domain Eukaryota; kingdom Metazoa; phylum Arthropoda; class Insecta; order Hemiptera; family Aphididae; genus Sipha; species Sipha flava. The sequence continues at coordinate 2,756,553 of NW_020273144.1, read as the reverse complement.
CTATTACCTACCTATTTATATATTTTATTTGTATATTTTTAAAAAAAAAAAAAAAATAACAAAACTTTAACATTTAAAGATGAATTTGCGTTTTGTACGAATCATATTTATATCATACAGCATAATTCATTATTCTGGGATATTCTGGGAAAAATATCCCAACTCCTGTCAAATATAAAATTTTAACACGTCTCCGCTTATATTTAATAGTTTGCGCCCCTGGCAACTACCACCTTGCAAGGTCTTGCTTCAAGGCCATATCTATAAATTTTTTTCGGAAAAGGTCCAAAACATGTATATTATAATTTCATTGAATTTTGATTTTAACTACAGATATTTGGTTAAAAATAATACAGAAAAAGATTTAATCTTCTTTTATTAAAATTAATATTATATTTTCATATGATATTATCATATAAAACTAAAAGCAGTCAACGATTAATTGGAGCTTAAGTCATTTTTGACTGAAAATATTTATTTTGTTATTAAAAATAAATAAGTATTTTTAACATTCGTAAAATATTAAAGAAATTTCGGTGGGAGGGTCCAGACACCCTGGGCTCCCCCCCAAATACGGCCTTGTTTTGCTTACAATGTCCACACACATATTATTTATTGAAATGTTTCGGTTCGAATTATTTAGAAGGTACTTCAGTTCAGTGGCGCCAAAATGTTTAGAATATACTATGACATCGAACATCAAGGAGCCTCCAATAGTTTTTCCAATTTAACAATTGCAGATTCAAGCGCCCACATAATTCAATGAATAAGCCATTTTTTTTTTTTTTTTAATTTTTAACCCGAACAAAATATATTTAAATGCATTTTTTTCTATCGTTCAATTGTACATAGGTAAGCTAGTAGCTACTAAACTACATTTGATCAACCATATTAAATTGAAAACTAATTATAATCATTTAAATATTCATTATACAAAATAAGATAATATCATATTATAAATATAATTATTATACAAAAATATTATAGGGTTAAAATGAGAATATCCGATTATACAATAGAAAATATTACATTATTTGCTATAAAGTTTTTACGAAAACAAAAAGGAAAAATCAATTTTATACATTTTAAACTATTTGTTATGAACCGTAGACCACGATGCCCTTAGAAAGTGGTCGTGGTGCCCTTAAGGCACCGTGGTGCACACTTTAGGAACCACTGACTTAGATGATCGGCGCCACTGCTTCGGTTTGATTAGCAATTGTTATAAAATTATATTAGTATACTGAATGCAATGCATACGACACAATAATGTTGGTGCAAGAAAAATGTTAGTCAATCGTAATTCTTAATTCTATCAAGCAACACCGACTCGTAAATGTATATGGGTACTACGTATCAAGTATTTGTGAAGTATTAGGATATTTTTTTTTACGTTTCATTTTGAGCAAAATTAGAAGTAATAAAAGAGGTTTCTGAGTTCATTTTTAACAATTTTAAAATATATCAAAGTAGCTTCGAAGTCCATTTTTTTTTTTACAATTTTAAAATATATTAAGGCGGACTTCTGAATTATACTGAAATATACTATATTGTAACACTGTTTCGTTTATACATTTTTTACAGTTTTTTTTTATTATAAAGTGTTAGTTCGTTATGTACCATTATTCCAATAACTTGACCGTTTTTGTATAAGTTTTTAATATCTCATTCTAAATAAATGTTTTCATTATTAAGTCTTAAATTAATTGTACAAGTGATTTTAATAAATTATTAAAATTATTTATTAAAAATATTTAAAAATTGTATAAAAAAATGGACTCAGAAGCTCCCTTTTATTACTAGGTACCGAAATTCTGTATTGTTTCGAGTTCATTTACTTTTCATATTAGTTAGTGCTACCATATTTATTGTTAAAAAGGTATTGGCATAGGCGCCAAAAACCCCTAATATTGTTGGTTAAAGATCCTATTTTGACTAAGTCAACTGCATTGGTATCTGCAGTTATTGAATCATAGTTTCTACGATTCAATCAAGAATGATGTACCACTTAAGTTTTGATTTATGTATTAATGTATTTGTAAATCATTAAAAAACCCTATCGCTGATTGAATTTTGACTTGAAAGTTGGTTAAGAATTTGAAGTATACTTTAGCTATGCGTAACAGAACAACTAATACAACAGTTGATAAATAAAGTAAAGGTCACGTATTTTGTAAATGAAATAATATATTCAAAAAATCATAGGTACACATTCAATTACACTATATGGTAAATATTAAAATCAAAAAAAATATTACTATCACAATATTTTTATTTAATATTCTAATAACCTGACAGTTATAGAGGTGTGCTCCAGAACTTCTAACAAGTACCTATAGTGTATTACAAAAATATAATTTGTTAATCACTTTAATTTAACTCTTTATTTATCCAGTAACTAGGAACCTACTAAACAACATACAAGTTCTAATAAATAATTCTGTTTTTTACTAATTACTTCTCATTATTATTTATACGTTTTTCAATAATAATAATAATAATTCTGATTTTTAGAGTAAATAAAAGGGATCTAAAAGTTTTTTAAAGTCTCTCGTTTTTAGAATTAAACTTTAAAACTGACTTTAATCTTAAGAGATCATGTTTAACAGTTCAAGATATTTTGATATTGAAATAAGACTGAACACAATAATAATGATATCCATACAAAATTGTATCACATAATATATGATACATATATAAAATAATCTAACTCTGTACTGTTAACGAGCACACCTAAGATAAGCAAACGTTCAACTTCATAAACTTTAGAATTGAAGACTTAGATTAAAAAAAATTACATTATACTCTGACAAAAAAAATACAGATACCATTGTTGCAGTATCAATTACATTACAAAATATATAAATTATAAAAAAAGGTTTTTAGTAAACAAAATGAAATATTTTAATAATATTTTTACTCAATTAACATTGTTAGTCTACTTAAGTTTTACACATTTGCAGTATGTAAAAATGAAGTTGAAAACAATCAACTCATTATTGCGTATAAATTCAAGCAATTAAAAATTAGCTATTAAAAAATAGATTAAATACTTATTAAATATAAGAAAAACAATATGTGGTTTCTTTAAACATTTTCATCCACCCACAAACCAACAATGATGGATCAAAAAATATATAATCAATAAGTAATACACAAAGTGAAATTCAAAATACAAAACTCTGTGCATGTAAGTGAACATTTAATTGCTACGTCTTATAATTTTAATTTGATATATTCTTACCTATATAAGTATACAAAATACATTTAAAAAAATATAACTACATTAAAGTATTTTAATAAATCTAATATGACAGCAAGATACTAAGAATATAGCATATTTTATCAAAATGCATGATGCGGCAGAAAATCACAGCAAATATATAAAAATAATTTGTTTTTGCGAAAATTAAAAATCAATAAAATATATAAAATGATGTAATTTATATACTTTAAAGTAATCATTAAAATATATGCAAAAAAAATTTAGGTTGATTTTTAATAACAAAAAAAAAATTATATTAAAACGATTATACAGCTTTTAAGTATCAATGAGAAGTTGAAGGTTTTTCTAAATCATACAAGAACTGTTTATCAACTTCTTCTTTTTGCTCATCGTGCTGCCTTTTTAAATTGTCTAGGTATTCTTGTTGTGAAGTAGCTAACACTTGAGTTAAAATTCCAATATCTTCCCATTTTGACATACCTACATGCAAAAATAAGTTACAGGTAATCGATCATAAATTAAATTTGTACTCAAAAATATTCACCAAAAAGATGAGGAGGTAATGCCACAATCGGTGAATTTTCTAATTTTGAATAATCTCTGCAAGGGGACGTGTTAGGCGGTGTTTTTGGTCCAACTGAATATCTTGGTGGTGAAGTTCGAGGTTGATAAGATTTAACAACAGATGCAGAAGTAGCAGTTGATGTTACTGCAGACTCTTTATCACACTATAACAATAAATAATTATAACATAATTTTTAAATTTTTTAATGTCTTTAGATTTTTATTAAAATTATTACTTTATTTCGCTTTTCATTATCTTTTAGAAATTGTAAATAACTTTCTCGTGCTATTTGTTCATCGATCGTTTCATTTGTTGCTTCCCAATCAGTAGCTCTTAGTTTATCTTCTAACATGGTCTAAATAATAAAATATAAATATATCTTAAATTATAATTATTCTAGAATCAATGTAATTTATCTATAATTATATACATTCATTATTTTGGATATATCAATAAGAAATAATTACTATAAAAAAAAAAATTAGTTTTCAATGACAAATTACGAATTGTAATTTATTAAATTAAAAAAAAAATGTATTAATCAATAATGATTTAAACTCAGTTTTATTACAACGGAGACTAATAATTATAATAATAATAATAATAACATTAAGTTTTAATACTAAAAATAATGAAAATGATAAATGTTATAATAATAAAATATATATAAGTGAAGTATATAACAAATAACTACTTAGAATTCTAATTAAATATTTTAACAAAGTAAGCATACTTGTTCCAACATGTAATCTTCACTCTGACGAACTGCATCAGTTAACAATTTTTTATCAGCAGAACCCGGGGAAAAATTTGGTAATCCTAATCCTACACCAATAGTGGCTTTATGGGGATCTACAATACTATTATAATGACTACCTCTTTGATACGATAGTCTGATTGGGGCATTTAAAGTTTCTGATGTATTTGCACGATTGAATATATTTATTGGTTCTGAAAACAATAACAAAACCGTAAATGATAGTTTTAAGAACTCTAAAAATCCATAGCTATTTATTTACCAATGTCATAACAGTAAACTTCAATTGGACGATTATATAACTCTGACATAGCATGTATTTCTACATGATTTCCATGAGTTTGATCGAGCCTTTTTCGAGCAATATATGTATTAAAATCTTCAGTAACATACTGCATGTAGTAGTCTTTATTGCTTGCCTAAAAAGTATGATTAACTTAACAATCATTATTGTAAAAATAGTACTATATACAAAGAAGATTAAAATAATGAGACAATAAACCAAAAATCAATAAAATAATATGTTGGAAGAATAATTATAACTCACAACATAATCCATACACTGTTTTCGTACAATGTCATGCATATCTTGATCACCAAATAATTGATCTGATACAGCTCTAAATAAACAAGCACCATCATCTTTCATTTGTTTTAAAATCAGACCACATTTTTTCAACTTTTTTTCAAAGACTCGATCTTGCTGAAAACACAACAGAATTATAATTTTTGCTATATTGAACACATAATTCAACTCAACACAAAACAATTAATATCGACGAATTCACTGTACTTATATGCAAATACGAATACTACAAGTATATTTAATACAAAGTATTTGAAATAATTATAAAAAATTTTCCGTAACACGGATACCAAATAAGCCTTATTATCTAATTGTAGTTGAATATTTATAATATAAATTATAAATATAATTTTAATAGGTATCATTAAACAACAAAAGTGTTAAATTAAAGTAAAAATCTTATTTAATCAGGTTGTTTTTCAATAATATTTAAATAAAGCAATCATTTTTTAAATACAAATTAGTGTTTAGTAAATTAAAAATAGTATAAAACATATGTTTTCATTTATAAATCTTATCTCATTTAACAAATATGAATTAATGTATAAATATTAATCAGTTTATAGGTTATAAGGTTGTATTATATTATAAGTTCTTTAATATTTTTAAGTAGATTTACTATCACCAGAGTTATGAGAATTTTTTTTTTTTATTATTATTATACACATCTTAAAATAATTTCATATTCAAATGATATTAATATTAATTTAAATATTTTACTTAATTGTAATACTTTGTAAGATTTAAAAAATTATTAAACTAGGAAAAAGTATTAATAATTTATTTATGAAGTTTTATTTTTTAAATCTTATAATTTATAATACTACAATAGATATATTTACCTCAACCCAATCCATGGAATTATATTGTTTTGAAACTTCTCCATGTTCATCTTCACTATTGTATCCACATTTTTCTGCATCACATTGGCCATCCGCATCAACAGAACCACACTTACATGAAATAAAATTCGTGGATGGTCGGTTTTCTCCCCAGTTTTCTCTATCTCGTCCTTTATTACTCCTTATACTTCTTGAAATTTAAAAATCATATGATAAAAATTAAAAGTATTTTCTATTGTAACCTAATCTCTTACAGTTCAAGAATTCTTAAAACAATACAAAAAAGTCCATAGACCAAACACAATTTTATTTGTCTAAATTATCTATATCAGCAATTTCCAAACTGTGTCCCACAGAGCCTTTAGGGCTCCGCCGTTGTTTCTAAACGGCTCCATTCGTTTTATGATAGAAAATGTAAAAACGTAAATAATTATTAATCATTATTTAAAAAAATAAGCAAATACATATTTTTACAAGACTCAATCAAAATATAATTTACCAATAAGTATACAAATAATATTAAAATCTCTATAGGAATATATAATTTTTTTTTTTTTAACTTAATTCTTTATTTAGCAATCTGTTACAATTGAAACAATAAGCTTATTTGATATAATAATAAAAACAAAACAGGAATGACGGAGTGAAGAGACCTCCCATTGGAGGTACTTCGTCAGGATAATTTTTTAATTTTAGATAATACACATTCACATTCCAGTTATTTCCCAGCCAGATATATTGTTTATAAATATAATACTAAATGTACACTATCTCGTTTTCAATTTCTTCCTATATAAATACATATCATGTGTAATATGCTTTGTAGAACATAGACAAATAAAACTTAATACTAAATATTTCTTGAGGCTCCACGAGAAAATACTGCTTAAAAAAGGCTCTGTGGCTGAAAAAGTTTGGAAATCGGAGATCTAGACACATTTAAAAAATGTTTGATTATTTTGAAAATCTTTTAAATTAATCTAATAATATTTTACTTTATTTTACTTATCACTGAAAATATGTTAGTATACATTTTATTCAGATAAAACATTTTTACTTTAAAAATAAATTACCTATGAGGACTACGTTGAATCCTACGTTTCGCTTGTTTAGAACTTAATCCATTATCAATATTATCAACAGACCATCTTTGAGGAGAGCTGATTCGTTCTTCTAATGTATTTATCTAAAATAATAAATACATTTTTTTATTTATAACAAATAACTAAATACAGAGGCATATTTAGGTAGGGGCTATGGGTTCTGTAGCACAGAGCAGCAAATTTTTAAAAATTAAGAGAAATGATAAATATTTATTTCGTAGGTTATGAGTTAGATTATAGACCAGTGATTCCTAACTATATATGAAGGTGACCCTGAAATTTACAATTCAACTAACCACAAAAAAATAAAATAAAAACAGTAATCCAAGTAATTGAAATTATAATTTCTAACCAATATCAACTATTGTTCAATTTTTCCTTGCATTTCTATATTCAATTTATCTAATGGTTAAAAATATCACTTAAAAAAGCTGACTTGGCTATCCACATATCACTATTATATTTTTCAGCCAATGAATAGCTTTTTTCTGTTATAATAATATGTATTCCTACACGCGAAAACATGACACAAAAAATAATTTTTTCTCCAATAATTCAATTCAACTCCCATACATAGCCATCAAAACATATTCCAATGCAGTTAGTCTAAACTAAGTAATTTTACCAAAAAAAATTAACATCAATTGATTCACCAATTTGAATCAATTTTTTTTTTTGCTGAATCACTCAATACATTAGTTATTTTAAAATATTTTTAGACATAAGATATATCCTTCTTTAATCCAAAAACATAATTAATTCTAACTTATTAGCTACATTATCTCCCTCCACTGACAGTTTTATCCAATGAAAAAGCTGCTGGTTTCATAAGTTCCTATACAATTATCTGTTTTTATTCTGGGTGTGTGATTTTTCAAACCACGTCAAATTATGTTTTGGTATTTTAAAATAAAGAAATAGTAAGTTTAATTTTATTTTGATGTTCTTTCTAAATACACAATATTTTATTAACTAATATAGGATAATTAGTGTTAATATGTCTTATGAGTTTTATTTTTTTAGTTTTTAATAAAATCATCAGTTAAAAGTTAATTATTCAGTAGTATGCATTAAAACATTTAAAGCTTTATGGCTATTCAGAACTACCAAGACTTTTTTACTTAGATAAAATCATATAATTTATATTAATAGCAATCAAAATGTATAGCTGATAACCAACTATGAAAATAATTTAAATTTAAAATACTCTAATACAACATTAAAGGATAACTAAATTAAAAGTTGAAATTAAAAAAAAATTTGTATTTACATTACATTATCCTAATAAAATATAGTTAAATATATTAAATATAATAAGCATTCAAAGGTCCTTCAATTTGTAAGATAAATTTTATTTATACTACCTATAGCAATACTGAAAATAATTATATAACTTAAATTAATAATAAAAATTATTATTATTTAGTAAGTTAAAAGAGCCATTTCGATAGTTAAAAAAAATTGATAATTTTGAATAATTAAATATTAATTAAGTTATATTTGATTTCCTACACAGCGCTGTGGTAAATAAAAAAAAAAGATACTCAAGTTGAACCTTATTAAGTATTTTTCTTATCGACATATGTCAGATCAATACAAAGAAAAAGGAAAATAATAAAGTACATGTTAAAACTTCAGAACTAATAGCCTTGACTCAGTTGACAAATTCATTCTAAGATCACTTAAAATTAAGATATAAAGAAGAAATAAATTTATGAATACTTCCACATAATTGAAAGATGAACCTATTGATATCTTACTTAATGGCAATGAATAAGTTGAAGCAGAAAGTATTCAATAAAACCTAATCAAAGCATGAATCTTACGTTATGGATATGAAGGCGAAGTTAGTTAATTTATTTTCATAAAAAAAAAATTTGCTGATACTTAACGTTTTTTCCAACTATCGAAAGCTTACAAAAATGAATAAATGAAATACCAAAAATCAACAATATTTACTGGGAGTCATCAGACAAGGTTATTTTAGTTAAATTATCAATGCAATAAGATGGACTAAAATGTCGCTAAATTATATAATATTCAAATACGTTGTATAGGACAGAGCAAATACGCCAAAAGGAATAAATGTTTTATTTCTTTTTTCAGATTCTATGAGACAAGCGTACGTAACGATGACAATCAAAATTATAAACTGAGCGAGTGTCGATTGAAAAGCAATCAAAGAGACCATTGCGTTTCCGACCGAACACAAATCGGGTACCGATGATCGTTTGTGCTTGCTCACCAGCTGCAATGATGGAATCGTGTACATACCTGAGAATGTGCTTGGGCCGTGGTCATCGGCAAAGCGAGATTATGCGCGCTGGACGACGGTTCACCATCTTCCGAATGTGCCTGCGACTTTTTTTTCGACAAAACCGTCATGACGGCGGAAACGTGGTCGGCGTAACGGTGGTGCAAAAACGAAAAGAAAACAATTGAATTAGACAACCACTCGGGGAAAAAGAAAAAAACGTCGTTAACTCGGTGAACCGACAGACGAGACAGAGCTACGGGAGAAAAATGTAGATAAAGAGACCAGGAGGTAGGGCAAAAAGATACACGGAGCAGGACGCACGCACGCACGCACGCACGTACAGATGATGACGAGGAGGGAGAGAGGGAGAGAGAGCAAAAAAAAGTAATGCGCGATACGACGAGTGGATAACACCTGCGACGATCCGATCAAAGTAAACGCCGAGGGCGCTAACGGGACGGTTACCGTACAACGATGTATTGGACACCGAACGCGAACAAGTCCTACGGATGCACTTTTAGGACGTGCGCAACAACCGCGGTCGCATAAAACGCATCGCCGTCGTTTGTGTCGTATCGTCCGTAACTCGTCGTGTATGCACCTGATAGCGCACTTTCTTGATCGAAATTATTATTATTATTATTATTATTATTATTGCACAACGGTAACGACGGTCATCGCGTTGCACGTGCGACGTCGGACGGCGATGGAGCACAGACGGAATCGTTAATTATTGTCGTTCGAGATTCCGTAAGATTCTTGAGCGCATCGAACAGTCCGTGAAAAAGATGGCACGCGTGTGCGCTGATAACGCGTGACGTGATAACCGACAACGGCCGATGTGAACAGTTTACAATGTCAAATGTTAAATAATGATATGTCTCACTAAAGATGGGTGATTCTTTAAAGTGAATCGATTTAAATCGAAAGGATGTTAAAAAAATGTACTCTTAGCGAACAATAAAGTATGTCGGTTATTCACATATTAATCGTTATTAAATAAAAACCAAAGACTTCGCAGTTGTTCAACTGCAAACCTTGTTATTAACTGTTCAATTAATTTTTTCCAGAGTGGGACAAATGCCCCGTCTTGCCACCCCTCCGGGTTCCCATGGTTGTCGTAGTTCCTGAATGGTATTTCTCAATGCGATTTAAACAATTGGCCGAATGGTGGGAATTCGTGGTTGATTTTATAATACATAACATATACAGTATCGCATTTAAGGGGGGGCGAAAGGGGCAAATGCCCCGGGCGGCAAATTTTTGGGAGCGGCTAAATATTCTAACTTTTATTATTAATGTGTTTTTTATTTTCACACCTTTTTCGGTATTGTTTAGTATTTTAAAAAATATTGTTGAGCATCTAATAAGAAATTAAAAAAATTATACTATACCTAATCACCTAGGTAATAGTGAAATAGTAAAAAAGGTATATTACATTCATTATTCGATAAGATATTATATTTTCGTTCAATGTTTATAATAAAGACTCGGGTACACAGAACGCGGTATTCACTTTAAGGTACATTAAAAAAGTTTACAAAAGGAGTAAAATTTTACTTAAAAGTGTTCAATGTATGTTAGCATTTATAAAAGAGAATAGTTTAGTTGAAGTATGTCCTTATATTGATATTGGTCTAAGGATGCTACTATGTATGTACACCTTCAAGTAATTGTTCAACGGAAAAATCATTTTCCACATAAAAAAGGGTCAAAACTTATTTAAGATCAACAACGGAAGAAAATCGTCTTAATTAATTAACATCCCTCAACATTGAAGCTGATTAAACGAAAACTATTAATTTTAATGATATATTAAACATTTTTCTTCTCAATAGTCAAGAAAAAAATTATAAGCTATCGATTATTTTATTATATATAATTAATAATAAATATAATATATTTAATCTAATAAAAAACCATGTATTGTTAAACATTGTGCATTTAATAAGTGTTAATTCCGTTTTCAATATTTAATATATATATATATATATATATATTTAAGAAAGAATAATCACTTAGAAAAAAAAAAATTACGTTAACATTAGGATATGTATTACTATAAAATTATCTAATACATTATCGTAAAACAAATGATTTATAATTTGTTTCATAAAATTAATTTTTTTATTGCTTAACTTTGAATTTATATATATATATATTTTTTTTTTTGGTAAGGGGAAAGGCGGAAAAATTATTTTGCCCCGGAGCGCGTATATTATAAATGCACCACTGAACATATATTATGTATAATTATAATTAGTTCATATTTTGATTAAAGGTAAAAAAAGAGTATGGGAGAGAGAAATAAGTATACATAAATTATATATAAATTATCAAAGACGTTTCAAATTCCAAATTCTGAATATCAACAAATATGGAGAAAAGATGCCCACATACTATATAGTGTTCAAGATTTTACAATAATGGATAAAATTATCGATGTACCAAGTTCCAAGTAAAAAAAAAAATTTAAAACGAAGAAATAAAAATCGATTCAGAGATAAAATCGCCCAACTCTAACTTACATTCACATTCAGCGCACGCCGCACTTATGTTAACGTCACATGCGTTAATATTTGTACAATCTATAGTATTTATACATTTTATCTTATATATCTAATATTTAAATTAATTTTAAAATGGCACCTCTCAGTGGATGAACCAAAAGAAAACTAAAATTACAAAGAGAAGAGCAAAATGATAAAATATGGTATTATTAGGTTATATAGGTACTTATATATTTGTAGTAATGATACGCTGATAACTTTTTTATAATATAAAAAAGTCGGGAAGGGGGGGGCACCTAGTGAATATTTTCTGACTACGTACCTGATCATCAGTGAGTAGATTGTTAAAGAAGTCTGCTACTTCCATACTTATTGAATATATTCCTTCTGGGCTCCTTCTAACCAAAAGCAGACGGTTCATAATTGAGATAATCGTTGTGTTCTGTCCAAGACTAATCGATATTAATTGAAAGTTGAAGGTTCTCCAACTTCTACGGGGTGCCAGTGGAACTTCGGTGTTTTCCGGATCTATTCCTGGCGTCTCAAAAACGATTATACTGTTTATAGTTACTTTTATTAAGTGGAACCATAGACCTTATAAGTATAAGTAGTAGTATAAGGTCTATGAGTGGAACCGTCCATTGTCGAACCGCAATTTTAGCACTAGTAAGGTGTTTGCTACTTTTATTATTAGTAAGTTCCCTCTTACGTTGAGGTAAATTAATGCGAAGTCAAATGGTATCCAATTACTTTGTTCCGTCTGTTGCATTTTGCAAAAAACCTGAATTATCCATATTGCCGGTAACATATATAAGTTATAAAACCATTGATATTTTATGTTCATAATATCCCAACAAAAACACTCTGTCAACTCCGTGTAAAAAACGTTAATTAAAAAAAAAAAAAATAAATAAAAATGCTATAAAATGTGTGATATAAAGTGAAATCTAAATGGTCTAAAGTTTAAAATGTATATATTAGTAATCAATTCAAATTTAATAAAAATTGGTTATCTATATTAATTTATAATATGAATTATTTTAGCTAAAATTGATCCAAATTTAGTTTACTTTGCCGGAAACAATTTTATTTATTTTAATGGGGCTACATTATCTATTACATAAACTTAGTACTTAGTACTTACGACAATTCTAATCGATAATACCTACGACGCGTCGCGACGGCCGGCTACGCGCTGCCTCCCTCCAATTGCGCAGTCAATTAAAAATTATATTTATAACATATACCACAGCACAAAACGGAATGATACATTTAAAAATACTACTAAAACATAATTACGGAATATTGTAATTACTCGCTTTTCAGTAGTTTTAGAGAAAAAACACCTATAATAAAATCGAAAGAAAACAATATTTTGGAGAAAACAACATATGAGTTTCTTAATATTGCTAGAATTTAACTTATAAATTAAAATACAAAATATACATATTTTATGTTTTCTAATTAGTAGTAATTTTTTAACTAATGGCTTTATTGTAAAACGGATATGAAATTTTCTCTTAAATATCATTCTCTATAAATGTCATCATAGGTATATTTACTCTAAAACCACTTTTTAAGGCCGTTTTGTTTGTTTTGTTTGCGTAGACATGTTTTTATCGTGGAAAACGAGCTATATAACGAGAAAAAAACACTTATTATAAAATCTAAAGTAGACAATATTTTGGAAAAAAATGTCATATCCGTTTTTTAATTAACTTAATATTTTGCATATACTCTAACATATAAAAATATTTTTTTTTTTACTTTTTTAAACGATTGTAAGTTTTTATATATAGGTTATTTAAAAAAAACAATATGTCATTTTCTCCAAAATGTTGTTAATTTTAGATCTTATAATATGTGTTTTTGCTCTTAAACGACTAAGAAACGAGTAATCGTTATTTTGCGTAGGCAAAATGTTTTATCCTTTTTTGTTGTTATCCCTTTCATAAATATTAGGTACGTAATATAATTATTGCTGTAGAGCAGAGGTCCCCAACTTTTTTTGACTCACCTCACCCTTTATTATTTTCTAAAAATTTGGAGGCACCCTATAGCCTATGCCCTTTATTCTATAGTTTATACTGAATACGCCATAGTAATATATCGTATATTTAAATTTATATTTTGTAACTTCAATTTTATTTACCATTAATAAACACTACAGAGTAGAGCAATATTTCGTATTCTTACAAAATATAGGTTTTACATGTGATGCGGTGCTCCATAGGACGAGCCGCCACTGAGGATAATAAACATAATTTTAGTCAAAAATAAAGAGGAAGAAAATGGAAACCAAATTTTTTTTTTTTTGAGGAAAATGGACAGTGAAGGAAAACGGTATCTCGTTTTTGGAGGAAAATGGCTACGGCCAAATAAATGTTAATTAATAAATATCAAAATAAATGTAATAACATTTTTCACCTCTCTATAATTCGAATTATGTACTTTTTTCTTCGATTTTTCGAACACTCGGTAAATCGAAAACATCTATAAATTGAATTTTCAGTTCAGTCTGAATTTAAAATTATTGAGTGACTTCAATTGTTTCATTATTTATATTCAATTAATTAGCATGGCAATGTAGATACTGTTTATTTTAGATTATAGCATTTTAAATATTTTAAAAAAGGTTACCTTTTAAAAAAATTTACAAAAATAATTAACAAAAAAAAAAAAAAAAAAAAACGGCAACAATGTCAAACGAAAAAGAAAATAAGTCTGTACAGACAAAAGAACATTTGGAATTGGATACTATTGGACATTTCATTAATTACTTTTAATGTAAGACGCAATATACTAACATTAGCAATGGCGAATAACTACCTAGCAATAAAGATAAATAATGCGGTTCGAAAATAGAAGATTTTACTTGGTAAATGTTACAATACAAAGTGATAAACATCAGGCGCCAAGAGTAGAACAGCAAAACGCCGAAGTTCCACTGGCACCCCGTAGAAGTTGGAGAACCTTCAACTTTCAATTAATATCGATCAGTCTTGGACAGAACACAACGATTATCTCAATTATGAACCGTCTGCTTTTGGTTAGAAGGAGCCCAGAAGGAAGATATTCAATAAGTATGGAAGTAGCAGATTTCTTTAACAATCTACTCACTGATGATCAGGTACGTAGTCAGAAAATATTCACTAGGTACCCCCCCCTTCCCGACTTTTTTATATTATAAAAAAGTTATCAGCGTATCATTACTACAAATATATAAGTACCTAAATAACATAATAATACCATATTTTATCATTTTGCTCTTCTCTTTGTAATTTTAGTTTTCTTTTGGTTCATCCACTGAGTGGTGGATTATATTTTATCAGTAATTTATGAAAACCCACCTATTAATCTTGATGAATTGAAAAATAAAATAATCATTGCATATAATTAACTCACCGAAGATAAAATAATAGCAGCTACACAAAAAGAATTACTTAGACGAATGGATGTATGCGTTGAAAATAATGACAATAATTTTGAACAGTTTATGGAATAATAAATTATTATTATTATTATTATTTTATCATATTTGTTTATAAATTCAATGTTATAATAAATACACCTTGTAGTTTTGATAAATGTAAATTGTTATAATAATATCTGTAAATGCTTGATTAAGATACGTAGAGCGTTGAAATATGCGATAAATACGAATTACCTAATTTAAAACTTTCGACCGTCTTAAAAATGTCAATTTTGAACATATCAAAAAACTTTAAAGATCAAAGATGCTCAAAAAAAAAAAAAAAAAATAGAGCAAACCTAATCCAGAGTCAAAAATGATGGTTCCTATTTAAGAAATTTTTATTTTACTGAACATGCGCAGATAAAAAAAAAGTTAAAAATTAGAATTTATCAGAAACATATGTATTTATATATCCTGTACCCTCTAAAAAAAAAAAAAAACAGAATTAAATTCAAGGTTATGTGTTTGAAATATTTCCTGTTATTTTTGAAATTGTATTTTTTTACGTCCGTTTATACATTATATATACATAAAAATGCCGATAATTAATGGAGTTAATGGAATAAATAGATCGGTAGCGCTTTTGAACAATAGAAAAATGTCACTCTATTGCGTATTCAATTTTAACAAATATTTAATGTAAATAGAATTTTATTAACAATTACACTTAGTGCGAATTTGTGTGACGCATTTGTGTGATCGGATGTTATCGTATTTCCTAAATGGTACTACTTCTCAATACGATTTAAACAATTGGCCAAATGGTGGGAATTCGCCTTAATATTTGATTTTATAATACATAACATATATATAATTATGATTAGTTCATATTTTGATTAAAGATAAATAAGAGTATGGGAGAGAGAAAAAAATATATATAAATTACCAAGGCGTTCCAAATTCTAAATATCAACAAATATCGAGAAAATATGCCCACATACTATATACCATATAATATATAGTTTTCAAGATTTTACAATAATGGAAAAAATTATCGATGTACCAAGTTCTAAAGGTACGGTTTCCTAGACGCGACCGGTCGCCGAGACAGGTCGCCGCGATCGGTCGCTATAACCTGTCGTTGGCGCGTGCTGGTTTCCCAGGCGCGACTGGTCGCCGAGACCAGTCTCCGGTGACGTAAAAAAAACTATCAAATTCTATATCTGTAATCAGTATCATTGTGGCTTTCGTGCAGTGAGTGCTAGTGTTTTCAAGTTAAATTTTATATTTATTATGAGTATGAATACAATTATTAACAATAATAAAATTATGTTACTTCTTCTCGAGGAAGAGGAAGAGGACGATGAGTTATTAATTACATATTTTTTCGAACCAATTCGATGAGTTGTTCTTCTTCTTCTCCCGAAAAATGCAATTTAGCCATATTCATGCACGTGATGATCGAAATTCACTACCCAAAAGTTGGTTTGTGACTAAAAAAAATCGACGGTCGCGCGCATCGGTCGCAATACACTGCTCTCGGACCGGTAGTGTCGCCGGTCGCCACGATAAAGTTCAGTCGCGCGACAACAGTCGTGCGTTGGAAACCAGATAATAGGAATTACATATTAACAGTCGGACGGCGACTGTCGCAGCGACCTGTCTCGGCGACCGGTCGCGTCTAGGAAACCGTACCTTAAGTAAAAAAAAAAATTCAAATCGAAGAAATAATCTATTTAACTCGCTCATCTCAATGCTCACTCTATCGCCGGA
This sequence comes from Sipha flava, assembly GCF_003268045.1. Classification (NCBI taxonomy): domain Eukaryota; kingdom Metazoa; phylum Arthropoda; class Insecta; order Hemiptera; family Aphididae; genus Sipha; species Sipha flava. The sequence continues at coordinate 2,739,519 of NW_020273144.1, read as the reverse complement.
TCGCTGTAGATTTTTATTATATACTCCGAACCCGTCATTCCCCCACCGCTCCTCTCTGTTCAAACTTGAAACCGTCCGTCCGCTTTTGGATCGTGGAAAAAATATGTATTCGGTTAACTATGTGACCGGACTTTCAGAATGCCATCCGCCTAACGACGTCGCAATACACAGCGCAGGTCTGCTCTAAACAACGTTGCGCTACAATATTTCGACATCGATCTGTATGCACAGTGACCATTCGGTATTTTTTCTCGTTAACAATTCGAGTAGGTACGTCTATCAAAAGGTTTGTCTCACAAGTCGCACTACATATCAACTAGTTTCCACCCATCACCTTCAACGGAAGAACGGTATCGGCTGTTGGAATTTTTTCGTCCGTAACTCGTACACAGTTATTGTTTTAACCCCTCTTGAAATTTGGGGTTTATTACACCATTGTTATTGATTGAAACCATTGAGAATTATTCTTGTATCACAGCAGTCGTTTGAACAATATTTCAAGATCTTTGTTATTACTGTACTCAAAGCCGGATTAAGGGGGGGGTCTAGCCACGACGGCAGTTCCGGGGCCCTCTCGAGTTCCCAAGTTAAAGGGGCTCAAACAATTTTAAGCCGATACACATTTTGTATCATACTAAAATTAGTAGTTTTATAGACAAAAATTGTATATATATACCTATTAATTTTAAAGTTTTATAATGCAATTGACAATTTGTAAAATAGTTTAAAAAAATGTATCGTTCTGCGAGCGTAGCAATCAGCTTTGTAAAACATATTTTGTCAAAAGGGCGCATATGAATTTTAGCCTCAGGGCCCAATAGGTGCTTAATCCGGCGTTGACTGTAGGTACCAGCGTAATTTTTATGTTTAATTGATTTTCACCTCTAGATGTCTTTGTTTTTTTGTATTTTCATGAAACTTTATAAAAAGTATTTTTGACCATGATTAAATTAATGAATGAATAATACATCTGAAAAGATCATTCTCCCTGATGATACACAAAAATGAAAAAAAATTACTAACTAGCTATCAGATGTAATTTTAAACTAATATTGTTGACACAAACGATTTCGAGATTACCAAAAGTTTAATTTTTAGTTATATAGTTTAGTTTAAATAATATTGTTTTTAAAATAGTTTTATAAGTTATCAACACTCAAAATAAAAAAAAAAGGAGAAGATACTGTAACGAGCAACTGATGTAGAAGAATTATTCATATAAAATTGAAAATTATTTAGATATCATTAATTCAGATAACAAAAAGGCAGCCTTTATGTAAAAGATATCTTACATAATTGTATAAGTGAAAATAAAAGTACCTAATCATTTTTTAAGTTAGCTAAACAGAAAATCAATATACTCTAAATACACCAACTAAACATTTGACCTATTGGAAAAAAAAATTGTTGATCTTTTTTATCAAAACCGTGAAGATAAAAAATTAATTTAATTAATACATAGATTATAGTAAAATCTATGTAAATCACTCGACAAAGCTTGTATACATTTTAAATAAAATACAAGCAATTTAAAATGAAATAAAATGGTATAACAAATTTACAAACATTACAATAAATAAACATTAAATATAATGATCAACTGAATAGTTAAATTCTACTCTCAGAAAATTTGTGTTTTTATAACGCAGAAAATTATCTTTATAAATAAAACAACATTAAACCAAATTTTTCTTTTTATTTACAAAAAATATAAGTATATGTGTACATAAATATAAGAATAAAATCAAAATATATATTAATAAAATGATAATATAGTAATAAGAAAAAATGAACCATTTAACTCTAATTGAGGGTGTTCACCATAAAACATAACAAATTATATTTGTACTCCACTACTATTAACAATAATATCACAGAAATGCATTAATTTAACTTTACATATGAAAAGAAAATTATTAACTTAATATTAAAAATAAAACTTTATAGATACATTAAAAACTTAAATCAATATATAAATATGTATAATTAAAATAAGATATATGTCTTTTATTGAATTAAAAATAAAGTACTGGAAATTACCGTTTTACAATATTAATCAACGATATTTAGTATAACTGAATTACAAATATTGTCATTAGATGAATAATAATTATTTGGCAATGTAATAAATCACGATATAAGTATCAAAAGATTTAGACTCGGATAAGAATTATATTAAAAAAAAAAATAAAACTATTATTTTGCAAACAAAAACGACCAATTCAACTCATAATGAAAAATTTAAGATTATCAATGACAAATATAATCAAAGCTCTATAGATACATTATAATTTCTAATTGTAAACCAAAAAGACATACTTAATAGAATAAAATAAATACATCTAAAAAAAAAAACAAACAAATTATTAAAACCTATCTAAAATATCATAATCTCTATGATTTACCACAACATTTAAGTTTTAACGAAAATAAAATTAAGAGATAAAATATAAAATTATACTCTTAACAAACTACATTATTAATTATACACACATAAATAATATATTTACATATACAAATAAAAATAGTTTTGGTAACAACGGTAACAGTTGTACTCTTTTGAACAACATGAAGGTTAGGTAAACTATAATATTATTAATAATAATAATAATAATAATAATAATAATAATAATAATGGTTTAAATATTGTATTATAAGCGTTAATGAACACATGGAATTAATTAAAAATTTGACACAGCTCAACTTTACACATCACTCTTTCTTAAAAACATCAAATTAGTTTTTAACCATCAAATAATCTATAAAAAAAATTCCAATTAACAGATTTTTATTACGTATTATAAATTAGAATGCTATTATTTTATGAAATTTATATTCTACTTAGTATAAAACAATGAGACAATAGTAAAAATATATATTTGAAACTTTTAGGTCAACAACTTTAGATACGGCAAGAAAATACGTGGCTAAATCACTTAACAGGCCAATAGATAAAACAAATTACAGTTTCAGTTGTAATTTGGTCCTAATTAATATATAACAGGTACATTATTATTAATACATAAAAAATATTATTTTTATTTTTTTTGTAAATTTACATACACATACAGTCATTATTGTACTTACAAATTATGCAATAACATATATAACAAACTCCAATTAATGTTATTATACAATAGGTGTAAAGTACTAGGAACTTATGAGTACTGGTTTGGTCCCTATTATTAAATTATTGACACAAAATATAAAATAAAATGTATAGTTTAAAAATAAGAATTATAATTAATTTTATCATTTAGCCCAAAAATTATGCTTAATTTCCCATAAAAGTGATATTTTAAAAATTATAATGGTTGATTAGCCGAGTCATTTTTTTAAGAACATCATTTGGTATAATATTGACAGCGGCAACCTTAATCGATAATCCATAAATTATAAAAAAAAAAAATCATACATAATAGATTTAACAATAAATTATTTAACAAACCACTTATAAAAATATATACATAGATACATATGTGCATAATAAAATAATTTTAACAATATTCTGAAAAAAATACATATAACATTTTGTAACTATTGCAAACATAACACTATATAGTATGCATATTTTGAAGACTAGATTATATAAAATATATAATTTTATATATTATTTTGACTTTGCACTACGTAATGGTTATAGAAAGCGTATTAATAAGTAACAAATAAAACTTGAAAATGATATACATAAATATCTAACTTGAGGGAATATATATGAAAATTAGTTACTATAATGTAAAGGCATTTGTAGTATTGTAAATAAAAAGAATAATAATTTATTTCATATTGAGTTTTTTTTCTAAAAGTAATAAATAATATATAATCAGAAAAAATAAATGTATATAAACTACTATGGATGATTGACTAGATAAATATGTATAATGCATAAAATTACTACAAACACATATACAACACACACACAAAAACATACATACATACATACATACAGGTATAAATAGTCGAGTGTATGTGTGTGTATATGCAGTGCTTAACTTGGCAATATTAAAAAAGGGTTACTTTAAAGAAAAATAGCATCCCCAAGACTTAATAAGCGTTATAATTATAACATAAGAATAGTAGGGGGACACTAAAATTTCTGAAAATTAAGGTACTGCGTCCCCCCTCAAGTCGAGCACTGTGTATATGTGTAAATAAAATTTTTTTTAAATGAAACTATTGTTGTTGATGAAAAACTTGATTAAATCCTGGTAATGGTGTAGTACCTGTTTCAGAAGTTTGTCTTAACAGAGCTGATAGTATTTCTGATGAAGATGTAAGATATTCGCCAACCTGAATTTGTGGTTGCTCTTGCATGATTAAATGTTGAGAAGACTCTGGCATCAAAATCGTTGACTCATGACTTGTGAGTACAGAAGAATCAGATTCTATATTAGTCATAGTAGAAGACGGTGTTAAGCTCATTAATTGGGATAACCCAGGCATTTCAGGGTTAGTTGAATCTTGGTAATTGTTAGCTAACTGATCGGTCAAAGTTCTATCAAACACTTTGAGTTCATCAACTGAGTATGATGACTGAGAATCGTAGCTTATACTGGGCAAACTAGCTTCACTGGATGATCCAACAGTTTGAATAACTGTCTCGTTATCTCCACTATAATTAAAACTAGTTATATTAGAAGAATGGTACATTTCTAATTCTGAAATAGAGATATTTTCTTGTTTAACCAAACTTCCACTTGTAACTGTTTCTGGAGCTAATTTTTTTTCTACTTTATATGGTTGTCCATATGTTTCAAGATAAACTGCTTCGACTGATTTACTTTTATATAATTCATTTGGTTTTTTTGGTTTCGGTTTCTTACTCGAATTAATATTATGACTTTTCTTTATATGACGAGTGAGATGATCTTTACGACCAAATCGTTGTGGACAAAATTGACACAGAAAATCTCGCAGACCAGTATGCACAACCAAATGTCGACGTACATCCTTCCCTGTATAAAAACTACGTTCACAAAAATTGCATCGATATTTTTTATCAGCAGGTGTTTTTATTACCCTTGACCCAGAATGTATTTTTAAATGATACATAAGTTCATCTTTGGATTCAAAAACTTTGTTACAAATTTTACAGTCAAGGAATCCTTCTTCTACAGAATGAACAGCTATATGTTTACGGTAACTCAGCACTGAACTATATTCTTTTAAACAACCTGGGCGATCACATTGTAAAGTTCTTTTTATGGGATTGTGTACTTTAGCATGATTTTTTAAATGGTCTTTTCTGTGAAATGTTCGATCACAAACTGTACAATGGTATTGACGTTGATCAGAATGTATTAATACATGACGAACAAGTTTAAATTTTGACGAAAAAGCTTTTGAACAATGCTTACAAACAAATGGTTTTTCACCAGTGTGTGAATAAGAATGTTGAGTCAGCTTACATGGACTAGTAAATGACTTAAAACAGACTTGACATACATGTCGACCTCTTAGCATTGGATTGATAGCAGGCAATTGTTCTGGTAACTTTTCTGATGAAATGTCAGATGAAGTTTCACCACTTTCCACCACTGTTGGTTTCTGGATATCAGTTGTAATCACCGTGCTTTCAGATTGTTCATGAGATACATCAAACAATTGGCGTTTACAAGTTTCTGGTGGTTGCAAGGTTTTTCTATTTCTTTTTTTTGATTGATTTGCAAATGAGGTAGGGTCACTGGATGTAGTTGGGGTTGAAGACAAACATACGCAAACATTTTGCTGTTCAGTCTTACCTTGAATTGGTTGATTACAATTAGGACATAACAGAGGAACATGTGATCGCAACTGGCGACCTGGTGATACTTCGACATCAGGTTCAACTTTAGGCCATTGACAGAGGTCTAAAAAAAAAATGTATTATATAAATCATAATAAAAAAAAAAACTATTATAAAATTTAAATATAAATTTAAAGAGTTAATTGTGCACAAATAAAAAATATTGATACTTTATTAACACTTTATAAGTACGTTATATTGTAAGCTGTATTTTTTTATTTTTATTTAATCTTCAATATAATGATTTAATTGAATAATGTAATACTGTTTTTTTATTTTTATTTTCAATTATAATTATTTTTTGATTTAAATTTGGTAAAATTAATTTTATAATATAATGTTCTTCAGTTTTTTCTTTCATTTTCAGTAAGTATTATTTATTTAAAATGGTTATGTAATAATTAAGGAGTATTAGTTTATCAATTAATTTACACACCATTCATTAAAATTAACACCGATAACTTACTTAATCTACAGTATAAAAATAATGGAATTGAGACTGATATGATTTTTAAATTACTTGGTGTAAAAAAAAAAAGTTGATTCATAAGTAACAGTTGATTATGTTATCATAATATTAATACATACCTTTGGATCCCATACCGAAGGCATATTCCTTGTATTTTTGCAACACGTTTTTCTGTCGGCTTGTGGGTTGATCGATGTGCAGATGTATGCGAAGGATTTTGCACGAATCCACTTGTCTCACCAGCAACGACAGAATCAATCAACTCTTTGGATAATTTTAGCAGCAATAGTTTTATTATTATTATTATTATTATTAATAGTAGTAGTAGTAGTAGTAGTAGTAGTAGTAGTATTAGTATTAGTATTAGTAGTACGATCAGTGGTAGTATTAACAGTAGTAATAATAGAAGTAATGCTAGCAACAGTAACAATACCAACAGCTACGAAAAACATTGATTATCGATCCTAATTGAATTTTGAAATATGGAACAGACCAAACAGCCGTGTGGAGTTCACATCCGACGGTAGTGTGTTGCAACACCGAGCTTAAAGCGACGACCGTGTCGGACGAGCAACATACGCGTACCGCTTTTCACGTTATTTAAACAATGCGGTTCCTCGGCCGTTTATACGTTTACCAACGGTCGTCGTCGTCGTACCGTGTCGCGCGGACCACTCGTCTGCAGCGGGTCCGATCGGAGAGAATTGAGCGCTCGCGGTTTTCGGTAACGTTTTGTTCGCCGACGACGGAACCGTGCGAGAGGAACACAAACGATTTAGCATTGTTATCAAATGCGCCCTTGGGTGACAGCAGCAGCAGCAGCAGCAGCGGCGGCGGCGGCGCAATGTTTTTGTTTTGTTCCGTGGTTTTTTTTTCCCTCCACTCTTCCCCGCCGCTATAGCGCGTCGGCAGATAAGATTCAGAGCTACCGCGCGTACTACTACTCGCCACTTGTTACCGCGTACGGCATACGTAATTACAATTGACACCGCGTTGCGCTTGGTTCGCTGCAAGAGGAAAACAATTATTCCTTTAAAATAATAATACTTTCCCATCGACGATCCGTATCGTTACGATTCAGTTTTTTCGTTCCCCGTTCACCGTACCGGTTGTTTCCGTCGGTCGAGGCGATCTCGAAATCATGTTCAATACAGTCTGTTTGCGATTTCTTAAAATTCTAGTCGTACGATGTGCGTGAAATGCGATCGTCTCCGCCGTTGTCCGGCCCCCTCGGTTCACCATTTACGTGCGTAAGGTTTTTTAAACCGTCACCGCGGCCGTTCGTCGGCGGACGGGTGACGGCGACGATCACGAGATCCGCCACTTCTTCACCGACACCACGTCCCCGGCGCTGGTGCAGCAGCTGTTCGCGGCGGCGATCGTAACGGATGTAACCATTATAATATCGTTCACATTACAATACATTATTGTTTCGTGCGCACACCTACTGATAATTAGTAATTACCGTACGGTACACCTCATAAATTTTCTAATTTTCTTTTCTTTTTTTTTTTTCTCTACATCATTCCTATTGATACCATTGTAGTACACGTCATTCGATTGAAATCGAGCTCGACGTATATGTGTGCGTATGTGGTTCGGAGCTGATTGTTGAATATTATAAGATGATAGTAACTATTATTTTTCGACTTTATCGTAGCTTCTGACGGGCTAAAACGATTTCGAAATAAACGTTATAATATATAACACGCGATGACGTTGACCCCGAACGCTTTTCATTTGTCCTTCCGCGCGCAGCCGTTTCCGTCTGAAATTTCTTTCCATAAACGTCACAAACATCAGGCCCGGGGGCCCCTGCGATTGAGTCTCGAGTCGGGGTGAAATTTAAATATTATTGGTCTGTCGAGTGTCATAACCTGTAAGGGTTGCCCCCAAAAACCGTTTACAGCCATCGTGCGGCATGTGGCGAGACTCGATAAGGATTTTAACTACGTAACTTAGGGCAAAATGTTCGATATGAACAATTCGACGTGCTCTGTCGAGGCGATCAGAGATAGTCATGACCGCCATTGGAACTATACTGCAGTGTTGCGCAATCTGTGGTCACGACCCCAGTGGGGGGGGGTCGCTAAATTTTATCAGGAGGTCGCCGATTTGGTTTAACACCAGAAGAAAAAAAAATATATTATGTACGTTGATTCCCATAGCTTTATATTTATATTTTGGATTTTATAAAACTAATTTTATATATATATGTTTTTCTTTTTATGTTTTTGATTAATTAAATTAATGAAATATCCAAATTGCTTATAATTAACGACTTAATAATTTATATGAATAAAATTATTGTACACATTGAGTAAGTATGAATTATACACATACATAATATCATCGAAATAAATTAATTCGAGGGTCGTGGATCAAAAAAGGTTACACACCGCTGCTACACTGTACGACTATTTACGAGTATGGAGTACAGAAAGCAAGAAAGCATAGCAGTTGAATCGGTTGGCAAAACTTTGAAAAAATATTTCGTTTAATTCTATGTTCTGGTTTTCATTTAACCGCATAATTGTAGCCCATACCCACCGCACATCTACAAACCAAACGGATACGCCACTGGATCGCATTTATGATTATTAGTGATATAACTCGTGTGCTTGAATGATTAAGACTATTACTATTATATTATAATATACTGTGTCATTGATAAATTAACCAAATAGCCGTTCGCTGATAAAGTAATAAATAACTTATTACATAAATATACATGCGCTTGACGAGTTCTGGCATACTTATGTGATAAACAAAAGAAAAAACATCAAATTATGATTTATTACTTTTTGAACTACAAATTTTAATTCGATTCGTTTTATTAGATTTTTTCATCGATGTCTTATACTGTTATCGTGTTTCGATAATAATTTAATTTAATTGAAAACGTAGACGGTTGGTACTTAGCAGCAATGTGCGGCTAAAATCGTCAAATTCCTACGCATTATTTCTTTTGCGTTTGAAATCACGTATGCACAATGTATTTAAACGTCGGACTAGTGCAGACATTTATTAATATTTTGTTTTAGTATTCGGAACACTTTCGCCATGCCACTCAGGTGGTTGATAACTTGGTGAGACCTGACGTCGTCAATTCTTCATCATCGTAATATTTGAATATAAAAGTATATTTTATATAGACGTGTTTATCCGTGATTATTATACATCGTATCAGAATGTGATCCAGAAATTCGATCTCCATTGCTCAGATCAGATCACAAGTAATAGCCATGAGTGTAATGTAGGCAGTGGCGTATTTATGGGGGAATGTTGGGGGTTTCCTCCAATTCAATTTACAGTCCTAAAATTTTTAAATTTCGATCAATTTGAAATTTGTTAATTTTGTAAATTCAAATGAAGGAAAAATTTTAAAATTTATAAATTTTATTAATTTTTTAAATTTATATTTTATAAAAATTAATTACCTAAACCAGGGTAAAATAATATTGGTGTTTTTGACTGTGCAAGTCGAAACACATTATACACAGACTAATGCCTATTACTGTAGCCTGTAGTTCACCGAAAATTGTTATCTACTAATTGTAGTTGACTGAAGATCGTCTTTGAAGGGTTACGGGGAATAACGATAATAGTTAATGTTCCTAAAATGTTTAGTATTACAATTTTATAGTTTCAGAACTAATAAAAAACCAAGAGATCAAGAAAAAACTAATTTAAAAAATATATCATTGACTGTGATCTTTTTTCCATAACTCGATTCACATGTCGATTCGTTAGTTTTCCTAACTAATAATATACCTAATATATTATCTGATTTTTTTATTTTTTTTTGACTGATCATTTTTCCCCGTAACCCTTCATTTTGTTTCAGAAAAGACTTAATGGCCTTGCCATGTTATCGATTCATCCAGATTTAAATATTATTACCAGTAGAGTAATTGACGAATTCGCAAATAAAAAAAAGAAGCTAAAATTTATCATATTGTTTATAATTAATGAAATTAGATCTTTCAATAAGAAGATAAAAAAATAGATAAAAATTTAATTTTGACCATTTTATACTGATTCATAAAATAATTTATGATGGCATTCCCCTCCTCTAAAAAATTATTTTTATATTATTGACGTTAGGATCGCATTGGAACAATGGAACAATAATTGCAGTGCGTGTAACTCTTCAGCGAGACTTCGATGAAAAATTATATTATTATAACCGGCTACAATTGATACGTCCACATTTTCATTAGTCATTATTATCAGTGAATCAATTATGTTTCTCTCTGAGTCTAATTAATCATTCAATATTTATTTTTTTTCGGATATTTATTGATAATTAACGCTCTTATATGGACTCAGTACAGAACATACAACAGAATACTTAATAGATAAAGTCATTATATTAATTTAATGATTAATTTTTAATAACATATTAGAAGTAAAATGTATATGATAATTGCCTGTAGTTGCCATTATATTAATAGGATATTTAAATATTTAAATATTCCCAATACATTGATAAATACACCTTCATAGTTATATTTACATACAGACTTCTAACAGCTTCTAGACTACTGTTGAATTATCCGACTTTACACGGAACAGTCTTGGCCGAGGCATAGATTTAACGGACTACTAATTTATATTATTTAGAGCCTAGTCATGTTTGGAATGCCCTCAGGGTAATACTTTTAGATTTAAATTTGCCGTGTCGAACAATACGATTTGACGGTGGAACCCGATTCAAACATAAAATCAGTCGGCTGAACACACAACATTTTTTAAAATCAATAAAATCAATTCTTTCAATGAATCTAAGGTACAAGAAGAACCACTATATCAAATATCAATCTCATACGTTTTGTCGTTTTTGAGATATAACAATTAGTCAATGAGTGAATGATATCAGAATTTTATTTATACAGATTAATAGCTGAATAACTTCGCCTATTTTTGTTTTTTAACATTAACAATATTATTTTAGAATATTATGGGTAACGTCGTCGAGTGGAAAATAGTTTTCGTGCTCATTCAGTCTTTCATGCTTATTTTTTATAACACATCCTTGTACACAATACTTTTGGTTCTTCAGTTATTCCTTAAATGCATTTCTGCCGCTTTCAAAAACTGTCCTCCGCTTTTTTAGTGGCCATGGCGAACCAGACCTTGACGGGAAACTGTAGTCGTTTGAATTGAAAGCGGTAGTCGGATGGAATCAAAGGTATTCTTGGTAGAAATACTGTTTCTCTCGAACCACAGCCTGTAAAGATAGTTGCTAATACGAGTACTCGGTATACATAGTGTTGGTGTAGGCGTGATGTACGGGATAATTGTTATTGACAGACTTCTCGAAAAATTCATTTCTACACGCAAGTATCAAACACATAAATGATAGACAAAAAAGATCGTAGCTGGAAACCCGCGAGCCGCCGTGTCACACAATATATAAGTCCGTCCAGACACACCACTGTCGCTATTGTGAGACTAATTGCAAGTTCGTATTCGTATTCATATACCTACCGCTTGTACGACCATCGCAAACGGAACAACAAATGTGATACGAAATTGAACGCATTGGTCGTAATTTTGTACTCTTCGTGTTTACTTTAGACACATGTACAATCATCGCAAAACGAAACAACAAATGCGATACGAAATCGTACGCATTTGTCGCAATTTCGTACTCGTCGTGTGTACGTCGGACACACCTTTAGCGGTGAATTGTTATTGTTAATTTATCCACTTAAACGCAACAATCTTTAAAATCCTTTCTTATAGCACATTTATCCCAAATTTCAAGTTCGTGAGTTTAGTATTTATTAAGAAATAATAACGAACTGATGAATGGTATTTGGATTTTATATTTGTATAAATATCTCGTCATAATTTATTATTTTTGATTTCTGTTGGTGACTGACGTTTAAACACTTAACAATAGGTATATTTTACCGGTTCTAGTATATAACGTTGTTGAAACGTATGCAAAGTACCAAATATAGCATCTTCGATCGCACTAACCGTGTTGAACAGTTTTTTTAATCGATTCTACTCAAATAGTACTTACACAACAATGTTATAAATCTTGACGTACGATTATACCTAATCGGAACTCGTAAACCAAAGATTTAAATAGATCTATTGTGTACACGTTTTAATTAGATGCGTTACCCCAGCACCTGAATTTTCGAAATCATGAATTGTAATCAAGCAGTATTATGTACTTTATTTTGTACAATTTTGTACAACCAAAAATAAATTTTGTACAACCCCCTCCCCCCTGAAATTCAATTTCATCTCACGGGTGTTATCGCGTATCTTTTATTAATATTGTATCTAAGATACTTGTATCGAAGATACAGCACTTCCTTTTAGGTAGGAATAGTTGTTGATTAATCTATATAATTTAAAAAGAATCAACAGAATATATTAGGTAAGTTCTCAGGTATCAAGTTTTAAAATTATGTCAATTATATTAAGTAGGTGCATTATTTTAACAATAGTTAAATTAATCATTTATATATTTATATATTAATATCATATTACATTTTTACATTTGTTAATGAATGATTTATTTTCTGATAAGAATAACAAAAAAAAAATCGAAAAGTATCTACATTATATGCAGATACATCGTTACATGTATATGTCTTGTTTTTACTGAATACAGTTGACATAAGAATGTCAACGCCGATTAGGTATTAGATACTAGGATTAACCTGTAGGTAACTTTTTTACACGTGTAAAAAATAAACAAGGTTCAAAGACCGCATGTTAAATATATTTTTGAATATAAATTTTTTTTTAATTTAAATGATAGAATCGTCATTTATAATACTTTTAGTGATTAATAATAAAGAACGGTGTAGTGAAATAGAAAACGTACTCACGCGTTTCAAGCTGCTCGATGTGTCCATAAAATACTTAAAAAATATATATATTAACATAAAATAATTTAAGTATGTTTACGAAGAATAATAAGCTAACTAAAATTACAAATACCGATAATTCCCACCTACAGACATCGACGAACAAACTATTAACCAATATCAGTTATATTTATATAATTTATAATGAGTTATTTTTATCGTCAATATAATTATTATACAACTAGCTATACTTAATGTTACTTTTTTACTCATTTTTCTCAAAACTACTCCATTGTTACTTACTGCCTTTTGGCTTAGCAGGGCAGTATACATGTCAATAAACATCGTTTTATATTTGTTATGCCGTAGGTATACCGTAAAAGTTTATTGTTATCTTAATGTTAAGCATCGGTAAAGCACGATTCCGTACGTTTTACCTTTTTGGGAACACGTACGATTTCTAACAAACAATGGATTATAAAATGATCCCAAAAACAACTCGATTCCGTACGATTTTCCATGCAACGTTGCCATTTATTATTTATTATTATCAATTAATTTTTGTCATTTAAAAATAAAAATATATAAACATTTAAAATATATAATTTGTAAATGGTTTAATAATTATAATTTGATACCTTGGTAATTAATACAAATACTTGATAAATATTTTATTATATTTCTATGATTTAAAAATTTTTTATGTTCGATTATTGTGTGATGTAATCGCTGTTTGTCGGCTAAGGCCATTTGATTCAAACGTCCTTTAGACACAGATCTTATTTTCGTGCAAGTCTCTTCTTGTGTTTTCTTTAGAACTGCTATAACCAAATGAACTGAAGGATGTGGACTATGAAACTGGGCATTATACGTTCTATGGAAACTCTCAGATCCATTTGTTGTACTTTAAAATATATAGTAAAATAAATAAATAAATGAAAACAAAACGTTTATATAAGATTAATGTAGTTATATGATAAAACTGGTCAACCGGTATATCGCAGACGATTACAGAGTCGATCATGTTAGAATTTATTTTTAGGCCATGCGCACAAAAATTAATCGTGGTGGTTATGAACAAATTGACGATACGATTTATCTGTATATTTTTTATCTTTTATTCTAGTTTAAAATACTTTATGTATGTTTATATACACTTTAAGCAAGTATGTTTCTTAATAATTATAATTATTTAATAATAAGAAAAAATGTTCCAAGAAAGTCATATATAGTTATATATTATTATACATACCGAGGATTTTCCAATGGCTCTTGAGCCCAAATTTTCGGTAGAAATAAACAGTGATCTTCTACGTGTTATCAATATATAATCAGAAAATAAACATCCTATATCTAGGTTAGGACATATAGATACAAATTCAATGAATGCATTTTCGATTTCATGTGGTGATAGAAATGGCAACCCGAAAAATAGTTTTAACTATTTTCCAAACTCGTCGTCATTTGTATATGCTGTTCGGAGTCGCTGTTCAGAATTTATCTGTATATGAATTTACCATATCAAATTTAATAGTGTTATTGCGATTTACTTTGAGACGATGTCGATGTCGACCGATACTGTATAATATCTACGACGTATAATACGTATATGTGTTTTACAAATTAATAGATTACATTTATAATTACATAATTTTTTAACTTATTTAGAAATCTGACAACGTTACACTAAAATCTTAGGTAAAAAACGTACGGAATCGTATGCTTTAAAATGTGTACGATTCCGTACGCTGATAAGGACCGTACGGAATCGTGTTCTACCCTTAAGAATAAAAATATAATATTGCATTTCTAAAAATAGTCTAATACAATCTGATTTTAGGTTTTACAATAATAAATACTATTTATAATCAATGAACAATGATACTAAGTAGTTGGTACGTCGTACGTGGGCATTATGCTACATTGCTACTTTCAACATTATCGACTAATTCGTCTATTCATGAATCGCGCTTTACTACAACAAAATGTATCGAATATTTTGACTCATAGATTCATTTTATTTTAGTAATTTACTATAATTTTGTCCATAATAATATGTATTTGGTTTTAATATGAACTTGAATAATGCCTAATGTCTTAATGTATTTCTTTTTTTCAAAATTGTGATCATTTAAATAAGTTACATTTATGTCATGTATTAGGTTAGAACTTGAATTTATTTTGTTTTATATTAAAATATAATTAAAACTTTTGTATATTATTCTAATAAATGATTGCAAACGATAATAGAGAAAGAAAACCAAGTAATTTAAATGAAAATATTGATGATAAAATTTTAAATTTGAAAGATCAAATTACTTTGGATGGCTATAGTATTATTGTATTAGTATAGGTATCTAAATAATATAAACAATGCAATGTATGATTCAACATACCTACAGCTTTAATACATTCAAGTACCTATTCAATCACTTTAAATGTGTAGGATCTACATTTTAAATTTATCAATTACCTATAATAGGTACCTACTACCTACTACAATTAAATTAATTAAATTGATTTTATGTTCACAAACAAAAGATTTCTTCTTTTAGAAAATAGTCTAAAAATAGTTAATACATAACTTATAAAAAATAAAAATATAAAATTTAATAGAGTTGTATCTATGATAATTTTGCCTTTTATTAAGTATAATTTGTAATTCCCAAAAAATATAATATGTTTTTTTTAGATTTAAAATTTATTTTATTCAAATTTGATCAACAATATTATTGTTGATTGATGGACATTGATGGACATCAACACATTGATGGACATTCTGAATTTTAATTTTTTTTCTTAAGAACCTTCAGAAATGCAATTAAATATTAATGCTATAGCAGTACTGTCCACCAACATGGTAATATCATAATAATCACACACTTTGTCGATATTTTTTTAGGACATAATATTTATTGTATTTGATATTTATTTATGTAAATATTTAAGGCACTAACAACTCGATAGTCTACACACAACTGCAACTGGATTACCAAAACTAAATATATAGAAAACAATCGATAACTTATAAATTATAAACAATTATTATATTATTAGCCAGATTGTTATTTGTTATACTGTATGGTATTAATTTTAAAATGAAAAGAAACAGTTTTCAGAAATAATTGTCAATAAAATTCCCAATAACATATTATAAACGGCAAATATTAAAAATAGAAATAAGTGGTTATAAAATATAATGCCCAATGATCCGTTGAGTTTTAGTGGGGCAGTATATATTAGACATCTTATATTAATTTTTAAAGATTTTTTTAGAAGCCAAAAATTTTTTATCGGTATTTCAAGAAAAAAAATAAATTAGAAAAATTGAAAATTTCAATGGTCTATAAATATTTTGAAAATTTAATCATAAATATATAACACTAATATAAACATTTGGTTAAAATTTCAAGTCTTTACAATGATTCGCTTTTGAGTTACAGCAAAATCAAAAAATCGATTTAGTCGAAAAGTGGTTATACGTAAAAATTCCCGTTTTTTCGTTAATTTTTCAGGGTTATTACAGAGGCTCTTAAGAACTACTATACATTTTTTACTTTTGATCATCCAAAATATAAACTAGATTAAATTTCCTTTTTAAAGAGGGGCTGAAGTAAAAAATTAAATTACTATTACTACTCCAAAATGTGATGAGACACAATAATAAAAATTAAATTAAAAAAAAGGACCCATCATTGTAAAATAAACACGTTCATCACTCTGTTAAGAATCTAAAAGTTTAATAAAAAGTATTAACCTAGATGTTCTAGAATCTAGAATTAACCTATAAAAAACGGAAAATAATTTAGTACACGACAAAGAATTAAGCTAAATTAATTACCAACAAATGTTAAAGGTGGTAAACTATGATAATAGATAAAGGGGAAATATTTGAATTTTGTACTCGAACTTCTATGAACCCCACGAGCCGCCTCTGGTTTGAGAATTGTACAAAAGAAAGTATATAATACTGTACGGTTTAAAGTTAGAAATTTGTGAAAAATAATTGATCCGGGTGCTTGTGTAACGTTACCGCAGCACCCGAAAAATGAAATTGAATTTCGGGGAGGTTTAAGGGTTGTACAAAATTGTACAAAATAAAGTACATATTACTGTTTGATTACAATTCATGATTTCGAAAGTGCGGGTGCTGTTGTAACGCACCTGTTTTAGTGTTTAGATTATTTCATGCTCGAGACTCGTCGATAAATGTTAAAGCGTTTATACAAATTGCTCGGATAATTAGGTTTATCTTGACGTGCGGCAATTTTAATATTGAATATTAAGCAAACAAACAACAGCGGTTAGATTACGCGTCTCGCTTCCCAGAACCGTTGACGATGTGCTTCCGAAACCAAAAACGATCATCCTCGTTCGTACCTACTGCGAGATTCGTTTAATCTATACAGTACTCTCACAAACTGCAAACTTCTAAGAGAGCTCTCGTACGGATATTTAAGTATGGACAGAAAAAAAAAAAATACCGACGGGATATAATAACATGGTACAATAGACCCTATTTAATAGGGTTTTTCGGGCCGTCAACGTTTCGAGAACCGCTTCGTGAGAAATATTATGATAATACGCGCGTTGGAAGAATCGATTTGTACAACATTCGTAATTTTGAACGCGAGACCATAACAGGCGGACAACTGGCCGAACTGTTTACCGCATAAATTACGGTCTGCGACCTATCGTAGTTCTTCGTCGTCGAAACGTACCGAAAGTCCTGCGCCGGCGACATGACGTGTGTGCATCCAACGCCCCCCCCCCCCCCCCCCCCCCCCCCCCCGATCGCAGAACGGTTTTGGCGTCTGGTCGCCGCACGACCACGGAAACGTATGCGTGTATTGCATCGGTTGCGCTATTGTTACGCGCGTACGATTCGAAGTGTGCAACGGGGAGACTACGCGTGGCGCGCGTTTCGACATGAAATCGATTTCTGTCCGAGTAATTGAGTTGAAATTTATTCGAATAATTATCTCGGCGAATATTTGACCAACCTTGGGCGGCGATGCAAATGACCCGCCGCTCGACGTCCACCGCGCACGGCCCGGCGCTCGTACAACACGGCGGGGGGAAAAAAAAATAAAAAATGCGTGCGTTACGGACGCACGCGCGGAGAGTGCGACGCGCTAAAGGCGACCACGCAATCGCGTTTTCGTGTACGAGTCGGCTCACTAACGGCGTTTCGAGCAGGTACCAAAACTCCCGGGGCTCCCGCGAACGGGAATCACGGTTTTTCGCAGAAAGCGTTCCGTTTCTTTCCCGTCGATGTACCCAGTGGCGGATTTGACGGTCGTTCGGTCGGGGCAAATGTCGACGGGGCCCCCCTCCCGATGCCCAAAAAAATTATAGTTAATTTTTTTTTAAATCTTATCAGAAAAAAAAAACTATAGGTAATACAAACTGTAACATAGTTTACAATTACTATTTTTATTCGTAACGAAACAAAATGTACAGGAAACGCTCAGGAATACTCCGAATACTTCGAAAATAGAACATTATATTTATAAGCAAAGTAGAAAAGACCGAATATAGATATAGTCAGAAATACTATTGGTTATAGAATGCTACATGATTTCCGAGTATGAACACTGTAAGAGTATACAGACCAGTACCGCAACAGTTAGGTGTGCAAGGTGTGCAATGCACACAGGCCTCTGGTTCTAAAGGGCCTCCCGAAGCAAAAGCTAAAAATTGAATATGGTCCGTTTTAAAATTTATCCAGAAAATGATAATACTGCAGCATTACTTTTAAGTCGACGGAGAATAGACACTACACTTTCTACTTGGTTAACTGCAGTAGAAAGATATATCTATATCTGTCGTTTGAAGTATTTTACTTTTTGGTAAAGTATAAACTAATAATTGTTCTGAACAATGTTATGAAATAATAAATGAAGATTGACGAATACCATTTAAAATATATATCTATATATATATTTATATAGATATAAAATATATCTTACACACAATGAGAATTATTCAATAGAGGAAATATCAGACGTTTCGTCTGCGAGTACGGTAAAACATTTAGTATTGTTAAATTTAGTTAAAATAACTTCATTATAAACATCTATTATTTGGTTTTGAATATTCGTTGAATTTTTCCCACAAGTCACTAAATTTTGTTTTAAATTTGTGTCCCCTGAATCAATTCGTGCCTTAAGCAACGCTCCAAGATTACCTTCGTTGCTTCCAAGTTCTTGTTCTATGTTAAAAGTTCCATTATCTCGATGTGCTCTAAGTGGTAGACATTGTCGTCTACACAGAATAATTGTTTTTATTATAGGTTTAAGTTTTTCTTGATTTTCTTATGCCTGTTGATGATGAACTTTGTCAATTTGTTTCTCAATTGATACTATTTTTCCTGACATAATATCCATAATATGGTCTTCTTTTAAATTCGCTTCCTTGTGATAGTTTACATTTCAGTGTTTTTCGAATTATTCTAAGCAGTTTTTCCAATTATTGTATCTCTTTTTAACGAATGTATGAAGTTATTAGTTGGAATTATAACCAGCCTTAGCAAGTGAAAATAATACGTAAAAAGCAATATCTTCAATTGTTGAATATGTTAGTCATTTGTATTTAGTTAACCAAAATACATTAAATTTCCTATTTTGATTGCCAATTTGTTGATTAGGAAAATTAAAATTATTATTGGGGACCAATACATTTTGTAAAACTTGAATTTTTTCGTTGTTATTGAATTTTTTATCGAAAAATAATGATATGTCCTAAGAAGAAAAATGTTCATAACTATCAGCAATATCAGATGTTGACGACGAAGTAAATAGTTCTTGAGAATTGGGTGTTTCATTGATTTTTGGAATTTTTGGTTTAATACTAATATAGTTAAGTAGAGTACTTAACACCACTAGTAGCAGCTGGTTTGCATTTTTGACTCATTTTGACTTGGTTTTCTTAACACAGAGATACACAGAGTTCTACAGCGTATTCAACACAACGGCAAAATCAAACGGACTAAATTGTCCAAACGATATTTTCATGCCACAGATAGTCGAAAGTCGTAATTATTATTGTTCCTTGGTCAGTCACAACCAATGATTCTTTAGATTAGATAAACACAGTACAGAAAACCATATGAATATAATAAAATGTATTTTTAAGGGAATTCAATTTGGATTTGAATAAATGTCGAGGTCAAGGCTATGTTGGGGCAGCTGTCATGAGTGGAATTTATTCGGGCGTTCAAAAAGGAATCAATGATATAATTCCAAGTGCTTCTTATGTTCACCGTTCAGCACATAATTTAAATTTAGTGTTGTGTGATTTATCTAAAAACACTCCTAAAATGTCTCAGTTTTTTTATATTGTTCAAGACATATTCTGATTTTTTAGTAAGTCAACCTCTAGATGGGCATTATTAGCTCTAGGAAATGACACAGCTAAAATAGTTTTAAAAAAATTATGTAATACTAGATGGGAAGCTAAACACAATACTACATATGCATTTAAAATTAAGTTTATAGCTGTACTAAAACCATTTACAAATATATCACTGACCAGTAATAAACTCGATGAAAAATTAATGGCCACTGGACTCAAAAAAAAAAAAAAAAAAATTGAATTATTTGAATTTATTTTGTTATTAACAATATGAAAAAATATTTTAAAGAATTTTCATCTAAAAAATTGGAAGGAGCAGATACTCATCTTCATGACGCATGTGCATTTTTAAATCAAGCTACGATTTCCATAGTAAATTTAAGAAACCAGTATGAAGAAATAGTTTCATCTGCAACTGACCAATGCAATATATGGGCCATACCAATCCAACTAACTTATTCGTCGTCGTGTTTATTCTAAAAGATTTTTCGGTGATATAGATGGAGATAGGAGACTTCATATAATTGAAGAAAATCTTCGTGTTGTGGTATTTTTACTACTTATTGATACAGCCATTTTTCAACTCAAAGAAAGGTTCAAAAATCTATACGAAGTAACCAATAAATTTGATTTTCTTGTACCTCAAAATATTTTTATAATATATAATATATAATAAAAATTATTAAATATTATCTCTTAACTTTCCTAAACTCCATACTACAAGTTCGCCTAACAAATATAAGCCTCTTAAACATTGAGAGAAACCATACAAATGAATTTGTTATAAATAAGATAATTAATGATTTTGCTAATGATAAGGCAAGAAAAAAGAATTTTCTTAAACAATTTGTTTGTTGTTTAAACATGTTTTTTAGTTATGTTATTAATTATTATTTATCGTTATTTTGTATTCATTTTTTTTCTTTTATTATTTGTTATTTAGCTGATAAATAACACGTATCATAACTAAATACGTACATCGACAAAATATACTACAAAGAGAAATTATTTTTACAAAAGCCAAAATATTTATGTATAAATATTTATTACTTAATCAAATATTATTCTCAATTAGATAAAAATATATAATACTTAAAATTGTTAATTGAAAAATGTTAATTTATTAATAGTTGTCAAATATTTGAGTTATATGGTTATTAGAGAGGATTGGGAGGAATGAAATGCCTCTATTGATTTATTTTTTATTAATGTGTTCTTAGGTTTGTTTGAATAACAATGTATTTCCTAATATACAAAAAAATACGACCAATCATTGTTTCAAATTAAGTTGTTCGATTGGTTTCAGAAGTTTTTAATAAAGAGGAGTGGGGGAGTACAAACATTTTAAAATTTAAGTATTGTAAATATATAATTTTTAAAAGAAACAGACTTGTGCGGATATCTAAAATTGAAATACCATCTTTAACCGGGGCTTGAAGGGATTGATGAGCTTAGATAAATGGGGAGGGAGGATTTATCTAAGCTCATCAATTCATCAATAATAACATTTTAACACCACTGATGAATAGGGGCCTCTAAAAGTAGTTTGCACCTGGGCCTCAAAATCTTAGTTGCGGCACTGATACGAACAATGATTTATTATCAGTTTCGCTGCATCACATTCTTTCTAATGTACTATTTTCCATTTTCTTATTGCGGAAATGTAGCGAGGTAAAACGGGGCTAAGAATGTTACTGATAAATTTATTACAAGTCCCCTATTTTGAATTTGTCAACTTTATTTGAACGTTTAAATCCGCCATTGGATGTACCTACGCCATAACGGTTCATCCGGGTGCATGGTGTTACATCCGTGTAGACTACACGATTCTCCCGTCCACTTCCTCCACTTACAGCGAACCGTTCGCCGTTACAATGACAAGCAAAATCAACCGCGAAAATAAAACATAGTGAACGATTTGAAAATCGAAGCCACCACGAGCATAATTATGAAACGATACGATACACAATACACATTACGGCCGTAAAAATTGTACGCGTATCAATAATAAAAGAAATCATAACGAGCGATACGATCGAACGAGGTAAATCCTTATCCGAAAGCGATAAACATATTATATTAGCCATTTCAATTTTAAATATATTTCCGGCTATGGCGTAATTATTGAGCGAGGCGAGTTAGGTAAAGGGGACGGGGGAGAACTCTTGGGCGGCAAATTATCTGTTCATTTGAATTTGAACATTTATTCTTCTTTTTAAGGTCAATCCCGTTACGTCTACAATCCTTTTCAGCCTTTGCTATTTCTCATTCTTACTTTTCAGTCCGATCCTTTACCTAGTGATTTCACATCCATTTTAATCACGTTCTTCCATACTTAACTGTCTGTGTACACGAATTTAATATCAAATTGCGTATGAAAACAGTGCCACAGCTAGGCAGGAAAGGGCTCCGATGCATTAAAAGTAATTGGGCTCCTCTGTAATGTTATCTTAAAATTAGGGGCGAATAGGGCCGCTGCTTATATTGACGAAAATGGGCCGATGAAAAATATTACTACAAATACTATTATACATGTACATCTATACAAATAAAAGTAAATAAATATAATACTGATAATATATACTTAAATCTAGCTTAAATCTATAAATAACACAGTAAATTCCTTTAAAATGAAAAAGAAAAAAAAGCATTTACAGTAGGGTTACATAATTTTATATGTAATTTTTTTTATGTATTATTTTAATTAAATGATCAAAAATTAAAAATTAAATTTTATTCAAAATTTCGAATGCAAATTTTTTTTTTCTTTAATACATATTTGCACATATACTTGAGCATGTTAAAGATCTTTTTGCGCATATTTGATTGGTTTTTAATGCATATAATTTCGTGCTATAATGTTCAGATTTAAATTATTATATATAGTCACTAATATAACCTCACGGCAAAGTTGATTACTGATATATCATGTTTTTCCACAATAATTATACGCGAACCATGTAAATAGTATAATATTGCTAAAATGTTGTATAATCAGGTATGCTTCAAAACGAATTAAAAAGAAAGAGAGGTGCAGAAAATAAACGAGATAAAAATCGTAGAATTGTTAGAAGATAACAAAACATGTGTAAAATTGGATTGTATAATATATATTATAATTTTAAATATTATTTAAGAACGTCGAAAAAAAAGGTGGTGATTGTCGGATGGTTCTCTTAAAGTTGAGGTAATTGTTTCGTTAGAACTTGGATATAATCATGCGGAGGCCGCTATATTCTATTTTTCCCGGGCCGGTCAGATTATGCGTATCTGCCCCTGCTTAAAATGAAAATACAAAAGGTTATATTGGTTATAAAGGTAAAAATACAGGTTATATTGTTCTTTAAATGTGAATACTTACTAAAAAACGATAAACAAAAATAATTAACGGATAATTAATAATTATACAAAGTAAAAAGGAAATCCAGTTTAATAATATAAAAAACATATTGCATATTGCGTGAATTATTATTCTACTTAAATACTCGATCGTAACTAGAATTGATTTTAAATAAATGATTGTCACGTACTATATAATTTTAATATTTAATAATTACTGTTCTAAATATTCTATAATTAATGTTTTCACAATATTCTACATTTACTGTTATTATTTTCATGTTTGTTCTTTATTAAATTATGTTTATTCTTTCCCTGATAGTCGATAATAAACAAATTATCAAATCATCAAACTACGACGTATAATTTAAAAATTATATTTATCAACATTTTCAATTATTTGAAGGAAGTATAGTCTCAGAATTATACAAGGATTCCAAGGCCTTCTGCGCTCCAGGGCCCCAGGGCATTATCCCGCATTGCCCTATTGTAGCTACGCCACTGTATGAAAAGTGGAATTGGCGAGTAAAATATTATCTCTGAACGCGAAAAGCAGCCTGAAGTCATTGCTTCAGCGATATTACGTTATTTACGACAGTTCGCAACACCGCAACATTAATAAAATCGATCTCGGAATAGAGAAGACCATTTTCAGATATAGAAGGGGAAGGGAACGTATATGAAATATATACAAGAAATATTACGTTCAAATGTCGTATTTTCGGTTTATCCATAAAGAACGATGAGTAACGTGCCCAAGCATAAGCGGAAATTTGGTGAAATTAGTGGGGGGGCTGAGTATTATTTGCTTATTACACCTATAGGTACCCCTGTACGCAATTATTTATTTCAACAAGGCAATTTACAAAGTTTGACAATTTGACATACTCAACAATTTAACAAAAAAAAAAAAAAAACAATTAGGTGCCTTAAACATTTTTGGAGTAGGTATTCTAAACAGAAATCATTAATTAATTAAATTAAACAACCAATGCAGGTATTATTACATATTATTAATATTACATTAATTACGATCGATCCAAGTCATGACGATAAGTATGTAAAACCTTTCGAATTCGATTTAATTTTTTCCGACAGTTTTGCAACCGTACAACAATACGTACAATTCCTAGCGCGTTTCTCGGGCCGCATTTCGCGATCCTCGACGCGACACTGACGTGCGTATAAGTACGTAACGTAAGTAGGCTATATAATGTACTTTTATACGTAATATTATCATAAATTAATTTTAATAATGTACTACTGCATGTACATATACATATATGAATGTAAACAACGCGTATAGGTACGATTTATTCATCGTGTCCGTTTGTTTTTAACGTTATTCAAATTTATACGATTAACGTTTTCCTCGATCGACTCACGTATACATACACAATATTGTTTTACAATATGTACAGTACTGCTTCTGCGGTATATTATATAAATGTGTACGTATAATTTACCTATTCGCTCATGGTCGTATTGCAGAACACAAATGACGTAGATACCAACGCATATATTATAATAATGTGTTATGTAGCTTATGTAACACCAAAAACCTATGCAAAATAAAATACGTGTTTGCGCGCACAGACCATTGGAAACGACGTAAAACTTTCCTTATAGCATCAGATGAGATTTTAACGACTTAATTTTTTTTTTTCCTCGACGCAGTATTTATCCGACTATAAGTGCATACGAATTCGCTTGGTTATCCGTCGCGCTTAAGGCCTGAGAAAAACGATACAAGCGGATTTATACACTGATCTTTTAACGATGTGCATAATCCATCGTATTTCATGTGAACACGTTTTCAGCTACAGTTGAGCGAAAACTTTTTAATTCTGTATTTGTTATTTCATACAGATTTTTCTCTCGTTTCGTCGTAGCTAACGTTTTACATTTGATAATACAGATTCGTTTTACGATTATCGAGATAAATACAACATACACGTATATATTTCGTCGAACAGAGTTCAAAATCTTTTTCTAACCATTATACACAAATTAATATATAAATAATTAATAGGGCAAAGGACTGATTAAATTTACTGTAAAATAAATCAATATTTTACCGGAATGGTCATTTTTTATCTATAGTTGATTCATACATTTTTGATTGGTATTGAACTTATTATCGTATACCTACTCCACGCAATGTTTCTACTTTAAATATTATAAATTATTTATACACATACATGTTTGTCGTACGTTGTACATTTTCCATAAGCTCTAGTTCGACATGTTCTAATTGTTTGCAATTAATTATTGAATAATATGTACACATATGACACATGTCGACAGTTGAATGTTATAATCGGAATACGATAATTGTATACACTACTTTTCTTTCGAAATTGTAAAAATTATTGTAATAACCCTGAGCCACTCACAAGGTTTCTCAGCGAGACCCAGTATTGTTTTTGAAATGAAATAATAATAAATACAACTGTAGGGCTTTTTCCAATTCAAAACGGTTTTTTCCGGCATTTTTTTTATGTTAATTTTACATCGTATTAGTGTACCTTTATTACTGTACAGCTGCTCGGCCATTAACATATTTTCTTACAATATATTAACGTATCACGTTCGAGTGGCTGTATTGTGTTTGCGATGTTATCAATTATCGGCTTGGACGATTAATTTCGTCACTGTTCCGACTCATCACCGTCACGTACTATATAGTACGGCTGTATTACAACATAGACTCCGTGACATTTATAAACTCTGAAAACATATCGTCCGAATAATTCACAGTTTTATTATGATGATGATGATGATGTGCACGGAAGTTTATCATCTCGTTTCGTTTAAACATTCCTTCATCATAAATGGTCGTTATCGCTCGTGTGCGCGTTAATTATTTTGGTATTTCAGATTAACTCTGTATCGGCAACGGCAGTATCGACCGCAGCAGACCAGTCTAATATGTAAAATACACGTCTGTTTAAAAACTTTAGACGTTACACACACGTATTGTAATATTATAAAGTATTATATGTCTTTCTCGGGAAAAATTCCGCGATAACCCCATCGCCGGCATTTTAAAACAATTAAATTACATCATAGTCCGTGAAATAAAAAAAAAAAATTAATAATAAATCCTAATTGGGCTAATGTTCCTCGATCGAGATAACATAATTGCCTACACGCATACAAACTCGACACTAATTCACTGCTGAAAATTATTTTTAAGTTTTTAATTATTAATTAAATATTACGATTGTTCCGGTTACAATACTGCTTGAAATACGCATTGCTGCTAGGTGTACTTTATGAACAATATGCATATGAGTACATACAGAGTAGGAACGGAGCCAAGGGGGAGGGGGGTAAGGGTTGGAAACTGGCACAGGATAAGTTCTCGCCCCTCCCCATCCCCAGATATTTTAACTGTTGTATGACCGTGGCTACCAGATCAAGTTAGTTCCCTAAACAAAATTATAATTTAAACGATTTTTGAACACAAATAATATTCTAACAACACTGTGATTTCGATCACCCGAACCATGGTCTAATTTCACATACATTTTAATCGACGATTATTCGACAAAATTGTTGTACTTTAACATTTAGGAGTGTATTTATTTATGATGGACGTATTTTTTAGTCGTGAATACTGATTAGAATGACTTTCGTCGTATTTGGCAAATGTAGCATGATTCAAAAAGCTTAAAAATAGCAGCGTTCGCCAATTAGTTGTATTTCCCATACGACTCTTCCTTGCTTTCCTAATCGATTTTTTTCAACTGATCCGTCTGGTTCATCAGACGTTTTCCGATTCAGCATTTAATAATTGGGAAAAACCATGGTAACAAATAATGGTATAAAGCAACATGATAAATCGGTTTCACATAAATTATGTATGTTAAAACGAAGACAATTTGAAATGACTGAAAAAAACTGATAAATCTATTTTTAAGAAAATTAAACTAGTTTTTAGAACATTTTTCAGAATTTATCTATATATTTTTAAATATTAGGATAGGTATTTGATTATGCGTTTCGGCATTTGTTCGTTCAAAACTTACGCGTTTAGTATGTACCTAATCTACTCGTATTAAATTGATAAACTAGTAAATACAAGCATATCGACTCATGTAGTTACCTAGGTATTTTATCGAAAATAGAACAAAATTAAGATATTCGAAAGAAATGTTTCTATTTAACAAGAGTCCAACGACGATCATAACTGCGAGTTATGAAATAAATTAAATTTAAATAAAGTTAAAATGTAAATATTGAACAAATAAGTACCTATTTTGTTAATATTATGTTAAATAAATATAATTAAATATTTTTGGTAACATGATTTTAATAATAACATTTTTAAACTATAATAAATACATTTTTTGCTATTTTTTAGAGCATTAAAATCCCAGCCCTAATTATAAGTATAATAACATTTATAATCAATGGTATTATAAATATTTATGTGATGTTATTCAAAAATGTACTTAAAATTAACATTTAAAAATGTTTTTATATTTAAAATTTAGTTTTGGTTGTATTTATCGTTTTTAAATATTGCTATTAATTAATAAGTATTAAATGTATGTTGTACGGAGAAATACACTTTTTATTTTATTGCATATGACTACGGGCAGTGATACATTTTATAACAATAAAAATAGATAAATATTCAAAATTATTGATAACAAAATATAGGTAAGTGAATGAAATACGAACATAAGGTCCCTCCTGGAGCCGCCCCTGTAACTAAACTCAATGTTTTAACACATTATAAGTAGCTAAGTTAAAAACATCAAACTAGTAGTCAACAATAAATTACACACCACTAAAATTACACCCGGGGATGAATTCCCGTTTTCTTCCCTCTAGTTCTGTCATTGAATATATGTACACAATACCATAGCAACCAAATATGGCACCCGGGCCGAAATTTCAAAATGCACCCTCATGTATTTATAATTTATAAAATATTGTAATTATTAGATATTATTTTCAACAATTGCTTCAATCAATACGAATGGCGTTAAATGTTTTGTAAATAATATAAACTACATTGACCGTTGCAATTTTTAACATAAAATGCAAATTTTTAATTTTTGTGACCGGGACGTAAATATCTGTCTCCCCCTTGTTACTGTCCTGTATATATATACAGCGTGTTCATGCAAAGAGATACCACTAAATATTTCAGTTGGATGATCTTTAATTTAAATGGGGTTTTCGGAAATGATACCAAAATACATAATTTAAGACAAATTTCAAATTTTTTACCCTGTTGGTACGCGCATGCGCAATACAACTTATTTAATTTTAAATGACAAACCCAAATTTTTTTTTAACTATATTTGTATAAATGTTTTATTATAACTATAAAATTGGCAAAGTTATAGTATGTTGAAATTTAAACTTGAATACTGGCTTATCATTTTTAAATAATAAATAAAATTAATCGATTAACAGCTGATACAATTATTTTGTAATGAATTCTAGTGGAGACTATTGACTAGGTATAGTGAGTACCTATTCAAAACATATAAATAAGTATGCGTAACATTATAAAAATATAGAAAAATCAGATTGCTTCTCATTGAAATGAAAATCGTATCATAATTATTATTGCATGTAACGATATGACAATAAACAATGCACAAGAAAAATACACAGATGTATTTAATAATAGTCTTTTTAATTTTTTAGTAACCATTTGTTAAAAACTACAAATATTTTTATTTTTTTAAACTTTTCATATTATCACAAAACGATAACATTAGTAATTACATGTAGAAATTAATTCTGTTGATAACAATATCTATATGAACAGCAAGAGAATATTGATCATTATTAATAAGTATAACAAATATATAATTTGAACTGCAATTATGAAAACTTAATGTAAAATTATGTATTATATATATAATGCAAAATCATCAAATGTAATTATTAAAAGAATACAAGTATAAAATCGAAAAATTCTAAAAAAAAAATATTGAATAAATACAATAATATAATAAAATAAAAGATTAATATAATTTAATATAACCAAAATACACATACAAATATTTATGTATTTCATGGATATACACTCTAATAAATAAATAATATTAATTAATTCTCGTTGAATATAATAAGGTCAGTCAAGATGCAAAAAAATACTGAGCGACATATATTATTTATACAATAGGTACTTGGACGGATTCGGTAAGATACATTATAAATATTATTTCAATAGAAATTATGGAATGTTTAACCATGTATTTATAATTTAATAATACATTATCGAAAATTAAGTACTTGCTAGTATTTCATTAACTATCACAACTAAACCTTATTACTTTACATGACTAGTAGTATATTATAATAAAGGCACATTGTAACACATTATATCAGTTTGAATTAGAATTGAAATGAAGTATAAAACAATTAAACTAATAAATCTAAATAACAATAATATGTGGGAAAAGGGTAACAAGACTATAAGAACATAGTTTTAATAAAAATTATTTTAACGTATACTTTAAATTATTTAACAACAATATAATTATACTCTATTATAAAAAATATTATTACGGTATTATAATTCATTATACACAAAAGGGTCCACAAAAATTGTGCAGGTAATGTAAATGTCATTACTCTGCTATTTTAAATTATTAAATCTTCAAGACACCTGATATATTTATACATATAAATTAGTCTATTAGTCCCAATAAGTTAGATTTAATTTTATGATATAATTATATAAGAATACACAATTTGATCGTAGCAAATTGGAACAATATAGCTCTCATCCAGTCATTAATATTTAAATTGACTTGGATCTGAACAATTAAAAGAATGTATAACCCTGTTATCCAAAAATATATAAAGAAACAATCAGGAACTGAACTAATAAAACTAGTCAAACAATAATAAAATATGGAAAAATCTTTTTTATGTTTTCTTTGGTAAAATATTCCAATATTTCTGAGAAGAAAAATAAAAACTAATTTTATTGAACCAATCTAGTTTTAAGTTGGTTAAGAAATGATTAATTAGAATATTAATAGTCTTATTTTGTAACTTAAGACAAAGAAAAAAAATTGAATAAAATTACATAAGAATGGTTTCATCTTCATTCAATTCAATCGATAATTTTGTAAACACTTATGAAACTCATCCTTATACAATAATTACAATACTGAAGTCTTTTTAAGCATTATACAAAAAAATTGTGTTAATAATTACATTGATATTATGTATACTGATTATTAACCTTTAAAACACTGGTTTAATAAACAAAAGAAGACAAATTTTGACAATATTGATTTAAACGTGTTCAATTGATAAACGTTTTTTTATCAGATCAATAAGAATATCTAAATATTGTTGAGTACTGTTAAGTGCAACTCTTGAATTTTGATGTGTAAAAATACCTCCATTGTCAACAATTTGTTCTAATTTGTTCATTACATCATTTAAATCCCCTTTGGTGATACGCCTATCACTGACATTAATACAGTTTGTATGTTCCAAAATTTTGTCAGTAGTCGTGAATAGTTGATCAGCCATCAAAGATAAATAATCTACAAAATAATTAAGTATAACTTTATGAGAATATATAGTGTTTTACAATTTACTTTTTAAATTTTTTTGTTGACCAATTGTTCCAGAATTTTTTGATTTAACAGTCAAATCATTACTACGATTTCTCGACTTTTCAAATGGTTTACTTGATGGACTCTTTAAATTCATTTCACTAACACTTCGTGTCAATGAAGATGTGTTTCGCCTATAATTTGGTTAAAATATCATAACTTAATATCTATTTTATAAATATATCAGTATCTTAGAATATACATACCTTGATTTATCTACTGGATTTATTCTGGATTGTAATGTTTGATTAGTTTTATAATGTAATGATGTGAAAAATTCTTCTGAACTAGAATCTTCATTATGTCCCACAATATTAAGAGCAGCTGAAAATAAAATTTACAATAAATTTATATCTGGATATTATATTAAAAATAATTTACTTGTAGATTGTGAAGAATTTGTGCTTCTCCGGCGTAAAAGATTTGATTTATTTATAATTATTTTATTTTGGGAAGATATGGTTGGTCTCATGACTCTAACAGATGTTGCATTTTTAATTCCTCCATTTGTAGATTGACTGGCATCACTCTCAGAATCACTCTTAATAATAAAACATATAGTATTTGTAGATTTATAATAGAATATAAACCATTTTATTTACATACTTGATTCAATACATTAACTGAACTACTTCTGTGCATATTGCTAATAGGAATTTTTTTTGACGAACTTTTAGACATTGATTTTGAACTATCCAAACCTAATCATACAAAATTATTATTTAAATAATATTGTATCAAATTCAAAATCATCTACTGTACTTACCATCACCATTAAATAATCCATATGGTTCACTATCTTTTATCGGAGTAGTTGATGACAAATCTACTAAAGAACATACCCTGCGTATTGTTCCAGTTCCGTTTGATTGTTTATTAACTACAAAAATGCAAAATAATATAAACATTTCATTTTCAAAACAACCAAGTTTATTATTATTGGTCATACTTAATAATTGGTTTCGAACTGGTAATTTAGAAGATTTTCCGTAACCTCTACTTAAATCACATATACTTTGACTAGATTTTAAATTTGAACTAGTTCCCAACTGTAAAAAATGATGAAATATAATAAATTTATAGTTTATTTATATGAATATTAATTATAATAATATACATTCTGTAATGTTCTTCTAGTTTCTTCGATTCTCTGCTGAAGTTCTTCTCTTTTACTTTGAGCTTCAACTGTTTTATTTTGTGGTAAATTAGAACCATTATTAATTCCTTTATACTTCGAGGATATACTTCTTTTAGCTACAAATATAAATTGAAAATAAATATACAAAAATGTTAGCAATAAGTTTGTGTAAATTCAACTTACTTGGAAAATTGTATTTATTATCCTGGAAATCTGTGTCACTTCCTCCGAGTGATTCGAATGTATTTTTTAAGAACTGTTCACGTTTATCAATCATATCTAATCTTTCATTACTACAAACAAAATTATTGTATTGCAAACATTTTAGAACTTAAAATAATGAAGTTTCCTTACCTATTTGATAACCTAGTTGAATTTTTGTCTGAATGGTCAACACTAGGATTTGAGTTTTCATCATCGTCATCATCACTACATTGACTACCAGACATAGAATGACTGGATAAATCAGCGAGCCCTGGCGTTAGACGATCTTTTTGTTTAACAGCTTTAGCTTTTCTTTGAGACATACGCAGAGCATCCGAATCCAACTTTGTAATGGTGTAGTCACTAAACACAACAATATGTTATCATTTTTACAATTAAACAATTTTATAACTATTGATTATGGTACTTACTTGATTAGATCATCAGTATTAGATGGATAATATAGAACAACATTTTTAATTTTTTCATTGCCAATCCATTCACTTTCAGAATCTTCTACGTCACCATCATGATCATTACTTTCTAACTCCTGAATTAAGAAAAATAAACATCAATATTTGTTGAATAATTTATAAAAATAAAAATTACCTCATTTTTAAAGCTGCCTAAAGAACTATCATCTGTTAAGTTACGAATGCGCTGTATATCTGATATATTTTGAGAATTGATTTTTTCAGAAGTTGACTAAAAGGTATTCTTAATTAATATGATTTAATACTGGAAAAGAAAAATAATAGGTTGTACTTACATGAGCAACTGAATGTTCTTCAAAATCATGAGATACAAATACAGGTGGTATGCGCAATGTCTGCAATAAAATAATAATATTTTTGTGAATAATTGAGATGTGTAAACAAAACTTTTATCTAGAATTACATAATAATGTAATTAAAATAACAATTTACCTTTTTTGGAACTATTAAAGATTCTTTATGGCTTTCAGGGTAAATTGATCTACTAGTTTCAGTACCACTATCTACAGAACTGTCATCTTTAAAACAATCAGAATCATCTTTATTGATAGGCAACTGTAATATACTACTAGGTTCTGATGAACTAGTCGCCCTTTGAGCCCATTGTCCTTTAGGAGCATTTATTTGATTATGAGATGTATTTAATAATGTATTGGTAGAAATATCATCTGATATTTGGTTTTTAGCCCACAATGGTAATTGGCCATCTCTATAATATAAACGGAATCATATACTCAACTTAATAAGCTATAATGAAAAATATATCACTTACACAGGAATACTAAATGCATTTGTCTCATTTTCTTCAACTATTTTATCTACAAACGATACACCATCATTTTCAATATTTCCAAAGGAGACAGGCCTTAAAAAAATTATTAGTAATAGATGTTTATAACAGATATAACATGTTAGCTATTATAGTATTGATAAATAAAATTATTTTATATTCAAAATGTAATTTATTTTTATTTTTAATTCCTCTTTAACAATAATTTTTAAACTATTAATATTTTAACTTATAATTACCTTTCAATTCGGGTTTTTTGTTTACTAGAATAAGCATGTTTAACCATGTCTGATGGCATACGCCAAACAAATATACAACCATCTCCACTTGCTGATATTAAATGTCTACTATCATTAGTGAACCTTAACCCAGTTACCAATTCAGAATGACCATACATAGTAGCTAAACATTCCCCACCAATATAGTCATAAACACAGAGAGTTTTATCTGTACAGCTAGTAGCAATGAAAGACCCACTTCTATCTATTACTACCTGTTAAATAAAACATTAAAGTATTAAATGATTTCAATACATCATGGAAAATTTTTTAATATTTACCTTAATAAGAGAGCCTTCATCTCCAACAGATCCTTTAAATGTCTTAGTATGTTTTCCTGATATTGTATTATATACTCTAATATTACGATCTTGACATGCAGTCATTATATGTTTCTGTTTAGGATCTACTTCCATATCATAAAATGTTGTTCTTCCAGAAACATAATGATCGTGTACAAAACTTCCTTGATTTTTATCAGCCAACTTAAATAAAAATCAATAATATTGGTTAAATAGGTTTACATAACAATAATTTTATATATTTAGTATTAACCTCATTATAATTTCGAAATATAATTGATTTATCTGCTCCACAAGAAACCATTTGAAGTTTATTCTGAGAGCTTATAAAACGAACAGCAGTAATAGACGAAGAATGATCATCCAGTGTTTGGGTAAAATCATATCCCTGAAAATGTTCATTATTAAATACTTTTTCAAAAAAAAAAAAAAATTACAATTAATAATATACAACTTATTTAATGAATATTGGCTGAAGATATTATTTTAAATTTGATTATCACATTAATAAAAATCAAAATCACAGTTTATACAACCCTAAAAAGGAAAATGGTGCTATAATTTAAAATAACTTACTTTATTAACATTAAACACATGTATGAGTCTATCCCTTGAGGCTGAAGCAAATAGTTTGATTTTATCATTGAACTTAGTGTAATCTAAATACAAAACTTCAGCATCATGAGCTTCAATTAAACAAACTTCTCGCAAAGTCTTTAAATCATGAACCCTATTCAATTTACAAAAATATATTTATGAATTTAATATATAAATATGTATTAGTAAAAAAAAAAAAGGTTGTTTTTTACCTAATGTTACCAGAACGATCACCAGATGCAAGATGCAAACCATCAGGACTAATTCGTATAGCTCGAACACCATTCCGGCCATCATATGATGATGAATCACTTTTATCAACTAAATTTAACTCTGTATTTTTAATAAAGTTTAGTTCTTGATCTATGTAAATTATTTTAAGAAGTTCCTAAAAACCCAAGCATTAATAAAATAAATCATGGTACAAGAATGGAAATATTTTATTTCAACTTACATTGCTGTAGATATTCTTTTGATATAAAGATTTTTTATCACATTCTATTCTGTCAATGTTCCACACTCTAATAGTATCATCACTTGAACATGTTATAAATGAGTTTTTAGGTATTTGTAAATCTTGTTCTAATGTAGGATACATTTCAACACCCCAAATACACGCTGAGTGGAATAGAAATGAATTGGACTTTCCCACCTAATTAAATAAATCTTTAGTTGAAAACAAATATATACAGCAAAATTAAATTAACAAACCCTTTTAATATCTTTAACATCCCAAACATATAAACTGTGATCATTATAAACACACGTGAGTTTCATACTAGTTTCATCATAAGCAAGAGCTATTGCATCAGGATACTTAGCGTTCGCAGGAATATTTGCCATATGACTAAACATGTATTAATTTAATTAGTACATAATAGATGTTGAAAATAGTTAATTTAATGAATACCTTATGTCATGTCCTTGAGCAACATCAACCCCTAAATAATGAGTTCGAGGTAATGTAGTTACAAATTGAAGAGTTCCTGGGTTGAAACATCTTACAATACCTTCAGCACATCCCACAAAAATTAAATGTTTACCAATAGCCATACAATTGGCACTAGTCGTCTAATAAATAAATAAAATTAAATATTATAGTTAAAATTTAAATTTAATATGATCCAAATGAAAAATTTGATATTAAATTACTTTTAATTCAACCCATCTATCTAACAGTCTACGATTATTAAATTCACATAATAATCCAGATTTGGTTATTGCATAAGTGTAATCTTTAAGCTCACCATGACCGCAACAAACATCAATAAAATCATTATTTCTTTGCTCTCCTAAAATAGCTGACCGACCCATTAATGGTATTGGTTCTTTGTACTAAAATAATTAAGAATAAAATATAACTATAATTTGTAACCAAACTGTTAGAATAATTATAACTTACTGTAACTGATCTGGAAGATTGTAAATACCAAAATTTTACATGTCTGTTGCCAATAGTTATGAAATTACCATTATCCGAGAATGCAATAGCTTTGATTTTAGCAGAAACTTTATTAGATGCATATTTTAAATTTGATTTCCACTCCCAAACATTTACTATCATGTCATGTTGTGATCCTACAGAAACTAAATATTTTTGATTGGGAGAAAAGGCCTAATGCAAAAAAATATAATACATAAATATACTGATAAAATAATAAAATTGTACATTAAATATTGATATATAATAATATAAAATGTTAAACTTACCACACAATTTATCCCATATTTATGGCCAGGAAATTCAGCTATTTGGCTAAAGTCGGTCATATCCCAAACCCTTACATTTGATTGATGGCCACATTCTCCTGTACTTAGGTATCGCCCATCAGATGAAAAATTTAAACATGTAATAGATTTTCTACAAATATTTGACAAATGTGTTTCTGAACCCAAAATTGGATTGTGAAATACAACAGTACATCTAAAAAAATATTAAAAATAGTTTATAATGTAATGTTAATTACTAAGAAGTATATTGGATAATTTTTTTATTAATATGTGATAAAAGCTAATTATGGATGAATACATTTACAAATTTCCAAATATTGATAAAACTTTGATTGAATTGATAAAAACTAGATATAATTGCGTAAAAATAATTTTAAAATTGTAGGATAAATATGTTAAAATTATAATAATAAATATATTATAATCATATAAAATATGTAATCATTAATTACAGTTTTACACCTATTTCGCTGATGGAAGATTTCATTGTTGTTTTTGGAATATTTTTATATTAGAACAAAAATAAACATAATTTATTTTGTTTTTTATTTCCACTACACAAATGTCTAAAATAAAATATTTGAATTAAGACAGTGCCTCTCGGATTGATTGATTTTGACTGATATTAATAATAATTTGAAGAATTAGAATTTTTATACGTCTATTAATAAATAAATATATTTTAAAAATACAACTACAACTTTATATAGATTAATGGTTTATAACAGGATCTAAAAACAAATTATGTTTTGAAAATACATGAACGTATTTTTTGATTTACTATTTTATTTTGCATATTTTCCTACTTTTTTGGTACAGAATTCGATATTTTAAAGGAAATATTTAAGTTAGATAAAATAAATAAATTAAATTAAATAATAATAAATAATATGATAGACATTAATATGATATTTACAAAATATATAATTTTTCGGAATTAAAATTTATAATATATATATATATATATATATTTCTAAAATACGTTCTCGAAAATTGTCTGTTACTTAAAATATGTTTATATAATGAAAAATTATGTTTAACGTCTACACTTGTTATCGGTGTATATTTAAAATAATTTAAAAAATTTAGTGTTATATCTAAATTAAAATTTTTATTTCCTATCATTACCTCAGAGTAAGCTATAATAATTTTATATCCTTCAATTTTTCTAAGACATATTTTATCGTAAACAATTTTTCCATTTGGACAGGAAATATTTTCAATTTTACTAAATATGTTTAAACTATTAAGTATTGGCTACTTTATGCTTCTAAACTTGTGATTTTTGTGGATAACTCAGATAAATATAATTTTAAAAATGCTACTTTAAACTACAAGTAAAAATTTACGTCGTAGTTATATTTTATTGTAAAATTACTTAAGAAATAATTTGTATATTTTATCATACGAAGTATACAAAAATTGCATTATTAAATTAAATAGGAAAACTGTAATTAATCCTATTCATTTACATATTTGATCAGATTTTATTTACCTGGTATTAATACAAAGTTGCAATTTATATTAAATCCTGAATAGGGACAAATGGACGTGGCCGTTTGGACGTGAGGACATATTGACGTCAAAAAAAAAAAAAATATATTTATATTTATAAGTTATAAAACCATTTATATTTTATATTCATAATATAGCTAATGGTATCGTATCATAATATATCATAATATCAAATCTTATAGAATTTTATCGTTTTCGTAATAGATACCTTTTATATCAATATATATATTACTTACTGGTTTTTACATTTTGTAATAATTATCACACTTTATAGAAACATGGTGATACACGAGACACGACAATACACATCTATAACCATGTTATTCGTGTACAAATTGCATCCAAATGTACATGTAAGATGTCATTAATTCAAATCGCGATGGTGAAGTTTTTTTAGTGAATATTTTTGACATTAAAATTTACATATTATAATAAATATAAATAACTTATTTATTTTATTTACTGATATATATATATATATATTTTTTTTTTTCGACGTCCATTTGTCCCTACGTCCAAACGGCTACGTCCATTTGTCCTAGATCGATTAAATCCAGTCTTTAGTCATTTCATACAAAATATTTTTTTAATATCTATATATTTATAAATATTTTGCTTTAATTATTATAATCATATCTTAAGTCAATAATTGTATGTTTTTCAATTTGAAAAAATTATTTAATTTTTAAAATATTGAAATAGATGTTTCAATTAAATAAAACGTAAATAATATATATAAATATAAAAGCATGGAAAAATAACTAACTCTAATTTATTATAAATATGGAAAAAATGTTTAATGTTAAATGTTCTTAAAAACTTAAAATCAGGGTTTGGAAGTTATAGGATTAAACATGCTATATTTAACACTTGAATATTTCTTTTAAAATATCGAATTCTGTACTAAAAAATAGGAAAATATGCAAAAAAAAGTAAAAAAAAAAAAAATCCGTACTTATATTTTCAAAACTTAATTTGTTTTTAGATTCTGTTATAAACCATTAATCTATATAAAGTTGTATTTTTAAAATATATTTATTTATTAATAGACATAAAAATTCTAATTCCTCAAATTATTATTAATATCAGTCAAAATCAATCAATTCCGAGAGGCATTGCCTTAATTCCAACTTTTTATTACATTAATTTACAATGTTCAATCTAACTTAATTAATTCGCACTATTTCAGATATTAAGTTAGATTTTTAATTTTTATACTAAGTAAAAATGTATCAGGTAAAATATTATTACACACACAAAATATAATACAGGGTGGTCTAATCCGCAGCCCGCGGGCCACATACGGCCCTCGAAGCCTTTTTTTTTACCTTCCTCCATAGGAAGATTTATAATAAAAAAAAATTCATAATAATATTATAAAATATTCGTTATATTATATCTTTTATAGCAACCGCAGTGAATCTGATTTCATGTGGTGGAAGATCGTGGAAGTCATTATTATTATAGCCATTATTAGGCGGCGATTATTGACTGCAGATTTTACTAGTTAATCATGTCTTTTTTTTTCGTAAATTGACCCACCTACTACAAAAGGTTGGACCAGGGTGATATAATAAATTTAAATTATAATATATTCTTAAGCAAAAATTAAAAATTACCAAGTTAATAGTATGGAATATATGTATACTATTCTCTTTGATACTTATATATTTTTTTTTTTTTTAAAGAATAGGTACATAAAAAAAAAACTATTACCTATGTATAATTATTTAAACTAAAATATTTCCACTAACTAATAAATAATTTAGTTTTCCGTAAATAATCTAATAAAAAAATATTAAAAGTTTTTTAAACAAATGTTTTAAATTGATACAATTTATTATACAATGAATTAATTATAAATGCGTCCGCGATAAGATAATAATAATTATAACAGATTAATAGTACTACAATGGTCTATTTATAATTTATATTTCCTTTTTATATTGTTAGTTCAAATTATAAATGGAATTTTATTTATAAGGAATTTTATTTTTATATAATAAAAAACATATATAATTATGTGTCATATACTATATGTTTTATATATATATAATATAAAACATATCTTATGCAATATATCGGATTGTACATTTAAACTTTATATACTCTATTAAGAAAAATACATTCCTTATATCTTAAATTAAAAAGTGTATTCATTAATTAATTTCTGAAGCAAACATTATAATATATTAATAATAATTTTTTATATATTTTGCATAATAATAGTAAATAGTATAATAATTGTATTTAATTAAACATAATTGATTCAACAAGTATTGTAAATTCATTAAAAACAATATGCTCGACCTGAACTAATTTAATATTGAATCCTAATTTAAAATTTCTTAATTTGACAAAAATGATGTAGTATTCCAAAATATTAAAATAATTTTTTATTAAAAAAAGCTATTTTAATGATGTTTTAGTATATCTCATAAAAATTATTTTAGAGTTGTTAAAATTCTTAAAGGGCTTTTTTGGAATTTAAAATGTATAGAAATCAAAAGTATTCAAAATATTTTATTTTTCCTAATTTTCAATATTTATAAAAACAGTTCAAAAACTTAATATGCAAATATGAAATATAGGTATAACATAATAAATATTAAAATGCTTTCTTTAAACAAGAAAAATCAATTAAAAATTAAATAAAAAAAATAATGAATCTTACCCAGCTGGATAAGCAATAGTTCCAGTATTATTATCAACATCCAAGGATGAATTTGTTGAAACAGTCAAACCAATAACTCTTTCAAGTTTGATCTAAATGAATTAATTCAATAAATTATTCATTATTTATTTGCAGAATTAAAATGTCATAGCATTTTCCTTAAATAGTTGAAAAATTTATTTCTTACTTTGCCACCTTGTGAATCCCCAGATCGACCTCGTTTCAAACTTGGTGGTCGAATAAGCTTACTGGGTTGATTCAGTGGCGGTATGTTTTCCATTTTGTCAAATGGTCATTATCAACTTGACATAGAAATAATTTGATTTTTTTTATTAATTTTTGGTGTTTTTAGGAATACTAAAGTATCAATTTGTAGGTAATATAGCATAATCTGAAATAAGCAATTGACTTAATTATATAAAAGTTAGTACATTATTTAAAATCAATAATCAGATAGATTTAATATGTATTTAATTAATTTTGGTTTATTTTCAATAAGTAACTATCCTTTTTTTAAAAAAATTAAAAAACTTAGAATATTTTAATTATAATCACTTTAAATAAATAAAATAATGACCAACTACATAATATTAAATAGATACAAAATTATAAAATTAAAAGGTTTTGAATTAATTTGAATAATATATAGGCAATTAAGTGTTTATTATATAATAATCTATAGAAAAATACATGTACATAAATATATATACGTATTACTTTAACAAACCACATAAAAAAAAAAAAAAAAAAAAAATGAATAATTTAGCTGTCAAACTATATTATCAATTCATTGATAATTGGCAGATTGAGCTCACATATGTTAAACATCAAATAGTAAATAAAAAAGTATAATATTAAAGTTAACACAGATATATAATTGAATTATCATCAGAGAATATAAAATTACTAATACACAAGGTGCATAATTTTAACATTAAAAATAACTCACAACTCAATATTAAGGTAGTTAAATTATAAAAAATACAGGCTTACTTCAACAATAAATTTAATACACAGTAGGTATTTAAATAAAAATATTATTTATTTTAACATAAAAATATTTTTTTCTAATAACATAAATTGAGTTTTTGAAAAATAACCAAGGTTTTTTTTACAATGTCTTAAGTACTTAAACATTGAAATATTATATTTTTATTAGTAAAACCCGATTATAGTTATATACTTCTCAACTAGATAAAAATGACACAATGCCTTAAATATTCAAATATAAAAATGTATTTATGTATAAATTATTGAAATGATAAAAAAATATTGTAATTGTGTATTGTCGACAAAATGTGTTTGATACCCTTTATAATTTATTAACAATTACTAGAAATGGTAGGGATAGAAAACGGAAGAAAAAATTAAATTTAAAAAAAAAAAAATGCCATAGGCAGTATTAGAACGAAAATACCTTTGACTTGACATACTTCACAGTAATGTGGTGAAAAAGTTTGGATGAAAACACGGTAATCTATAGTGGTCTGTTGAAAAATAACATCCCTCAAAACCTATAGCCACGTCTAGACGACGGCAGTCCCTACAGTAATCCGAGATTTTCGCTCGCTCGCGGAACGGACAAAAAAAGAACAGGTACTAACGTATAGTTGAAGGGCGAGGCGAGACCTGGCCTGACCGTTGCGCTGGTATGGTCCGTGTAGACGACGACGGTGATTTCGCAACGGCGGATCAAAAACAAACGGCGAAAGAATAACAAGATAAAACAACGAGTAAACGAGAAAAACAATCGCACCAGTAAAGCCAGGGCCTTCGGACGGCCAGCAGCGCTAAATAAGGACTAATGTATGTAGGCAGGTCGGCTGCGACTGATAATGCGCTTGCGTACGTACGTACGTGCGTGCGTGCGTGCGTGCGTGCGTGCGTGCGTGAGCGTGTGCGCGCGCTCGTTGTGTCGAAACACACTTCGCACCTGTTTCCGCGGCGTTGTCGTGTCGGCAGTCCGGTTCGCGCGCGCGCACGACGGTCTTCGGCGACACGGGGAAACGTATTCGGTTACCAGCGCGGACGACTGCGGCGAAACCGAGCTGAGGCCTGGTTGTTGTTCGTTGAAATTTCCGCGCGACCGACGACGAAAACAATCGCGAACGAATCGGAACAGGTGCACGTACCGTACGTGCACGCACGCACTTATCGACAACAACTGACGGCGGCGGTCGGTGGCTACGGACGATGATAGTCGTCCGCGTTTTCGGAAATTTCGACCGTTGCGCAATTAGGCACCGTGCGAACCGGTTCGAATCGTTTTCGTCGTTATCGTCGTCGTCGTCGTCGTCGTAGTCGTCGCCCGAGTTTCTCGCGCCGCCGCCGCCGCCGCCGCCGCCGCCGCCGCCGTCGACGTTGTCGTCATCGGTGTTCGGAAATTCGTTTGTTCGACACCTCAACAATCAGTGTCGTTTTTGATGGGGGGGGGGACACATTTGCCAACCCCGAGTTTTTTTTTTTTTTACTTTTTCGAGGAAATTACGATTACAAGATAAATTCCATTACCACGACTGCACTCGTCTACCATGCGTTCCCATCGAAAACGGTTTCCCCTAATTTTTTAATTACCACAAAAACAGTTTCTAACAACGACACCACTTTCTGTGTTATAATCATGGATAAGAAAGGAAAAATCTATTGTTTACAGTCGATTTTGTTGTTTGACTTTCGTATTAAAATATTTTATGTTTTTACTATTATAGTGAACGTTAATACGTCGAAATCATATGTACAAATTTTGCCCCCTCCCTTCCATCTGAAAAATTATCCCAAATACGCCACTGATAGCAATAATAATAATAATAATTTGATATATAGTTGTATCGTTTTGTTACATACATCGTAACAGGTACTGCCACGGTAACACTCGTAATATTATTATAATAATAACACAAAGCCCTGATGTACAACAGTGGTTGCACAAGAGGGGGAGGAA
Source organism: Sipha flava (assembly GCF_003268045.1). Lineage (NCBI taxonomy): Eukaryota > Metazoa > Arthropoda > Insecta > Hemiptera > Aphididae > Sipha > Sipha flava. The sequence goes on along the minus strand of NW_020273144.1, from coordinate 2,695,457 downwards.
GGTTATACATAGGTGGCGTAGGACGGCTGCGCGACCGATTTTAAATAATATATTATTTTAAATTATCATTTTTAATGCTGAATATCGTTTACGATTTTCCATGTACATTTTTCTCTCGTTTACATCCACTTCCTCTGAATCTTACAAATTATATACACGTACGACGCGATGGCAGTTAGACAAACACATAAATTATTACCATCGTCGAAACGTATTAAATTATTATTGTTATTACTATGTTGTACGTAATACACATTCAAATGAACCGTTAGGGAGGGGACGAGCAAAACGACGGTATAATATTTTATTGTCATGGCAATTGACTCGAATAATAATACCTGCTAACAACGAACAGTAGGTAGCCGACGCTAGGCATTTAGCCGTCTTGTGCCAATCTATAAAAATGCCGCTAACAACTAATATTTATTCATACGAAAAAGAGTAGGGACTTCACATAAATTAGATAGATATTCAGGTCTCGTGAAAATTGTATTTTTTTTTATTCATGATGAGACGACATTGATTGGGAAATAATTTTTAATCAATAACATTACCACGCTATTCCCGCTTTCGAGAAATATGTTATGCTGTCCCTGAAGAACGCAAAAATATCTTGCTTTGAATAACGATGTTATACACACCATACTTGCACATAAACTCAGAATGTATAATTTTATCAAATAGGCATAATTCGTTTATGTTGTTGAACATTTTGCAAAATTTAAAGCAAGGGAAAAAATCTTTGTTTAATCTAAGAGTTTATACATAATGTTCAAATTTTGTAATATTATATTTGTGTTATAAAATTATAAAAACAATATTATTATTATAAGTAAAAAGTTTTTACTATAGGTAATATAGATAATATATTGTTATATATTATAAATATTATAGCTAATATAGATAAATTAATACATAGCTATTATTTAGCCAAAATCAGGACCGGCTCGAGTAAAAACAGTGCAAATTTAAGGCAAAATTAAGTTTTTTCGCCTCTAAAAAAAATTAATTTAGCTCTTATTTTAACTTAGCCCCTCCCCCATTTATTGTGTAACATATCTACATAAAAAATATTTAATTTTTTATTTTACGTATAAAATTATGTGTAAAAAGACAAAAATGATTTCCATAGTTATTACTCAAAATCCATCACTATCGCGACTATCGGAAATGTGTAGTTATTTATATTTTCGGAACAATTGAAAACACCTAGCGTATAGCCGTAATATAAAGTAATATAATAACTTTAGACGATTTTATTATATAGGTGGGTGCTTTACACGAATTAATGAATTTCATTAATTTTTCTTATATGACACCGATAGGACTAAAAAAAATTTACGATTCAATTTTGAAAATGCCGCCTCTACTAAAGTGCCGCTGTAGGCAGGTGCCTAGCTCGTCTATACCTTGAGCCGGCCCTGGCCAAAATAATGAAATTCGTATCGACTTTGAAATATCATAAAAGCAAAATAAATATATCTATTTCAATAAGATTTTGAAAATAACATTAATAAAATTAAGGAAGTGCCTTAATTAATAAATACTATTCAAATGTTGTTACCATAGGACGTTATTGTTAGTTAGAATGACACTGCTTTCTGTATAAAATTTTATAATTGTTTTATCACTGTAAATTGTTGTACAAAAACAATATACTCATATACTATTTATATTTGTACGTGGAAAATAAATTCCTACACGATATCATTTGTTATTATTCTGTATACTGTAACTTCTTAATTTATCATGAACAGTTCATTAGGTCAACAAAAACTAAATGAAAATTGTTTACTTGTTATAATAGAATAATGTATGCATAATAGTATAATTTTATAAATGTAATGCCAATCTTGTTTGTAAAATCGTTTGTAAAATTTAATGAGGGAAGATATTTCGAAGGGGGGGTATGACCTTTTAACCCCCCCTGTGTGCACTACTGAATACAACTAATGCAACTAATAGTTTTCATCAAAACAATATAACAATATTACAAAATTGCATCAACAATGGAAAGTACAACATTATACAAGTAAAAGTGGTCTTGACATACGAAGTATAATACACTTCAAAATTAAATATTTTTATAGTGCCTGACAATTCGTACAAGCGTTATCTCCAGTGTTATTTTTTTACCATGAAACTCTGAACACTTATATTAAAGTAAAATAAAGTATTAGAATTAGATACCATAAGAATAATTCATAAATATATCTTAGCTATTATACTGACCTCAAGAAATAATATTATGACGATATAGACATTCATATGATCTGTCACTTGTACACACACTAGTGATAATACATTTCCATTCAACCAAACGAATATTTCGTATTACATTATCAGAGCCCATATATATTATCGGTATATTGAAAATGATGCACTCGAAAACTGAACTGGAAACAATTGAAAATTCATCGCGTGACGGTCGACAACCAACTGTATATTTTCGTACAAATATTCTATTGGTCAGAACACTTTTAAATTGGTTATTATTTCATATTTGTTCCCAGCCCTACTAGTGTACCTTGTTACATTATTCTATTGTTCGATATAAAGACTTCTATAAAACGATACCTATTTACTATTTTGCCGTGGGGAGATGCTAGATTTAAGCAGTCACGCGGATAGCTGATTATACGGCTCTTGACCTGTATATTCATATATAGTTTTAAATTTTCTAATATACCTATATGTGCAATGCACATTGTGCATACATCATAAATATTATATAAAACGTAGCAAATTAAATTTAAATTTAAGTATATTTATTATTAATCTATTATTATTATAACAATAATAGCTTTGATTAATATTGCTCATAGCGAAGCAACAACTATATACTTTTATGTACAAAAAAAAAATTAAAAACCATTATAAGCAACGGTGTATGCAGTGGATTATAGGGGCTGCAGCCCCGACCGAAAATTGAGAAAGTTTTGAATAATATAAAATACATATTCACCATACGATTTATCTCAACAAGTGACTTATTGTCCCAAGCATAATTTTTTTTAAATAATTATTTTGGAGCTATAACCATTGTATATGTAACCATCATCACCAACCAATCATCTTTCTTCTACGTCAAAAATCTAAGTTACATTACTAACTATAATATTATTTAATTCAGTGGTTTAGTGGAGCGTATAACGACTTTTCCACTCTTTTGTTGATGCGTATACTTATAATATAATTTGTGATACACAGGTACATTCGTGTACTATCTATAATATAAAGCAGTGGTTTCCAAACTGTGAAGCGCATCTCCCTAGGGAATCACAAGTACTTATTATAGGGAAGGTACAACACAAATATTTATATAGTATATTAGACTATCATATATATATATATATATATATATATATATTTAGATCGACAGTAATTTGCTTTTATTAAAATATTAAAAAAAAAATTGTTTTATTTATTCATGGGAGACGCGATTAAATTTTATTTGTTTTGGAAATGCGTTAACCAAAAAAGTTTGGGAACCACTGCTATAGACTATAGATATAAACAGTAATAAAAAATTTTATAATTTTTTTTACAAAAATCAAAAATACACCAAACATATTTTCTTGTTATTTTTAATTATACTGCATGCACAGAAATAAATATATTTTAAAAATCCATTACATTTCTGCAAATTGCTAGAATAAATTGTATTACATTGTATTTTATTGATTTTAATTGTGGATCTTTATTGTGTCATGTTATTGGTCATGGACCAAAAATATGGGTAGGGGGTTAAAATTAAACCCTTTTTACTTACAATTAGCATATACTCAAAATTATAACAGATAAAATTATAACGTTTGTAACGTTTGGTCAGTAAAAAGTCAAAACAGTTCTGCAGTGAGAAGTTTTTCGCCGTTGATTCTACAGCCCACGCCAATTTACATGCCGTCACGCTTTAATAAATCACGACGTACAAAAATTTAGCATAATGATTTATTGTAACAAATGCAATTTATTAAATTTAAAACGTGTTCGTACAGCACCGAGTAGGAATTTTTTCATCTCTATTGGCACTGTTTTTAATTAGTTCACCCACTTGCACACGGCCTAGTACAAATAAATATATAGATATATGGAAAAAGTATATATACCTATATAAAGGCAATCGAGTCTTATTTAAAATACTACTCGCAGGTATTCATTCATACGACGGTCGAGCGCTTCGATCAGACCGCGCGCGGCGGCGGGACAACGACTCCAAAGAAACTCGCGGATATGTAACTGACCGGCCCATTTGCGGTGAATTAATTTCGCATTTAATTGAAAAATGTTACATGCGTGTGCGGTGTACCCGTCTGCTGATTACTGATGTACACAATCGATTGAACAGAACACGTGAACGGGTCACACGTACCTCGGTTTCACAGTGGTCAGATACAGTAATAAACATTATTATGTGACGTGCCCGGGCGTGTGTGTATAGAAAAGTGCAACAGTGTACAATATAACACAATCATATGCAGTGTCTTTAATATAAATAAAAATTTAAAAAAAAAATAGCTGTGCAACGTATCGCATTACAGCCTATTCTACGAATCGAGCGAACATTTTTTACCATATTCAGCCGTCTATTGTAAAATAATTATTATTTTACGATTGGGATACGCATGAATGACTGTAAAAAATGATATAGGTGTACCCTTTTGGAATTGCAAATAAGTTACCTACGTCTGTTTATCAATATTAAGCAGAAACCATTCGTTTCAATGGAATTATTTGAATGGCCATCAACAAATTTCTTTTGTTAAATTTTATGACACACGAATAATTAATGCATGCCTTGAACTTCAGATTAAATGATCGAAAAGGATTCGCAATGGAATTCTTTAAATTTGTAAGTCAGTTTATAGCACATGCCTTTAGCCGATATGTATTATTACCTATATACTTATTTGCACGACGACGAATTTATCTATTACAAATATGTCCTAAACTGTTATACGTAGATACAAAGACATGCTTATTAATACTAATATTATTTATTATATCTATTATGTTTATGTGTAATGTTTGATATTTTACTGCGTCGTGTCTTGTAAATTCGAATATATCGTAGTAACAGGTAATGCGTGTGTGTTACCGATACTTAGTTACCTACGTACATTAAATGCGCAAAACACGACACGGCAAGGTGTGGTGGAATGGGCGTATTTAAATGATATTAGCTCCTACAAAAAAACTTTTTCAAAATATTGGATGTACGAACTGGGGCGTATGTAAATTTTATCAGTTACTTACAGATAACAGAAAGTAAATAATTCTCAAACTCCAACCAATTATCTATGAAAGGTATGTCAACACTTCCGGTTTTACGCAAATAACGCAAAAAGGAAATATAAATGCAAAATCTACACCGAAATAATATAAGATACGAACAACAGATAATATATTATGCAAATTACTATAATTCTTTTGTTTTAAATACGAAAACAACAGTATATTTAACATTTTGCAATACAATACGATATATTATGACATCGATTCTCAATCAGACTCTACAGAACTCACCTACATATAGTTTACTTTATAAATAGTTTATATGTAGTATATACTATAGTTTTGCTAGAACCTTCAAAGAGTTTCGAGTGTAAATTCATCAAATTACAATGTTCATTTCTATACTTCTAGTTATAAAGATATTCCTATTTCAAGTGGTCTTTTTGTGCAAGAAAAAACTTCGCAGTCAAAATAGTTTAATAACCGCTGTCTCGCTATAATACATATTTATAGTTATTTCAGACTCGACCCGGTGCTCATCGTTGTATTTACGGAAATAAGATACTAATATTAGCAAGCGGCTTACCATGAAAAGTGATGTACCTAGATAGATAATTCATTTAACTCAACAACCTTTCAAACCATGATTTCACGTGTAAACATCTTTAGTAGGTCACGTCAAATGTAAATATTTAAACCTCGGTAATAATTTAAAATTATGTACACTGCATTCAGAGTTGATTATCTAATTGTAGTATTACAATTTTACGTTCAAACCAAAATTATTTTTGATGTAAAAAGATAATCGTTTTATAATGTTATGTGTCGGTGTAATGTATTGACACCATTTTAATCTCGATCGATGATTAAAATTAAAAATAATAAACATTTTGCGCCTCGCAAAATGCATCTTTAGTTACAATCTTAACTTGCTACATTTATAGACAGCTCCAAAAGTAAAATATTCACTTTTTTTTAATATCACAAGCAGTGCCGCAACTACCGGGTGTGCAAGGCGTGCATTGCATATCGGCCCTCAAACCATTATATATAGGTCCCACACGATGTATTGTTATAGATTTGGTTGTAGAAATTTTAACTGAAGTAAATTGATAAATATAAAAAACAGATTGATCACATTATAAAATATTTATAATCAAATAATATACCCAACTACTAACCAATGGTATGTAATACCATTGATTATAAATATTATTATATTACTAAAGTATTTATAATCCTATGGTAATACTAATTCTTAGAACAGAAATAGCAGGAAATAATGCAGGTCTACATTAATGCAGGTCATTTAAAATTAAAGATCCACTACTTTCATAATATAAACACCAATTAACATATTTTATTTATAGTTGGTAAATACTTTTTTGAAAAAATATTTAGGCCCCAAATTCAGATTTGCATACCAGCCCCATAGTGTGTAATTGCGGCACTGATCGTTAAGCCGTTTATTGTACCTAATATCATTAATTATAATTTGTTCCGTTTTAGTATTAATTTTTTTGATCTTGAAATGTCAACTATCCATCAATAATATCAAATACATATATTGAATAAGTACGTTTACCATATCACGAACATAGCTACATAATTTAACGAGCTTAAAATTTAAATACCATTATATTTTGCTACGTTTCACCTTTCTCTGTTCAAGTCTACGGTGTACAAAATGGATTTGATCATTTACGTGTGTAACAATCACAGTCGATTACAGGTATTATTAAACTGTACGAGTATTATATACGAAAACGCTCTATTGTTTTCACAAAGTAGTTCAACGGGTGGAGACTAGTTTGCATATATATAAATATAATTTTTAAATTTAGGAGAACTCATTTGCGCACAAAATCCTGAACAATGAAAACCAGCAGGTAGGTACAATTTTGGGTGTATCCGTATACTCTAAAAGCATAACGTTTTTTCTCAACCGTGGTTTCCTTTCAAATTTCATCTATCGCTAACGTTATAATCGCGATTACCATACTCGCTAAGTATATAAATCATTGATATCAATTATGTTTTTATAATTTTATTATATTATTTATTCAATTATTATTATTATTATTCGATTGAACAAAATTATTGTAATTGTGATAAAAAAAAATATTTTTGTTTAATCGACAAAATTGTAAAAAATGGATTTTTAAGGAAGTTATGCTAAATTAAATAGTTTAAACAATATATTTAAACCCATTAATCTATGACACCAGAATATAATAAGACAGAAAGTCCTAAGCCTTATAAAGGGTGAAAGAAAATGTATGATTATAATAATTTTCCATGATCAGTAAGGGTTGTGAATTTAATACATTAGTATGTTGTATTGCTATTTCGTATAAGGAAATGGGTTCGGCCAAAATTTTTTTTTTGTCTTATTTATGAATTAAATACAAAATTTTATTTTGCATATTTTTGCATAAATATAATATATAATTTGATAACGACGAATATGACCTAGATCTCAAGGCATCATTTTATGATAATAAACGAAATAAATACATAATAATGCTGTAAAAAATAAAAATAATTTAATAATATAATAACCAATATAATTATAATAATACATGAAACAAGTCTAAAATATAATGAGGTTTTTAGAGGTATAACGTGTTTGGATTGTGGCAATGAAATAAATGATTTTTCTTTTCGTAAAAATATTAATCTCTAACTATATATGCAGCACATTACATTTGGTGCAGTAAGAAAAATGATTATGTATTTTAAATGGGTAAATAATAAATTAAATTACAAATTTCGGCGTCAAATAAATAAATATCTAATAACATATCTATCTACATTAGGCCTTATCAAATAATAATACTTTTTTACTATAAATTGTGATTAAAAACATTTAATTTATTGTTTAATATTATCAATTACCGTGAACATTATTAATTAATTAACATTATTATAATATGAGTTAAAACTGTAGGTAAATAGTTGGGTAAATTAAAATAAAAAAACTCAAATTTTCAAATGACTTTACTTATTACAGAATGTCATCAGTTTTTAGACGAAACTGTAACAAAATCCACAGCATATAATTTGATTTGGGCACAAATATAAAACTCTTAGAAAAATAAATGTATTTTTCGCAATATAAATACATACCAAATAGTACTTTTAAATTGTACAAGGCTTGAAAGATAGTGAATTACATGGTTCGCTATAAAAGCAGAAAAAGCAAAAAAAAAACACAAATAAATTATTTAAAAAAAAAAAAAAAATATATGATTTGGAACAAAAAGATGAAAAATTGCACGGATAAGAATGAATGTTTACGGGTTAAAACTGAAAATAATGAAGTAAAATGAAAACCGGATTCGAATCAACTGGATTCGACCGAATGAAATATTTGATAAATGTACAGGTAGATCAGGTAAAAAGTAAAATGAAAAAAATCGATTCGATTACTCGGGAACAACGAGGTGAGTACCTGTACATTTCGTATAAAAAAATTTGCTTCCGCTTCGAAACCGGGACCGAAATCCGTCACGGTCGACTGTCGCGTCCGCCCGACGTCCACGCGCCGCGCAGACATTCGCCGGCGAACACGACGGCGGACAGCGCACAGCCGACCGTCCACACGACCATGAGCACTTTGAACTGCCTGTAAGTGAGCGCGGTCGGGTGGTCGTTCTTGCGCGGTTTCGTCTCGTACACCCGTTCGAACGTGGCCGCGGTGATGCGGTCCTCGGTCACCCGACTGGACCAGTAGTCGATCAGGCCGCTCTCGAATATCCGCTGCACGACCAGGTTGGCCGGGCGCACGTACGGCGAGCCCCGCGCGAACCCGAACCCGATGTTGAACTGGTTCAGGCACGTGCGCGTCGTCCGCATGTTGTTAAGCAGCGCGGCCGGCACCTCCTCCGACTCCATGAAGTGCTTTTCGTTCAGGCACTTGACTAGCACCGCGTACTTGCCGCGCTGCAACCGGCCGATCCGGTCGGCCGCGCTGCGTTCCGGCGTGAACCTCTCGCTGAACTCTCGGTGCACCGGGTTCTGCGGCACGCACATTGGCGAGGGTGGAACACGTTAAACCAGAACCCGGAAACGGCAAACGGGGCGGTGCCGGACGACCGGGGGCGCGTGCACAGGCGCCAGGCTACGTGTACAAGCGCGTCTTGGGCTCGTAGTGATAATTTTCGTGGCGTACAATCATCACGGCTGTACCCATGGCCAGGGGCGTACCAAATGAGGTGGTCTGGTCCAGAACCCCTCCCCCCATTGAAATTTCTACATACTCAATGGTATAATAGTAAATAGCATATAGTATATAGTGTGTTTAAATTTCCCATTATCTTTAATATGCAAAGTTTATAGGTCATATAATATACCTATAATGTATAAACCATGTTTAATTTATATTGCTTTTTTAATATTATTTATTATTAAATAATGTATTTATTTATATAAATTTTATTTGTATTTAATGTATAAAAAAAATTAAAAAAAAAAACCGTTGAATCAAAATTGTTCGAACAAGTTTCTGTTACAGCGCACGGTGCTTTATGGCTCTTCCCTTGGACTCCCATCGGTACCTGGCGCCTATTCGCGTTTCTTATGATCGAATCCGTAGTGAAATGAACCAGGGGAATAATATCACGTAGGCGTATTCACAGTTTGGTGGCAAGGGGGCATAAAATATTTTTAAATCGCAAGACCTATGTTTCAAACACGAAGAAATATTTATATTTTATGTTAAAAAACTCGCAATGATCGTAATATTTTTCAATGGAGACCAAAATTTATAACCATTGGAGTGTCGAAACAATAAAAACGCATTTAAAATTAAAATAAAACACATACTACTGTACTCTGCTGATGCCGTCGCTACTGAGTACAGACCGTACGACTTTTTTTTATATCCGGTCATGATTTTGTTGGACGCTCAGTCCGCCGAAGTAGCTAGTACCCACCCGAACCGTGAACACGCCTACGATAATACTTTTACTTTTACATGTATCCATGTATAGTAAGTATATTTGTTTGTTTATTTAAACAAAAAATGACTTTTTATACACAAAAACATAATGATAAGACTACATTTTTAAGTGTAATATCTATAATTTAGAGCCGGGGCCTTCAAACTTTTCAACTCGAGGGCAACATAAAATATCAAAAGAGCTCTTATCGGGCCAAAATATATGAACACATGTTATTTTTAATAATATAGAAATATATACACTCATAAATATTTAAAAAAAACTTTGGATACTACATATATTTTTAGATTATTCACCGTTAGTTGGTGGGGGGGGATTAAACTTGTTCGCGAGCCGGACGGGGCGACTCCCGAATGCGTCCCAAAATGTCCTTTATTTAATGTTCCGAATGCGTCCGGAATAAGTTCTCGCCCGAGTGCGTCCCAAGAGAAAAAGATCACTACTTTGACGTAGCCCAAGTGCGTCCCAGTTCATTTAGAGATACCCAGGGTACACCACAAAGAGATGAACTGACTTACACCTCAAAAATATTTAGTTAGTAAATATATGTTTAATAAAAGTATAGTAAAATTTAATTATTTAGGCTTACATCCATTTTTAAGATATTGGGTTAATATTAACTATTTTTTTGGTAGATTTTTCATTGCCATGATTTCCACATAATCATATCTAGAAATTTGTTCAGTTTTGTATTTTTGTATATTTTCTTCAATGAATTTAATATTTTTTTCATTAACTGATCTAATTTTTTTAGGTATATGATTGGAAGTTTGTATTAAAATTGTTGTGTCTATTTGAATTTTTTTAATATTTCCAAGAAGGAATATATGTCTGGATAAGGTGTGTAAAAACATGAATTAAATTTTGAATGGAAGCTTTCGCACGCATTTGTTGTTCGCTCACTGCTACTGTTCATTTCTGCCCATGTGTGAGGAGGGAAGTCTGACTGTTGATCAATATAGTTTTCTACAAGATAATCCATAAACTGATTTAGTTTTTCATCATCAGGCATGATAGACATAAAATCCTTAGTAAAACTTATTTCAATATCGTGTTCATTCAGCATGGGTAATCCAAATATATTCTTTAAAATCTGTCCTATTTCTGATACATTATCACAATAATGAATACTTAAACCAAGATTCTGTAATTTTTGTCATCACGCCTGCCCCAGATGAAACCAACAACCTTTTGTCATAATATCTGGCCAAACATTTTTTGCACCCATATGAATAGATTTTTGAAAATATGTGTACATAATTTCGGGGTTAAGACATAAATTTAATTTTATAGATTCATTTTTTAACGCCAAAAAACACGAATAATACGATTCTGTTTGTTTATTATTCAATAAAAAAAATACTAATGGTATATAATAACCATTATTTAAACTATGAATGGTAAAAAGTTGTAAAAAAAATTTTGGATAGTACTTAAATGTATCATCTACATATATTGTTTTTACGGCACATAAAGTAGTTAAATTTTTTTTACATAAAAACATAACCAAGTTTTTATTACTGTCATTCACTAAAATAAATGTTTTATTATCAAATGTTTTAATTTCTAATGAATTTAATGAACTGTGTACGTCTTGAATGTTAGATGGTTTTTTGGGTAGTATTGAAAGGCGAGCAGCATAAATCCCTTTTCGAATACATGATATGTCAGTCGTCGTTAAAACATCCGTTTTTTTATTTTTTAGTTCCAGATGAATTAACTTGAGTGGACGTTCACAAAGTTCTTCTTGAGCTTTTCGTTTTACAGAGTTCCTAATTACTTGTCTCATCATTTTTCCTTCAGATTTTATTTCATAACTATGGTTTAAATTACTATCAATAATTGTCTTTCACTCATATCTGTTTTTATGTAAACTGTACATGTTTTTATTACACAGCACCTTTTTTTCATTATCATTCAACATTTTATGAAATCTCATTTTATATCCCTTAATAATTTTAAGTTCCTTACCGTGTTGGCTAATCATATTCGACGGCAACGACATCGACATCTTTCAAATATATAGAACTTACGTAATATTATGTAATAACATAAGTTAATATAAAATGTTAATTAAATATATTAAAATGATAATGTTAGTTGCATACCCATCACTACACATACTGCACGTGGTTGTCGAAGACTAGTTACAAATAGTATGTTTCTACGTATGGAGTATAGTATAAATGCAAACTAACATGGTGTAATATTATTAGTTATCAATTTATTTTATCCATAAAGATAAATATTGTTAGCAATAATATCATGGATGCACATGGGATAAACCAACATTTTTAGTGATATGATCGCGGACGCAGTTGGGATATACCAACATTTTTAGTGATATGATAGCGGACGCAGTTGGGCTATAAAAAGGTACGATATGATTAACAGGACGCACTCGGGCGACGCCCGCCGGACGTGTGTTCCACGGACCGTAGTTTGGAGACCCCTGACATAGAGTGATAAAATGTTATAATAATATGTTCGGGGAAATTAATTACATAATAGTAGATTACATTTAAATTGCTCAGTAGTTGAAACTGGAATATTCATTAGCGAGATAGCTGAGACACATCGAATTGTCTATAAAATATAACTATTATAAGATAGTTTATAGTAGATAAAGACACGATATTTAGATAGGAATTTCTGAGTTTACGTGTGATCTTCATAAAGTTTCTTTCTAGATTACTCCTTAAATGGTCTAAATTTTTAAAAAATTAACGAGCTGGTTGTTCATATAATAGCGTAGTATATGAACATAACATGTTAACACACAAGTATTTATTAATTTGTTATTCGTAATTCGGTATCGTAAAAGAAGTTCAGATATACCTAAATGCATATTTTTTTTCAATTAATTTGTTATGTGTTCATTTGATTCGGAGAAAGATGAATTATAATAAAATGTTATTTACGATAAAATGTGTATAGAAACAATAAATAATAACTAATTATTTATAAATTATTTATTACCCTAGAGGATACAGATCTTACCTGCATTTTCAAAATAAAATCAAAGGGTGGTGGATATGTAAGACCCCAATGGTAGTTATGTTTAACCATATCTTCGATCTTTAAAACCAGTTTATTGTACTCCGGTGATGTCATATACGAGTAAAGATTACTGGAAAATGAAGTTGACATGATGAACACGAACATGCACCACCAATTGATTAAATGTCTAATTGGTCCCATTCGGTAAGTTTGTGGATTGTTAGTTAGCAACATCGATCCAATAATCCAAAAAATAGTTGACGATAACGAAGTAAATACTGAAAAATATAATTGACTATAATAGATAAAAAAAAATTAAATTATATATATATATATATATATAGGTACCAATTTTTAAAGTTTAAATTGCTGATTATTTAAAATATTTTTAATGAAATATACATGTATACTATAAGCTAAGTAGTTTATAGTATGTTTATTTTATATAAATATTCGTTAACTTACGATTATAATATTTATTTTTTCTTTGTACAACAAAAAAAAAAATAAATAAATAAACATTAACTATGCTTACTTATAGTAAAAATATTTAAAAGAATAATATTTCTTTTACAAAATTATTACTTTGTACATACTTGCTGCAATCATAATGAACATGACACATTGCAAATTGTTTACAATAAAATGGCTATGTAGTTAGTACTATTTATTTTTATAATAAGTAAGCCAAAATTGAATTTTATGTTTACAAAACGGGGTTAAACTAATATCAAATTTTATATATAATATAATAAACAATATTTTATTTACTTTGTAATATTTAATTTTTGTAAATAATTTAAAACCTGTATAACTAATTAATTTAAGTCTACTAATTTTAAATTTTTTTTAATTTAATATATACCACAATGAAAAAAGGTATGTTAAATAAAAATGTGTTATATTTATCTAAATCAAACAAATATTTTATTCTAACATAATTTGGAAATTAGATGAAAATTAATAAACGAACCATCTTATGCTATTAAAAATAACCACCGATAAATTTAATATAATATAAATAGTAATTATTTTTATATCCCTTTAAATAATAAATATGAAATAGTAAAAAAATTAAATAATTTCTAATTTATTGTAAACTTAAAATTGGAGGATATAAAAATTAATAAATGTAATAAAATAAGGATTAATTAATTGAATAAAAATATTCATATAAATGATTTTATTTATCATGACCCAATAAATCCTTTCAAAATTTCAATTATCATTTAGAAAACACTTGATAATTTACAAATGTTTTAATACATTTTATTCGTTTAACAATAAGTTACACTATTTCGATGTCACTCTCTATTATTTTCAATGCATAATTTTTTTCTGGTAAATACCCTTCTTTTATATTTACAATACAAAACATATTTACTAAGACATATAACTTATTAATAAATGAATTGGAATATTTTCGATCAAAGTAGTGCCCTAAATTAGATAAAATCTTTTATTTCTAATATCATAACAAGTCAGACTTAAGAATCTACTTAGTGATAAAAAGACTAATTGCTTTTCAGTACTTAAAGGTTCAATTTTATTTATATAAAAAGACTTTTAAATTTAAACGTTAATGCTGATATTTTGTTGATTTTGATATATTGCCAATGACACAATTAACAAAGAACAAAAATTATAATGAATTTTTTAAAGTAGTAAATATTTATCTTATTTTGTTTTAAAATTGATGTAACACTAATAATCTGCAAATAAACTTGAATAAATCTTAATGTAATTATTAATATTACTAATTGATGTATGTATAATTTTTATCTTAATTTATCAATATGTACTCATTCTTATGGTATTCATTTTTTAAATGAACCTTATATTTGTGTTCCTTTAGAAAAAATTAATAAGATTAAATACTAAGTTGTTCATTTTGCTCATGATCATAGACTAAAATGTATTTATAGTGTAAGTGTAAATAATTTAGTAAAAAAAAAACTATGTTATGCATAAATTTAAATACACTTTACTCTTCTCCTATGTGCTTAATAACTCTCAGTTACAACGGGTATATATTTTAAAGATCTTGGTATCTTTTTTCATCCACGTAATATTAAGCTCTTCTCGTCTTCTAATTGTTTCCCTTCATAGTATTTTGCTCTTGTTTGTTCCTTACTCGAGTATGGGGTTATTATCTAGCATCCTCACATTGCTAAGGACCAGTTACGTCTTGACTGCGTTCAACATAAATTCTTATCGTACACTGCTTTTATTCTAAAATTACCTTCACCAAACCATAAATATTCTGATATTAGCCGTTATCTTGATTACCTTCATAGTCTTCACGTTGTTATTATATTAATTCTCAATTCCTTCATACACTTTTCAGCAATTCTATAGATGCACCAGACCTCTTATCTCAAGTTCTATTCAAAGTTCCCTCTCATAATGTCCGTAATCATAATCCTTTTTATATTTTCACTCATTCCACTTCCTTCAATCACATACACAAAATGCTCAGGTCTGCTAAATATAGTATATACCTAATAATTTCAAAAAAAAAAAAAATACCTATAGGTATTTAAAATAATATAGTAATA
Organism: Sipha flava; assembly: GCF_003268045.1. Taxonomy (NCBI): domain Eukaryota; kingdom Metazoa; phylum Arthropoda; class Insecta; order Hemiptera; family Aphididae; genus Sipha; species Sipha flava. The sequence continues at coordinate 2,679,700 of NW_020273144.1, read as the reverse complement.
AAAACTATTTTTTAACATATTTGTTGATCCACCACTTCTACTTTTCTGAGAATTCTTTTTTTATACCAAGTTTAAAAACAATTCATTTATACCACTCACCAGTGGCGTAGATACAATTTTTCCTAACCTGACCTAACCTAACCTGGAGGGGGGGGTGTTTAAGAGTCAATTCATAATATTCTTAGTATATCTTAATACGAGGTCCTATGTAATGATTAGGGCTCGGAAGTTATAGGAGTTGCATATTGTTCAATATGCAAACGATTTATAGCACACCAAACTAGAAATCCGAGCTATACAGTTATACAGGTATAATATATTATACAGTAGATTCTTAATATGTCGAACGTCGCTATCTCGAATTTTTCGTTATCTCGAACTACTTTGAATTCCCCTTGAAACTACTATTACACTTAATAGTGTTTTGCTCTAGATAACTCGATATAAAATTAATCGTTTTTCGTTATCTCGAGTTCACAAATAATATTTTTATTGTGGTTAAAACAGGAATTGAGCAGTACATTAGTGCAGTACATTGCATACATTGTGCAGTATAGCGATTGTGATTTAGCGCGTTGGTAGTCACGTTTGTAGTCTTTCGTAGTTCGTTTGTTCGTTTGTAGTGAAATGGAAAAAAAGCGTAAATTAAATATTCTTTCAATTTCGGACAAAGTTCGTTTAATACAGTTAGTTGAAAAAGGTGATCGTAAAAAATGTGAAATCGCCAATGAATTCAATATTCCACCAAATACATTATCGTCAATTATTAAACAGAAAGAAAAAATAATGAAGTTCAATTGTGGAAATATGAAAAAAATTAGGATGACTCCTTATTTGGACATTGATAAATGTTTGCTAAAATGGTTTACTCAGTGTCGAGATAAAAACATACCATTAAATGGAACAATTTTACTTGAAAAAGCAAACGAATATGCACAACAACTAGGACACACTAATTTTAAAGCTAGTAGTGGATGGCTTACAAATTGGAAAAAAAGACATGATGTAGTTTTTCGAACTGTTTGTGGAGAAAAAGCTTCAGTAGACACACATTGTTGTTTAAATTGGATTAAAAATCTTCCTGATGTCTTAGCAGGTTATTCTTCTAATAATATTTTTAATGTCGATGAAACGGGCTTATTTTTCAAATGCTTACCAGATAAAACATTAATGTTAAAAGGTAAAGAATGTTCGGGTGGAAAATACGGTAAAGAGCGCATTACAATTATGATAGGAGCAAATATGTCTGGAACTGAAAAACTAAAATTATTTGTCATAGGTAAAGCAAAGAAGCCTAGGTGTTTTAAAGGAATTAAATCTTTACCAGTTGACTATAAGTCAAATAAAAAGGCTTGGATGACTTCGTCATTATTTAGTGAGTGGCTTTTAAATTTTGATAGAAAAATGAAACTAGAAAATCGAAAAGTTCTACTATTCATAGATAATTGTACAGCTCATAATCACGATATTGAATTAAGTTCCATTAAAGTACATTTTTTACCACCTAGTACAACATCTATACTTCAGCCCATGGACCAAGGCGTTATACAGAATTTCAAAATGTTTTATAGAAAAGAAATAATCAGACGGTTAGTCGATAATATCGATAACAACGAATCATTTTCTATAAACATACTCGAAGCTATAAGAATGTCTGATAAGGCTTGGAGAAGTGTAACACCACAGACTATATTAAATTGCTTCATAAAAGCCGGTTTTAAAGACGGTGATATAATTGCATTAGATAACTCAACTACTATTTCTGATGATAAATGGAATTTTGTTGCTGATCATCTTAATTTAGACGACAGAAGTTTTTCACATTATGTGGAAATGGACAATAATGTACACGTATGTGGAACATGGACAGATAACGAAATTTTATCAGAAACCATCGAAAATACCAGCGAGAGTGAAGACGAACCACAAAATGAGGAAGAAATCATTTTTACCCAAGTTACAATTCAACAAGCTAAACATGCTTTAAAAACACTAAGGAATTTTGTTGAGACTACTACAGGTATGGATGATAAGGCTTTTTCTGCATTATCTAATTTGGAAGACGTCGTGGCAGAAAGAAGTAATATTAAGCAAACTTTAATGACAGATTTTTTTAAAAAATAATAATTTATTCAGTCATTTCAGTACATATATACATTATACATTTATACAACATATATTTATATTATTCTTTTTTTATTTTTTAATAAAACTCGATATCTCGAAGTTTTTGATATCTCAAACTTTTTTCTGTTCCCCTTGAGATTCGACATAACGAGAATCTACTGTATTTATATTATTCTTTTTTTATTTTTTAATAAAACTCGATATCTCGAACTTTTTTCTGTTCCCCTTGAGATTCGACATAACGAGAATCTACTGTACAACATATATTTATCTCGTATTTCACAAATAATGAAAATACATTTGTTCAATTATTTTTTCAATAAAATCTCAAATGCCGATCGATTATGCGCCATATTTTAGTTTTCAATAATACAATTTTTTATTAAATTATAGGTTTTTAAAATTTATTAATTAACTTTTAATAAATAAATAAATATTTTTTTTTGTATATATCACATTTTTTCATGCATATTTTATCATTTTTATTTTCATTTATTTTTAATATTATTTATTTTTATTATCATTTTTATTTATTTGCATGCATATTTTGCCTTTTTTAGCTCCTATAACTTCCGAACTCTAGAAATAATATTACATTTAAAATGGTATTATTATTATGCCCCATATTTAATGAAAACTAATTTGTTACTCAATTTTTAATATATACCTAATCATGGTATAATTAAAATATCCTTTTACTATATGTAAATATTAATGGATAATAATTAAATATCATTAAAAAAAAAAAAATCTGTGAGAGAGTGGAAACCCCTTAAACCCCCTGTAACTACACCGTTGTCACTCATCCATCCCTGTATTTCATCCGACCACTGTGACTACGCTTTCTCTTACGAATATCTAATTATGTCGAAATGATTAATACTTAATTTATTCGTTTTTAATGACATCATTTATAAAGATATTTTAATTTTAAAAACTGTATAAAAAATATAGGTATTATACGAACCGGTTATTCTTTCAAATCCAATTTTTTTTTGAATGCCTGCTAGAATCCACACAGTGAATATGATCAAAATTGCAGAAAAGAAAACTAATAACCACAGGCTCAATGGAAACGGTCTAAACAGTAAGTCCCATTTTTCTCGCAGTGGCTTGGATTTAGGTACCAAAAACTTTAAACACATTGTTCCCCAAAATCTGGACATATCTACAAACTTCAATTTCGTTATTTCAATCCAAAATGAACAAAACGATACGTCGGCCTGTTTGGTATTCAACCATCTTAGCGCACCGCCGGTCACTGTATTATTTGGCTGTACCGTTCCCCATTTGTCATTATCCTCGGACGTATATACATCCCATGTAATATTTAATCTTCTTGCGATTTCTTTGAATATACAGCATTCAACACCGTGATATAGAACTGTTATAGAACATAGTATCGTAGCATAACTTTTTTCAAAATACCAACCACTTGCAACTTCTTACTTTATGCAATTCCATTGTGTTCTTACTCACTTAGTTTTCCTGTTTCTTTGTCGATTATCACACTACTGAATAATGAATTATTGTACACCAATAACTTAATACGAGTCTGATGAAAGTTTTTAACTTTACGCTTTCCTTCCAAGTCCTAAAAATCATATTTAATCGATTATCCAAACAATGTTAAGACAGAGCCACATAACTAGTTAATTACAACATAACAATAAGCTTTTACAGCTTTTTTTTTGAAAAAAATTACATTAAAATAAATTAATAATCAAATTTATATAGTTTTATTGTTGCATATAATATCGAAGAAAACAGAAAATATTTTTTTTTAGTTAAAAGTATTGACGTGGTTGCCAATAGGTTATTAATTAACAACTACTCGTATAATATCTAATTGATTGAGCTTTTTGCCTATTCAATTTACCGAATAGGCTATATATAGCTATTATTATTATTATTTGTATGAATAATATACATATACCACACAAGTTATATAATTAAATGACAGAAAAGTAAATTGTTGTAAATTCTGAAAATATGATTTACGGCAAAAATATATTTATAAATTAAATTTTTTATAAAAATTAAATTAGTCATGAATTATTAGTTTCATTTGTCTTATTCAATAAATTCACAATAATTTCCATTATTGTTGAATTATTATTATGGATGTCAGCTACGCTTAAAATAATATTAACTGATAAGTTCATTAAAATAAAATGTTTGTACATTTCACAATAAATTATATTAATGATTGTTATGATATGTACTTACATGTCTATACCATTGGTCCTGACTATTGGAAATAGGAATGAATTTTTCGAATTGTATGCTCATTTGATATACTGTTTCTTTTTGTGGATTCACGTTTATAAGTATAACATCTTTGTAGTTAAAATATTCCGGTGAATACTAAAAATGTATAGATTTCAATAATATTAATGACTACTTATAAGTTATATGCTATAAATGTATTATATCTACCATGAGTGTGCTCACAGAGGGAAAGGTTTAACCCCCCCCCCCCCATTGGCAGTATTTTATTTAAATAATTCGTATTATATTTGTAAGGAATGTGAATATTCATGATGGATGGAGAATTGAAGAATTGGATGTGTGACGGGTTGGTCTTAATGGCCGACAAACCCCAAGAAGGAAGGAAGGAAGTTAATATTCATTGTCTCTTAGTATAATTTATGTTTGTAATATTACAATACAAAAATATTTGTTGACCGAAAATATAATTAAAAATAAATTAAGATAAATTATAATAATAATTGACTGATTATATTTAGAGTGATAAATTGTTGATTTCCATTGTTAACTACTATATGGTTACCTACTGGTCAATATGGTTATCAACTCTTGGTGGAGTATGTCCTTATCAATCAATTTAATCAATTTTTTTTTAAATTTATTCATGTTGTGTAATGACTAATGACTATTTTGAATTAGACTTACAATGTTAGTGATTCATGAAAGGGTTCCATTAATAGCTAAGGAAATGGTAGATGATCTGGGAAAGTTAGATTTTATATTATAAAAAAATAAAAAATGTATCAAATATTCTATTATTTTTTTTTTTGTATATTGTAATTATTAAAAATAATATTAAATTTTATATCTAGGTGGATGTGCACTGTACATATATTTATTAGAAAATTATCTACAACACCCTTATTCTAAATTTCTAATGGGGGGACGAGGGGGATAGATCTCTCCCATGATCTTTTTTTAAATATTTATATTTCATCCATATTATAAATAATATAATATAAGTATTCATCTATTTTTTAATTAAAAAATAAATATGCTGTACTTATTAGTTATTATACAGTCTCCAGGCTAGAATTAAACTAACAGTTAAACAGTACAAACATAAAACACTAAAATATTAATTAAAACAAACTTTTTAGGTTTTTTTCATTTCTTTTATAGTTAAATTATAAGAATGCATGAAATTTAAATTTAGCATTTAATGCTTAACATAATATATTATATTATCATATGAATTATGTAGTTATATTATTTTAGAGTCGTCTCAAAGGGTTAGCCACTATGGCTGTTCATCGTGGGGTTGTCAATATAACTGCAGACGAAGTACTGGACGAATGGGCAAAATAAAAACAGAAAAATAGATTTAATAATATAAATATCATTAATAATAATTAATAATATTATTAATATAAAATAATTTTCATGTTTAAAATTAAAGATTTTTATATACCTATAGTATTTGTTAAAAAATTTAAGCTACATCAGCTACATCCCCCCACATGGCATAATCATTTGACTGCCACTGAACGACATTGATATCAACTATATTTTTGCATACTTGTACACTAAGTTCCGTAAGTTAGATAACTTATATAACTCAAATATGTAGAAATACAAGGTTATGATTTTGTCTTATATTCTGTATTTTATTTCAGAATATATTTAATTTTAACTTCTAAACTTAGAAAAAATTACACAAATTTACCTGATATATAATATACAAATACCATATATTGGAGTATATATTATAATATAATAATAATATATTATAATATATATTATATTGGTATATTAGAATACAAATTATATATTATATTATATAATTTTAATTATAAAATAAAAATGATCATGCTTTTTTTACGTGGCATTTAGTCGGTTAGTATTTGAATGTTGGTTAATCAATTACTATCGTGATCTTAAATGTTAGTAATGTTGTTTAAAATTAATTTTTTAATTTTCAGACTTTATACCTTATGAATTATTAATCTGTTAAAGTATAAATTATTTTACTGATAATTCAATTCAACAATATATAAATATTTATATATTAATATAATAATAAAGGTTTTATAATATATTTTCCAGCATTTAACAATTCATTTTACTTATGTAAATAGTTTAAATAATTCCAAAAATGCACTTTGAGCATTATAGGATAATATTTAATAGCAAATATTACTCATCAATATTATAGTTAGGTACTCATTAATTATAGGTAATTTCCAGGAAGTATCATGGTCACAGAGACCATTATGTCCATTTTTCTAGTTTTTTATTTTTATCAATTAGCATACATACAATATATTTCTTATTAATAAATTAAATATAAAATATTTATTAATAATTTTTATATTTTTTTTTGGGACAGGCTTAGTTAATTTTTGTTGAATTTAAACTGTTTGCAAATCTTAAAATATGCTTCCAGAATTGAAATAAAAAGTCGAAACATAGATAATATACAATTTTTTATCGAATAGTTGAGTAATAAAGTATTCTATATTTTGCAATAAAATACTATAGCTGAAATAACTATTGACTTATCTACTTAAATGCGGTTGAAAATGCATCCAAATAAAACATTTCTGGCTTATATATATACATATAATATGATCTTACTATATGGGTTAGTATAGAAACCAAAAGTTAACAATAATATTTTTAATAGTAAAAATACGCAACTAATAAATGCAGATTTTATAGCTTAGTGGTTTGATAATTATTTAACTACAATGTTACCCGCGTTAACTCAGTACAGTTACATAAGTTCTAATGATTTTTCTGCGGATTATGAATTAATACATAAAATTGGTGAAGGATCATTTTCAGACGTATGGTTATGCATAGACCAGAATAATGGGAAAAAACTCGCAGCAAAAATATTGAAAAAGGATTTTGGAAAATCTGTAAATGCAGCTACACTGAACGAGATATCGGAAGTAAAAGTTGCAAGATTGGTTGGAAATCATCCATTTCTACTAATGGTGGAAGGAGTTTACCACCAACAAGAATACGGTAAAATAGTCTTATTCACAGAGTTGATGAAAAAATCGTTGTATGACATGATAAGTGAAGGCGAATGTCCCTTTTCGGCGTATACAATTAAAAGTTATACGTATCAAATGTTAGAAGGTAAACATTTTTATTTTTTAATCAATTATTGATCATTTGATTATTCACAAAAACCTTTAACAAATAGGTTTGAGGTATTTGCACGAGAAAAATTTCATCCACAGAGACATCAAACCGGAGAATATTTTATTGGGCTGGCGGGACAAGATGTTAAAGATCGGTGATTTCGGGACCGCGTGTCACGTTTCCGAGGGTCAGCCGTACACAGAATACGTGGCGACTAGATGGTACCGTTCGCCTGAATGTTTATTGACACGAGGTTGGTACGGTAAAAAGATGGATATTTGGGCTATGGGATGTGTGATCTACGAAATGGCCACTGGCAAGCCATTGTTTTGCGGCCAGGACGAGAATGAACAGATGGAACAGATCGACTGGGTACTAGGTTATCCCGATTACCGGTTGATTGAAAAATTCAGAAAAAACAAGTCGGACGTATTCATCCTGCGATACGAAACCCTTAAGAGGCCAAAGGCAAATATTTCCGTTGGAATGGGTCTGCACATAGTGTACCAACCGTACCAACCTGCGTATACCGTGTTAAAAGAAATGATAGTTTATGATCCGAACAAAAGATACTCAGCTGATCGGTTACTGCGAATGTCTTATTTTAACGATATAAAGAATTCTCCGGTCGAATATCAGCTTAAAGCGTTTGCCAAGTTGATTAGTTGTAAACGAACAAAATCTATATCCGAGGGAGAAAGCACAGTAAGTGGTATACACATAATCAATCACATGTGTAATATAACACACGCACATATATATATATTTGTAGACAAAAAAGACTAAAAAGAAGAACTTAAAAGAATGAGAAAAATGCGTGTAAACTGGGCTTGTCTAACGGACTATGTATTTTAACAACTTTCATATTATATTATATAGTTTTAAGCAGAGACTGGAACCTATAGGTTTTTTCGGTTCCGGTTTCGGTTTTTGTTGTTAATTAATTTTTTAAGGCTTCCGGTTTAGGTTTAGGTTTTTTTAAAAGAATATGGATTTTAAAACCGGTTAATTTCGGTTAATTCTGATTATTAGAGATTTATTAAAAAAAAATATGAAATTATTTACTTATTCTTGTTTAAATTGTAATTGTTTAATTTCACGAAAATAGAAGGTATTATGAATAGTTAAAAAAAATAATTATAAATATATTAAATATATATATATTATATCACCCTATTATATTTCTTTGAGTTAGGTTAAGTTATTTTATTCCAACTCATAGTAAGAATTTGTAAAATATTTTGTAATATTGTGAAATATTATGATTTGATGAAATAAGTATCTTTAATTCAAAATGTAATTTTAATTATAAATCAAAGTGAATACTGACCACTGTTGTAGCTATAATTTTTTTATAAACATTAATTATATTTAATACTTAATAAACAAGACAAATTATATACTCATTATAAATTGTAATATATTAATAAACATAAATAAATAATAATAATATAACAAATTTACTTTTTATATGCGTTATACTCTTATAGTTTACAACACAAAATAATAAAAACATAAAAATATTTGACTTTTATTTTTCTAAAACAACAAATGGACAAACAAAATAGTCATTACCATAGTTTTACTAGTCTTCATAACTGACCTAAATTAACCCTTTTATAATTAAGGTTACGATTACGGTTTTTCATTTTTGGAAATAAAAGTTCCGGTTTCAATTACGGTTCCTAATTTTAAAGGTTAACCGGTTCCAGTACCGGTTCTTTTCGGTTACGGTTCTGGTCCCTGGTTTTAAGACCACGGAATGAAAAATTTACATTGTTATTCATCATTATTTAAATTTACCAGTGCTGTACGATAATAAATAATATAAATCTACCTATAGCTTTAATTTTAAGAATTTGACCCACTCGTTGGCTTATTCGGTACTTACACAAATTCTACTCAGTATTATTTATAAATAGTTTGAAAAAATATATACCTAGTTTAAATAACCATTTATACTCACTTATAATATTTAATTTTACAGACAGTAGACCTCAAAATGTATTTTTAAATTATGATGACATGATGCATATACGATGTCTTAGAATATAATAATGAAATTTTAAAATATAAAACAAAACAATTTAAAAAAAATTAGATGCTTTAATGTCTTTGTTTATTTAATTTAGTGGAGTTTTGTGGTACGTAATAAACAACCTTCAGCAAATAAAAAACAAGGACCGGGTGGTGATCGTGATCCGCGAGTACAAATAAATACGAAAAAAGATGAAAAGGGCGAAAAAGTCAATAAATCTATAAAGTCAGTTGTCAGTACAAATATTAATAATCAAACGGAAAAACTGATAAAAACCTCAACGTCGAAAAAACCATCAGTGATAAAAATAAAAAAAAGTGTTTCGATACGGCCACCGTTCAAGTGATAAAAAATTATTGTTAAAAGAACAAAAAAAAATATCTTGGGCATGACTAAACTCAATTTTAAATAAAATGAACAATAGTGATTCTTGTTTTAAATAAAAATAGTACACCATTACATTATATTAATTCTATTAATATAAATATGAATTAAAAACATTTCGAAAGCAATTCAAAATGTTAATTTGCGAACAAATCACTACAGAGCCAATGGTTGGACGTAAGAAATTACTAAAATATACCAAAAATTACAATAATGGTTAAAAATAAATAAATAGTATAAAAATCTACTAAAAAAATTAACTTGAATTAACTTTCACTTTAAAATTGCATAATAATCAATTTTATCCTGCTTAAAATTTGAAGAGTAAACATTCATCACTTGTTTTGAATACAAGGTTAAATATCAGATCAAATATTAGGTAGGTTCGAGCTAAAAAGAACCGAACTATTTTATCAATAATAATTATAAAATATTGTACCTATTTAGTAAGTTGTTTTTCAATCGTAGAAGGCATTAAAATGTATCTAGATATGAATTGCTTGTATCATTTGATTATTTTGCTAAGATTGTGTCATTATTTTTAATTAGTCTTTCGTTTTAAATACTTCATCACGATATGGTAATACATTATAGATATGCCAACCTATTGTTAAAATTGGTAGCGTTTAAGCGAACGCAGCAAGTAGACATCGTTTGCATTGAATTTAATAAAAACAGGTTTTCAACAACAAAAACAATAGTTTTCTACTCGAAATAAATTATTGGTCGCTTGGTTTATAAAAACTACATACAATTAGACTATCTTTATTGTCATAGATTAAATCAATAATATCAGTAAATCCACGAGAGAAACTTTTTGAGTACAAATTGTATTATGTATGTATACTCGTATATTTTTATATTTAAGTATACTACAAATGTAACGAGAACGACTTTTTCAAAACTTATTTCGAACTAAAACTATGGTTATTATTCATAAAATCTGACTATTCTATTTTTTTCACTTCTATAATGATATTATTTTGTATAATAATAATGGCTTTAAATAATATTTTATAAAATTCAAAATAAGTATTTATTGTTTTTTTTTCATTAAATGTTATAAGGCATATTGTAATTTTAAAAATAATTGTACTCGTATTTTACTGTCAGTGCCGGAACTGAGATTTTTGTATCCCTAACACTTCTGAACATACACTTTTAATGTCAAGTAAAAATTGGTCGAGAATGATTCATCCAAAATTTTTTAAAAAAAATAAGTTAAGTCTTAAGTTTTTTTTTTCAAAAAAATAGTTTCCCTTTCTAAATTTCTTGTATTCTATTTGTGCCTTTTCTCCTTTCCCTTATTCCTATCCTCAACATTTTATTTATTTATTAATTTGCATGTACTGTTAATAAAAATTAAGTTCTTATTATAAATTATGATAAATTACAATTATGTGAACAATCCAAATCAAATATTATAAAAACTATTAAAGTTTTTTATGTATTTAAATTTAAAGTGCCCTACGTCGTGATTTTTCTGAGGTAAAGTCATTTGTTATTTCATCAAACGATATCTGACAAGTAATTTAATTTTCAATATTAAGTATGGCTAGTGAATTTAATCTATCGTGAGACATAATAGATCGTAAAACCAGTAATGGCGGTTATAAGTGTTGAGATAAATATTATTTATTGAATGTCAGGTTATTTGACAAAACATAAAAAAAAAAATTAATATAACAAAAATTACAATAAGAGTACCGAAACAAAACAAGGTTGAGAAAAAATGTTTGCACCTTCCTTAAATGTTGCGCCCTTGGCACCTGCCTATGATGCCTGTTCGTAAATTCACCACGGGTCACAGGTTACTGCCTTAATTAGTTTGTATACCATGGTCCTTCTCGGTGACGTACCAATGAGAGGAGGAATTACTGAGGTTTCAAATTAGCTGGTGTTACTTTCAATAATTATCATTTTTTTGTTTGTAAACTTTAATCAACCGATAGGTAAGGTGATTCTCGATATATAACACTGGCTCTCATTAAACAGTTTTGGTGCCACTACTGTGTATATCTCGTATGTCATCCCCCTTCATTACGTTAAATAAGGACGCATGGTTAAAATAGCTACCCAAGTACAAAATTCTAATGGTGCATTTTTTATCAGTTTGTTATCTGTTTCAGGTATTTTTTAAGCTTTTATGACAGACAATAATGATTAATTTTCGTTTTTTTCCCCTACCAAACATTTAAAAAATGTACAAATGTAAAAATATAGGTAAATAAAATGACATGTATTTGACATCGCTCAAAATGTCACAATAAATATACGTATTATACCGCAACAGAAATGAGTTTAACTCGATTACTGTGTATGAATCTGTTATTATCGTCATCATCGCAATTTAAATACCAGTCAATATACGTTTTGAATTGTGCTGAACATGTAAAAAATATATACACCCACGCACACGCGCGGTTCGCTCACTTTGATGAACGGTTCGATCAACTCGTTATCCTGCACCACGATCACCAACATCCTGTGGGCCGAGTTGGTGCTCCTGAAATCATCGAAGCATTTCTCCACAGCCGACGGCCGAAGTCCGACCACCACGTAAGCCTGGCAAAACATATCTGGACCGTCCTCGGCCGCCGCCGTCGTAACCGACTCGTTCAACTCGATTGACCTGGTCACAGGTGTCGTCAACGTCCGGCGGCTACCGATCTCGTCCTCCCAGCGCGGTCGCTGGTCGCGTCCGTGTAGCATGGCCACTATGGCAGCCGTCCCGGCAGTGTCGTCGGTCACGACCACTCTCAAACATCGTTGCGACGGCCCGAACGTCTTGTCCACGTACGCCGTCAGTTTGGCCGCGGTCAACCGGTGTGGCCGGTCGTCCCGCACGTGCGGTCCCAAACCACCGTCGGCCATCTCCGGCCAAAACAGCACCATCACCGCGACCGTCCACCGCATTTGCAGGCCGATACGGTCCGCTGTGGAAACGTCCGAAGCGCGTCTGAATCGCGACGGGGTTCGATTTATTTCAACGCAAAATGAAAAGCTGTTGTTTTCTCTGGAATCGTTTACTGCACCGCGTCGTCCTAGACGACATTTAGCAATAGAAAACCATTCGATTCTGCGATGACTCGAAACGTATCGAACAAATAATGTAATAACGCTCGGGTACTGCATCCGAAAGAGACCATTTTTCTCGTCTCTGAGGTTCACGCACGAACGATGCGATTTTTTTTCGTGTCTCGCATTAGAGATAAGTTGTCCAATACGCACTGCGCACCCGTGTACGGAGTGCTGAGTTTATGGTTTTTCCGCATCGAGTCAAGTGCGTATTGTCATCCGTTTACTCGAGTGCGCAACGCACATTAATATTAAAATTCAATCGACCGTCAAATCGCATTCGCATTCGAAAAACGTTGATTTTGACGTATTCTCGTCAAATGCCGTACGTTTATATACACACACTCGAGTCTCCGAGTAAATAAAACATCTGAAAACCCATTTTATTTGTTTGTAAATATTTGTGTTAAACGTCAAATATATAGCTATACGCAATGACGTAATACCGTTATTGTTATATATATCAAGCAAAAAAAATGTTATTGAAATGACACAAAGTATCTGACTGTCAACGTGAAATGACATCATGAATCAAATCATGAAATGACCATCAATTGTTTTTTTTAATTATATGACGAGTTCGATGAAACAGTATTCATTGGCCGGAAATTGGTTCCAAGTAATACTTTAGACGTATAAAAATGTAATTTTTTGTTCGATTCCCCCTGTTCATCGAAAAACATCAAATCGTAGAAAAAATAATTTAAAAATTCACCATTAGCCGTGACTATGTGACACGGTCGTAATAAGCCTATGTCATAGTTTAAACCCCACACAATATTATGATAAATATTTAATATATCTACCACTCGATTACATAATAGTTTACATTAAATAAATTTGATAGTGTTATTGGACGGTCAAAAAGTAGAAAGTTTTTAATTAAGTATGCACAATAACGATGTACATATTTGGTAAGATACATCTAATTATGTCTTTTGTCTATGTGTACGAATAGCGCACCTAATCGCAACTCGTTTATGGCCCACAGTCATTATATTCCTAAAGCTGTAGGTGAGAGATGATGGAAGTCCTTGAAAATCTGACTTATATTTCATACAAAAATACATCGTTATTAATCGGTAACAAAGTTTTACGTATTTTCCATGCAAAATTGATAATTGACTCGATTGTGAAATGTAAACATGATAATTTATTATATCATTCCTAGTAATAAGTTATAACATTAATTTAAAATGTGTTAAATTTACTGCAATGTGTATAACAGGAAAATGGTTAGGTGTTTAAAATTAAATTTTTCTAAAACTAAGTTTATCCACATATGATTTTATATTTTATGACTCATAAAAAAAATAATATAAATATTAATACTACCCAAATTATATTAATATTTATTAAATTAATACTCAGAATATTGGTAATGTAAATACAGTATAAATACGCATAAACAAAGAACACAGAAATCCTCATAAGTAGTTGTATATCAATTATTTATGAGCTCCATTAAACGTCTACACCACTGTTCATACTTCTTATACAGTAAGTAATTTTGTTTCATTTAGCTAAAATATGTTATACTAAAATAAATATTTGAAACAAGAATGGAAGTATCAGCATCTCTTTAAACTACTTTATTGTAATTTCATCATTGACATTTTTTCTAGCTTAACATTTCAGAAACTAAAAATTATTTTTACAAAATATATATCACACACAACTATATTTAATTGTTTATTACTTTGATCATAAATAATAAAAAAAAATGCACATGTGTATGATTTGAAAAAAAATGAATGCATTAAAATAAAAAAAGATGTTATGCTACGTAACAATTTAAGTATATATATATATTGTTATAACAATATATAATATTGTTATAAAAAAAAATATAAAAATTAAAGTTTAAACATAAAATGTACTAACAGCAAATAGTCAAATTAGTTAAAATCTTAACTTTAAAAAAAAAAAAATTTAAAAAATAAAAATATATTAGCACACTATTATCTTAGTAGGTATATAATTGTGTATACAAGTTTTTGGTATTTTTTGGCACATTTATACATCTATAGCATTTGATGATAAATATTGAGATAAAATAATATCAAGTCTAATATACACTTAATATTAAAGATGAAACAACTAAACTATACTCCATGAATTGAAAACAATTTAATGTTTAAGTCTTTACTAAAATCGTAAGTAAAAACATTAGCTCCAATAAATCCTCCATATGACTTAACACCTTTATAGTAAATTCCTACACCAGATAATGGCACACCTGGGTATGGATCTACGGTTTGTTTATCAATAAATGGTATTGTTGATTGAGCAACATCACGATCAATTGATGAATGTGTGAACTTCAAGAATTTGTTTGATGACATATCTGGCTCTGATGAAATGCTTGCTTTAGTAGGTAAGTCTAAATCATTTAAATAAATTTCCGACCTGTGAATATAAAATTACAAGAATTTAATAGTTACAAATAATTTAAATACATAAAATAATTTACAAACCTTGGAGATCCATCAGTCAATTCAGTATTTTCATTTCCAATCCAATAACTTTTGTTTTGAGGTTCAATAAGTTTACCAGTCATGAAATCAAAAGGAGTAACTCGGACTTCCAAATTTAAATGAGATCCAATCAGTCTAAACTTCACACCTATTATAGTTTATATATTATTATTATTGATTAATAATACAAATACTGAAAGACAATAAGCAATAAAATAAAAATGTCTCACCTGTAATGACCATTTTTTCAGGAGCCATCACATTATCCAAATCGATAGAACGAGATGCATATGATAATGTATGATAATCAACACCATTTTTTAACGTTTTATTCCTAAATGTGAATGAAGTACCCGGTAATTCGACCCATTGTCTGGAATCTTCATTTATTGTAGCTCGAGGCCCAAGGTCACCTTCTTGTACTTGTAAATGGAACATTTGTTTAATTTTAATAAATCTTAGACCAGTTACAACTCTAAACAAAAATACCATGTAAATATAAAGACAAACAAGAGTCATTTTTAGAAGTTGCTTACTTATTTTGATCAATATTTGACAAAGAAGGTCTTAAACTAAAATGACGATCAGAAGAGGGCTCATTTGAATCACAAATACAAAAACAATAAGAACAATGCAAAACGAGAAAAGTCCACCAACTATCAACATTACTCATTGTTCCTTTACAATCAGAAGAGTCTCCTAAAGTTCTACCTTTTTCGTACGCTATATAATCATATCGTCTACTACTTCCAAATTTCTAAAAACAAAAAGTAACAAAGTAATTTAACTTCAATTAATTCTATTATTATAAAAATACTTATGAAATAATTAACATACAGACTGACAAATTCTCATATCGGAATCAATATACTGACAATTTAATATACGTCCATTACAAACATGTTGCTTAGCACAAAACTGATCGTTGAAACAGCTTTTATGTTCCGCAACACTATAATACTCACAGTTTTGCATACAACTATGTTCATAATTCATATCAGCTTCATTTTCTATGTAGCCCTATAAATAACAATTTCACTCAAATTTACTGTTCACATTTAATTTATGATTAAAATTATTAATTATAAATGTAATATAAAACGATTATTTTTCAATTTTTTTTTTTTTTTTTTTGAGGTTTATTTAATATTCAATAGAACACCAACCTCCGATTTTAAATGCTTAAATATAATATAAATATATAATGTTGCTGGAGACTGTTCAAAGTTTCACATACCTGGGGAGCAAAATTACAAGCGATGGGAAAAGCCATACACAGATATAGTATGTAAAATAGCGCGAGCCAAACAGGCCTATTATAAAAAGAGAAATCTTTTTACTTCAATAAAAATAATATAAAAATCTTTCAACAAAAAGATTTGTGTGGAGCAGACTTGGACAATAATGAAAGCTGAAAAAGCCAAAATAGAAGCCTTTGAAGTATGGTATTGAAGAAGAGCGCTAAAAATTGCATGGATAGAAAAGATAAAAAATGATTAAAAAAGGTTTTCAGAAGAATGAATACCCAAAAATAAATATGCAATACGCTAAGACTGAGGAGGAAATTATGGATCGGACACGTAATAAGGAATAGTCTTTGAATAACTACAATAATAGAGAGAAAAATAGAAGGAAAATCTAAAAGAAGGCCCAAAACCCCATTTCTGAAGCAAGTGATGGAAGATACCGAAATAGGAACATACTGGGAGATAAAGAGGATTATAAGTGACAGAGTTAAGTGGAGAGAAACATCAATAATTATTTAACCTATCTTCGAATTGATAAAAAAAAAAAAGTATATACTAATAGGTAACACATTTACATAATTGATAGTATTTAAATTAAATAATTTTAAAATTATAAGTCACTCTCATGCATCTATTCTAATGAACTGTCCAAATAGCAAATGGTAAATACAAATACAAATACAAATATCAAATATCTTTGATTTTTATACCTGCAATAGTTCAGTCACTTCTAAATAAGTTTTATCTTTAATATGTTTTTCAGGGTCACATCTCCAGAATATATTACTTGAAGAAGACATTGTGTATTTTAATGCATTCAATTGTTCCTCAATTCTTTTTTCAAATTGTATCATTTGATTTGTTCGTTCATATGTAAAATTTCCTAGTAAATATGGATGGTTAAGACACAATGAATTATTTTAAAATCATTTTTATAACTTACAAAATATTACAATAGAATAAATTAAATAATACTTTTATTCATACAATAAGATATATAACACAATATATCATACCTTTTCCATATGTTTGTAATAACATCCATGAAAATTGCATTACAGAAAATCCTTTTAACTGAGTAAGATGCAATGTTCCATATAAATTAAAAACCATTTGTTGCAATGATTGTTTTTGATCACAAAGCATACCAGGACCTTCCTATGAATTATAATTATAATTTATAATGAATAAAAAAATTCATAAATAAGTATAAATTTAGTATACATTATCAATTTAAATATAATTTTTAGTTAAGTTTATTTAAATTTTTCTTAATTGTTTTTGGTATATTTCTTATATTAATCCATATGATTTTTTTTTCTTTCTTTTTGATTAGTTTTTCATTTACAAAAGAATTTCACCAATAGCGGTTTTATAATATTTAAATATTTCTTTTAAAAATCTATTTATAATTACTTAAATAATATACTAAATATACATATATATATTTTTTTAATCAAAAAAATTTAAAATATATACTGTCACAAACGAAAAAAATTAAATTATATATGGTTCAGATATAGATAAGTATTGCATTGTAAATACATTCTTCCCAGAAAATGACTCATTGCTTAGAAATTTATGGCATATTATATAGTCTTATGGTAAATTTACTATAGTATTGATAATAAAAGAAAAATATTTTTCTTTTTGATACAAAATTATTTTATTTTTTTAACAAATAAACAAAATATTATTGTGTCTTAATTAACGATTGAAGAAAAATATTTCAGTATGCTTACCTTATATTTAGCCTGTGAATATTATACGAGAGCACAAAAATATAGTTTTTAATAATAATAATTAAAAAATAATTAATTTTTTTATGAATTATTAAAATACCTAATATTTTATTACATATAATTGTCATTATAATAAAAATAACAATAAATACATTTATATCAATAATATTTATACAATAGATGTTTCAATAATAACATTTTATTATTATAAATAATTAAAATTTAAATAAAATTAAAAATTGAATTTAATAGTTAAAATTATTAAATAATTACTAATTAAAATCAAAATAATATTATTTCCTATTTAATTCTTCAATAAATGATTAGTATCATATATACTCTCAGAATGTTTTTTTTTATATTTTTAATATTTGTTAAATTTATCCATAAAAATTGTGAAGGTAAATTTTTTTTAAATAAATAGCAATAGTTATTTTTTAATCAAATCAAAATACAAGTTTTAATAATAATATATTATTATAAAATGATTTACTACTTACCATTGTATCTTTTAAAATATTGAATATACCACCATGCGTATGAAATTTAAATCCTTCTAAATCCGGAATAATGAAAGTGTGAATTTTTGCCATTTGCTTAATAGGCGCTCCCGAAGTAAAAGACAACATTGCATCAGCAAATCTCTCTAATGTATAAGACGAATAAGTATTTCTACTCTTTTCATTAGAATCATTTTCTCCATATTTATACTCTAAATAAACATAATATAAAAACACAGTGAATTGAAAATCCCTGGGCAATTGAGCCGAAATAAAATAATTTAAATATTTTTGGTTTTTTAATTGTAATTTTCATACATAATTCATATATATTAATCATTTTTTCACTTTAGGTTTAATAAAGAAATGAAGAAAATTGTTATACAAATAGAAGGGAAACAAAAATTTAAAATACCTTATACCAATGCCTAAATGTGCATACACATTATCAAAATAAAACAGCTAACATGGAACAAGTAACAGAGTTTGTGTGGCATATAATGCATGTAACTAACTAATCATCGAACTTGTATAATCCTTCTGTAATAAACCACCTATCTGTCAACTGTCAGTATTTTAGCAAAACATCAAAAGGTAATACACGTTCATGTTACAACATATATGGACAAGATGATGAATATAGATGTGTAACATCATACAAATATAGCACATCATATAAAACAGCAGTTCCCAAACTTTTTGGATCATGCATCCAAAAAAAAAAAATGAATTGCACCTCCTATGAATAATTAAAACAACATTTTTTATTATTTTAATAAGAGGAAATTATTGTTGATCTAAAAATAAAAACGTAGTAGTGATATATACAATATAAATATTTGCCTTGCACCTATTCCAATAAGTGTTTGCGTCTCCCAAAGGAGGTACTCCTTACATTTTAAAAACTGCTGGTATTTAATTTATGAAGATCAAGAGAAAACTTATTTATATATTATATATCAAAAATTAATAAAGGATGCATACCTATTGTTTATCAAAATAACTATAATTGGCTAATCCTATGATATAATTGTTATATTATGAATATTAATATTTACTTTTATTTATTATTTATTATATACTACATTACAAGGTACATTTTGTTTTCCCATTTTAACATACTCTTAAACAATAGGTATCCATTTAATTTCTGATTGACCCAAGAGCAAACATTATTATTAATTTATTAATTAATAAATAATAGGTACATCATAAATATATTCTATTTAAGAACACATCATATGGGGCAAGAAATATTACATATTTGAATCATGTAATATTTTAGTATTTAAAACTACATTTAATTATACAGAAAAATACTATGAAATTAAAAATTGAATCACAAGAAGCAAGGATGTAACATAATGTACCTTATTATAAAGTTGATAGAAAAAAAAACTGAATTAAATCACCTAACCAACAAATGCAATACCAAACAGAATTCAAATTAAAAATTACTTATTGATTATCATACATATATACGATTCAATGAGTAAGTAAATACCTAATTTTAAGACCATTTTGCAATAGGTTTGAATCCCAAGAACAATTAATGAAAATGGGATAAAAAACAATTCACATAACCATAGTGCTTTTATATTATGTGAATATTTTGTCTATGTAAGGTCTTAAAATGTAAATAATAAGAACGATATAAAATATTTGTGTCTACTTTACCTTCCATCGTCTTGAAATCATTTTCTATCGATCGAACAGACTCCAAGAGCTCGTTGATTTGGATTCCGTTCAAAACTACATCGGACATGGACTGCAGTTTGTTGAGGTTACTCAACATTATGGACCTTATGTCATCAGTTTCCTTTTGCATCGAGCGAACAATCTGTGTAATGCGTCCAAAGTTGGTCAGGATCGAACGTTCCCGCTTCTTGGTGAACCATATGAGCGGAGTGTTCTCACTGCCGACGTGCTCTGGCACCTTGTCCACGATATCCCACGACTTGGAGACGTACTCGACCACATTCTTGGTCATCCCGAAAATGTCATTTACGTCGTCCCATTCCAGTCCGCTGCTGCTAGGCGAACACGACAGCAAAAAGCACCACGCGAAAACGCTTTTAACGTACATGACGATCAATAGTCTGTCAGATTATGTATTCTACACACGAGCTGTGTTAACGCGACGGGCTCTGGAGCTGAAGCGACTGAACACTGAAAGCATTGACCGTACGAAACGTCGTCACAACGGAGCCATTATTGATTATTTTTGTTATTATAAATGCTTAGATCGACGGAAATTCGGTGGGAAACAACAGTTGGATTATTTTTATTTTTCCCTATCTCGATTCGTAGAATTTATTATTTTTTTTTCTTCCGTCAACAAAATAATAACGATCTTTGTGTCGGCCGCAATATACGGGAACAATAACCGTCGCACTACCGCTGCCGTACAATAAAAACTCGAACGACGTAGAGAGGGGAAAAAATTATTACAAGATCGTCGCAACTACTGAATAATAACATGCAATGGCACTCGATGTTCGGACAATTAACGCGAACAACCACCGAACACTACGGCACAATGTGAGCAACTGTTCGTGCTTCGTTCGTGTTTTCGGTCGTTTCGACAAATTATCACAAACGGACTGCATCGCCCTCCCGCCCCACCAACTATCGTCGCCGCGCCGTACACGGCAACGATTTTAATATTTATATTTTATTATTATTGTATTATTACTGTGTTATTATTGTATGTTAACATTCGGTTATGAACTGTATTATTTTAAACTATTCTAAAAGGATCGTTTTAATCGGTTGGAAATAAAAAAAAAAATTTAATGTAATCAATAATTCAATATTCCGTTTTCCGATCCATAAACCGAACATGAAATAAATAATAATGACAGTGTTCTAGAACTTAAAAAATCCTACGTAAATACCGATACTATGCACTGGTCGCAATTATATAGACTTATGGTATTTTTTTCGATAATTGCCAAACACAGGAACGATATTGAGTTTTTATGAATATAAATAGTTAAATAATGCAATAATACCTATAGTTTATAAAAATCGAAACGCGATAATCGCATTAGTTGAACTTTGAAGTACTTTGCATTTATGTTAAGAATTCAGTTTTATTTAAGTATTGCGTTGAATTGTTTTTACCGCGCGGCAAATTCAGCTGATTGATTAAAATAATTATTTAAAAGCACCAATGCGATCTTTTTTGGTCATAGATTAAATATAATTGTTTACATTATTGTACAGGTACACTGTAACATTTTCAGATGAGCGACATTTAATTGTTATGCATCGAAAAAAATAAAAACGTGTTATAAAACATAATGTTTTAAATAAAAAAGTTATTATTATGTTATAAGTCTAATTAAGAAATGTAAAAACCATCACAAAATATTACGACAGAAATAGTAAATAAATGTATTATTATTTATTGGAACGAGTAAAAATGTAAGAAGCTAGAATATATGAATGGAAGGTTTTCCCAAAATTTAAATTAATATAAATATAAACTAAAATATAAAATTATCATTATTGTCGATCACCGTAATTCCGATAACAATTTCCGAGTAAAAACTCATGGCAGTTATCGTCCGCTTTACACCGTCGGTCGCCACCGATTCCACATGTAACCAACATTCCTACAGTTTCTTCGTTGACTTCGATTTCCTGTACGATTCTGGCGATCCGGTTTTCTGTCGATTTGTTAAAGCTACTATGGATCCAATTTAAGAAAGATAATATTTATTATCAATGGTTTTACGCGGTCAACTTTTCATGATATTATCATGAAAATAAAAACCGCTGTGTGGTCGCTATACAAAATCTTAAATTAATAAAATGTTTTGATTGACGAATGAAAATGGATGATAGACTATGGTTACAAAAAAATGCTGCCGCCCCTTAATTCCAAAGAAATTTGCCACCCAAGGCGATGGTACCCCCTCCACCCCTAAATACGTCTCTGGGTGTTCGATGTAGTTTGAACATTAACAATCCAAAAAACCAAATGTTTCTAGCAAGAGAATAATAAAAGGTTAATTAATTATAGTCCATGGCTATGAGTGCTGTTGATCCTAAATAGCTCTGATATTTATATTGAGTTATGTTTGATGTGTCCATAGTTGAAATTAATACATAATATAATATTATATATTTAGATTTATAAATTTATAATTATATGTATATGAATACATTTATTAGTTATTAAGATTGAAAAAGTACAAATTTAAATACTAATAAATGTTTTTTTTTTTTTTTTAGCATGATCATTTTGTAATTAACATCGGTTTATAATGACCATAATATAGAAAACAACCAAAAACGATGGTATATTTAACTATATTTTTTTCACGGTCGGCAGTTAATATATGTTTACTATTAACGGTTCGAAGTCCAATCAACGTCTATTTACAAAATATGAAGAAAAAAAATTGCTTTCGTCTTCGTACAGTGAATACAACAATTAACGCGTCGAATAGTCGATTACAATAATGCGTATGAACATTAACGGAAAAACTAGGTAATGCACGTCAAATTACACTTCGAATGCAAATGATTTGCAAGAGTTATCGCAATTCTAAAGAACATGTATACAAATATATATATGTATTCTACCATATTATGGTAGTAATATTACAACGTTTCAAATACAGCACACGTGATGTGGCTCTTTGTTATGCTTTTACGTGTTATTACGTGCTGTTGCGTGTTATATTTTGTATAATTTTTTTCTTTTATACACGATTATAACAAATAAAATAAGACCAAATTGGTTATTTTTTTTTTTTGCGAATAAAAGGTTTCAGGTTTCTGAATGTTGAATGCGATTTTAGATTTGTTTTAAGATTTCTATACATTATCCATTTTATTTGAAGACAAATAAAATATTGTATTATAAATGCAGATAAAACAAAATTTAAACCAACTACCCAACATGCAGAAATGTAGGACTCGAATTACAAATTTTAGTAATATTATATGACAACTTACATGAGCAATTAATATTTATTGTTATTTCATTATTTTCGGTTTATCTGTAATTATAAAATTCTTATGAAACATAGTTTACGAGATATATATATTGCAATGATATGCGTATTATGGTATAGTCATAATTTATAAATAGAATGTAATTTAAAATAATACTGGTAATTTATACCGATTATTATTGACTCAAAAAATACTCAAATGAATTGTATTAACACTTATTTATAACACATTATAAACAATATAATAACAATAATAACACTTTTTAATATTGAACCAAAAAAAACTTTGTAATTAAGTATATATTAAGACCATGTTTAAATAAATAATAAAATTATATCATAATTTTAATAATAATATAATTATTATAATAATTATATATAATAAATAATGTTATAAATATATAACAATAATAACAATATAATAACAATTATAACACTTTTTAATATTGAACCAAAAAAAACTTTGTAATTAAGTATATATTAAGACCATGTTTAAATAAATAATAAAATTATATCATAATTTTAATAATGATATAATTATTATAATAATTATATATATAATAATAATAATAATAATAATAATATATATAATTATATATTATAATAATTATAATCATAACTCTTAAGTTCAATATTAATAACTTTAATTCGAAGGCATAAGTTTTAAATTGGTTAATAATTGTAGTTAATATTTTATTTATAATACAATATTGTAGATAACGATTTTCGTTTTTGGTCCAGGAAAAAATTTGTGACCAACAAATCTGTCAACAATGATTGAATATATGTACAAAAAACCCAACCGAATGGCCCCGTACGCCTTAGAACATTGGGTGCATAGGTAATGCCCATGGCATTTTGCAGACAAATATTATGGTTTATGAAGTTACTGGTGTCGTAAATATTTCACATTAAATTGTTGCTCGTCAAAACGGTTTGTCAAGTTATATCCGTGTAAATGTGTCATCGTTCATCAATGTGTAATGTACACCAGGCCGGATTCCGCGGAGTTGCTATAGGAATTTTTACTGTTCCGATGCATAATATATTATAACCATACATCAATCGTTCGTCCTAAAAACATGTCGCATATTATCCAGTTCTACGTTATTTTGGTGACAGATTATTTTTTTTTACATTTTTAACGCCCTCACACTAAGAACGTAATTTTATAACATTTAAAAAAAGGCCTAGCGAGAGATCTTACCCCCACATTCCCCCATTGTATACGCCACGGTTAGGTCATGCTCATGAATTATGATATATAAAATCGGTATTTTATTTATTAGAGTGTAGTAGATGCACTGACGAAAATGGTATCCATGATTATAGATACCAGTGACGTGTTGATCTATTTTTTGATAAAGAGAAAAAAAAATACAAGGACTAACCTTTTCCCCGCTGGCAATTTACATAACCTACCAAAACATAAAATTTAATACTTGTAAAATATTTTTAGGTTTGATGATATTTAGATACACATACTATATTATGTTAGGTAATTAGTTAATTTCTTACACTCCGATGATTTAAACAAGTTACAACACAGAATATCAACAATCAATATCAATATCAAGTGTCATAATACACACCTACATATTTATTAAAATTACTTACCAGTTAAGGTTTCGTGATATTTAATTTAAAATATTTAAAATTAAAAATAAAATAAATTACTAATAGTGAAAATGTTACATATTAAGTGCGTTTACATTGTAGTATGAACGCGAACGAATGCCACCGAATACATTCATACGCGAATTCGTTGATGATTGTGTTCATTGTGTTTGGGACTATTCGCGGTCGTTTGGGCTTGTTATCCAGCGTTAGCATTGAATTCACTTTGAAAACCAATATGGTTTGAAATATTCAGTTGTGAGCAATGACGGTGCTAGAGCTTGCGAGGCCCTGGGAAAAATAAATGTTGAGGTCTTATAATTTATATTAATAAAATATTTTAAGTTCAGTTAAATCAGAACCGCGGGGCCTTAATTATAATATAAGGCGCGGGGTCCTGGACAACTGCCCCTATTGCCCACCCCCTCGCGCCGTCCCTGGATGTGAGCACAAATTCTTGAACACAACCGAATTAGAAACGACAGCTGAATGTCGTTCGAACTGAACGAGCGTTTTCTTTGGTCTTACCGCTCTATCCGAGCGAGCGCCACCGAACGCGAACGAATCGTTCGCCGCCCATTCGCTCGCGTTCGAACTATGTAAACGCACTTTTACGATCCGACAAACATCGGTCACGTGTGTACCCGTCAATCGGAGGACGGAAACGTAGATGACATCGATAGATAAGGATAAATATAACATTTAGTGAACGGATAAGTATGTACATAACATATTTTGCCATACATTACACGAAAACTTATTGAAATAGTTTTGAAACTATTTATGTATTATAGGTACTATAAATGTTGTGGAAATCCCTTCAATGGACTTACAAACATAGCATGTGTAGCGATTAAAAATAAATAAATAATCCGTTGGATATTACAAGTCAACAAAATTAATTAGTAAATGGTATTGTACCTAGTACAAATATTATAGCATATGTATATTATATTATATTGTAGATATTATAGTGTTAAATAACGCTTAAAAATGTAAAATTATTAACTCACAGAATCCGCCATATAAACGTTAACCCGACATTGGTATCGTGGTGAGCGCGAGCGCTCACCTCGTATTTTGAAAACCACTTGTTTAATTATTTCTTGATTCTTCCGACACCATTTTTACCTTCAATCGACTAATATCGAATATAAACTTACTATGTATCATATTTTATTAACTAAAAATAAAGTCGTAAGTCTATTTCCGAGCACACCAGGAAAATCGACTAACGAATACAATCATCTTTTCAAAATGAATACCAGTCGATCAAAACAAGGTGAATTTTTATTTCTCTTTTGGTACTATTTGCATCGAATTTCTGCCCTACAGCCGGAGCAAAAGTATTTTCTTCGTGTTCTTTGAATTGTGCATGCGCGTTAGAACATTTCTAAAAATTTTAGTACCTAGCCATAATATAAATTACCCGCATTTTGAACGATTATCAGTCAATCAGAACTAATGACTACAGAAATGAAATAATAATGTATTGTAATAATTACAATTGTTGTAATGTATAAAATGTATCGTAATAAGTACATTCATGTTAGCACAAACCAAAAAAATAACGGCCATTCACGATTCCGCACAAAACTAATTTGCGACGTCGCCGATTGCATTATAAAAATTATTTTAAACAAAAATGGTTTTGATATAAGTCTTATATAATATATAGGTATATTAATATAAGTCATATTATAATATTATTTTGGTTTTTCCCCGAATACTAACTTAACTGAATAGTTTACAGTGTACATATGTTATATGTATATAACATATATATGTTTTAACTGGACTCATCAGTTATCTGTTCGATACCCGTTCGTACTTTTACATTGCAATCGCATTATTATCAATGATACACATTATTATAGACACGCAGTGGTTGAATTGGGGGGGGACGCAGAGGGTCTGAGCTACTCTTCATTTTTCTTCATATTATAGCGTACCCCTTAATTTAATTCATCAAGGAACGCAGGGGACGCAGCATCCTTCAACAATTATATGAATATGAATTTGTTTCTAAGAAAAATTAAATGAATATGAAAAAAAATTGGAAACGATTAATATTTAATTTAATTGTTGGTATTAGTTCGTAATCTGTTCATTATTATTAGCACATATGTATATTAGGAACGCAATAATAAAATATATAATAATGTTATATAATTTATGTAACACGTTTCAAGTGTTTCCACTGCGTATTCAAGGTATAAGCTGCTAAATTGCTAAAAATATAATTATTACGAAAACTTCCCTGGGTGTACCGATATAACGATCCTTAGTAAACCATTGACAATAATAATATATTGACTCCGTATTTTGAGAATCCGTCCGTTGTTTTAGTTATCGACGATTAACAAATGGTGATCCTTTTCAAGGAAAATTAAATATTATTTATATTTTATTTGGAAACGAGGTGCGCCACGAATGAGTAATCAGTATTATGTTAGCTTGTCGCGTACTCGCGTATGTAATTTATAAATTGTAATTTTGTTGAAAATAGTAAACACCTCAACCGCACTCCTACAGTCCTACATGTCACGTCAGCAATAAACAAATAAACATGAATAAACGTCAAAAATTGTCCATATCGGACTTTTTCAATAAAAAGAAAAACAATAACCAAGGTAATTAAAACACTTTAATTTAATAATAAATCATAGACGTGCGCAGATTCCTGTTACCGGTGTACTTTTATTTTTTTTTTGATAATCCACCCTCATAAATCCCGCCTTAAAAAAAAAAAAAAGTAGAAATAAAATTTATTAGAAAAACTGATGTACAATCTGATTATCAATGAACGTCAGTCCCGGCAATTTTTATTTTTTTGTAATTTGATAAAATTTATAAAAAAAACTTGATTTTCCAAAAAAAGTTATTAGCCCTTTTTACTTAAGTACCTAGTACCTACCTAAA
This sequence comes from Sipha flava, assembly GCF_003268045.1. Taxonomy (NCBI): domain Eukaryota; kingdom Metazoa; phylum Arthropoda; class Insecta; order Hemiptera; family Aphididae; genus Sipha; species Sipha flava. Next base: position 2,651,231 of record NW_020273144.1, on the reverse strand, counting down.
AAAAAAGTTAATAAATACAGTTAAAAGTTCCTTAAATTTTTTTGGTCATACATTTTAAAGCAATACATATACATAACTATGATAAAAATAATTATTATTTAACTCTCAGCAAATCTTAGTCCTAAAAATAATGTGACGGGATGAAATAAATTATTTGACTAATATTAAACTTCAAATATTAAAATTAATATTGACAAAAAAAAATTAATATACTAATTAAAGAGTAACATTTATAATCTATAAATTTAATATTTACTTTTTGTAGGCAACAGTAAAATACATGAATTATTTTAAATTGAAAGTTAATTGATTAATTAATTTTATCATGTGGCTATATATTTACATTTTAGATTTTAAATTTGCTAGACGTGTTGCTGTGTTGATAGAATTAATACAAATAAATACCTATTAGTATTGTTTATTATTTGTTATAGATATCTGTGTTAATCATTAGATATATTTAATTATTTATATTGTAGATGCATTTAGGTGGTGGGGGGGGGACAAAGTCCCCCACGGTTTTTTTTAGATTAATTTGCTTTGGAACGCTAATTGTTCAGCTACATTTAGAGTCCACCTTTATTTTTTTTTCCAATTCAACCACTGTAGACACGTACCGACAGACGCCGTACCGTACCGTTCGAATATACGTACCTACCTTCATTGTTCCCATACTTACATTTTCACTCCAACATCATTGAGTATCTACACAAATTTTCCTGATTTCCCTAATGTTATATTAAAAGTTTGGAATATGTTTAAAAATATTACTACCAGCGATTTGGCAATGATTGCTATTGTTCTAGACGAAGAAGAACAAAGTAATGACGTACGTGTCGCCATCCAATCAAAATGTTGACATTTTCACAATTTTCTTTAGTTTTATCATAAAACGCTAAAAACCATGGGTGGGGCTGGAGACACGTGTCCCCAATCCCACCCATATCATTAAAAATAAATTTTGAAAATATAATTTAGTATAAATTCAATTGTTGTGTGAATAAATATAGCACACATTGATTATGAATACTGTTTGTGTTTTTAAAATGTTTAATAATAATGTCGTCAAGCGAGGACGATCTTCTAATGGAATGTGCTAGTTTCGTGGTCATAAAATCTTATAAAAAAATCATAGTTCGTTAATTTATACTTAGGATTTGATGGATCCCATGGAATAGGACGCGCTTTGTATAAATTAATTAACGTGGTATACTGATCGTCAGAGAAATCCATAATTTATAAATTAATATTTAACTACCCATCAATTAATTTACAAATAAATGTGGCACTAAAAAACAGTTGATTATTAAACTCTCGAATGCAGGTGAACACAAACGAATCTGTTGTGACGGGCCGAATGATGTTCACACTGAATGTCATTTATTTTGATCTTACCGCTAACCAATCGAACTGCACCGAAGGCAAACGAACGGTAAAAATGGCCATTCGTTCGCGTTCGGCGTACTGTTTTGGCGTACTGTTACTTTTAAGGTGCGTTTACATTAGAGCCCGAACACGAACGAACGCAAGTGAATACTACCGAACGATCCAATGTAAACGGTGCGGCCGAACGCAAACAAACGCTTTCGGAAGTGTTCGCCCCAAGAGCAGTACGATCAAGGAAACTTTCCATTCAGTTTAAACGGCATTTGGCCCGTATCGCTTTGTCGATACTAAATGTGTATTTAGTAGGTATTTAGGAGCGAAGATTTTTGTGAAAGCGAAGACAGTCGAACACGAACGAGCGAACAATGTAAACGGTCGCGGCCGAACGTCTAGCGCAGAGGTTCTCAAACTGTGGGTCGCGACCCAAAAGTGGATCGCAATAATATTTTTAGTGGGTCGCGTTATAATTTTCATGTGTTTCTATTACTTTTGGTTGATGTTTAATTATTTAGTTAGTTTTATCATAAACTGTTATCTATGTTTTTGACAATTACAAATTTACTGCGACCAATAGACATAATAATATTTTTTTATATGTCTATGCTCGACGGTGTCAACACGAAGCAATCAGATTAAAAATTATTGAAAATATAACAATATATTTAAAACAAATTAGTATGACGTTCAAATAAATTGATTATTTTCAGTAACACACGGTATATTGAATACAATACAAGCACGCAGTTTAAATTTTACAATTTTTCAAAAAATGTTGTACAATTACAATGGATAAATGGTTAAATAAAAAGTCGATGACTCAAAGTTCTACGAAAACTGAAGAAACAGAGATAATATCTGTGTTAACAGTTAAAACAAGAAAATTAGTTGATGATAAGCTTATAACAAATTCTTTCCAATCAAAATAAAAAAATAGATATCAATGTAGTTATAAAAAATAGGAAACAATTACATCCTTCACATTGAAATTATATACTTACTAATTCAATTACATAATATAAACTTTTTTTATAAAAATATAATACTTTTCTTCAATTTAAAATGATGAAAACAGCAAAAAAAAAAAAAATCATTGATATTATTGTGGGTCGTCAAAATTGAAATAATTTCCAAAATGGGTCCTACTATAAAAAGTTTGGGAACCTTTGGTCTAGCGAATATGCGTTCGCACTCGTTCAGTAGCATTCGCTTGCGTTCGTTCGTGTTCGGGCTCTAATGTAAACGCACCTTAAAAGTTTGTGAATGCGAATAGTTTAGTTTCCCGGTGAATATTGACAACAGACCATAGAGTAATAGTGTCACTCTATGCAGCAGACGAATACTTATGTTGTTCATTCACACTTATCTCACTCATACCAGACATAATGTAGTTTTTAATATTTATTTTTTGAAATATTTGTAATTAAGAAAAATGTTTATAATTATAATTTTTAAAATATTTAAATATAAATAATTTAGTGTTGGTTTCATTGTATATGCTTATAATTAGGCTTAGGGACTTAGGGACTAGCTCTATAAAATACATAAATATTCATGCAAATATGCTTCTAAAATCATTAAAATATGCATAATAGTATGCATTTATATGCATTAAAAAAAAAAAAAAAAAACGACCATACAGTACACAAAATAAATTGAGTCCATCGCAGAGGCGTATTTTATGGAGGGGGCGATTTCACCTCTCTGAATCCATATTTAATGAATCGATTATATGTGAGATATACATTTCAATTTTTTTTAATGTGGATCGTTTTATAATGAAATCAAATTACACGTAGCTGTGAATATTGAATTGGGATTTTTGTCGGGTCCATACTTAGTGAAAAATCAAATAAAACACAAGCGTAACTTTCAAAACACAGACAGGTGTTAAAAAAAAATTACACAAAAGTCGATTCTAAGTGGAAATATGCACATTCAAATTTTAGATCTGATATCATGACACTGAGAAACAAATTTATTTCGCACTCTGCTATATTTAACAATAATTAAAAAAAGTAAGCAAATGCTAGAAGTCCCTAAGCTTACTCATAACTAAAGAGCGGATTTAATTGATATTGCAACTTTTTATTGATACCCAGTAAATCAAATCTGATCAAATATGTATACGAATCAGATTAATTACAGTTTTCCTATTTAATTTAATAATGTAATTTTTTGCAATTTTCAACGATTTTGCAATTTTTTTGCAATTATTGCAATTTTTGTATACTTCACGTGATAAAATATTCAAATTATTATTTCCAAAGTGATTTTACATAAAAAAAATATAACTACTACATAAATGTTTACAAATAGTTAAATGTAGGATTTTTAAAATTATATTTATCTGAGTTATCCACAAAATTCATAAGTTTAGAAGAATCAAATAGTCAATTACTTAATAGTTTAAACATATTTAGTATAATTACTAAATAAATAAATAAATACTAACTAAATAAAAATATTTAGTAGAATATTTCTATAAATATTCCCGGTCCCAATGGAAAAATAGTTAAAGATAAATTAAAATGTCTCAGAAAAAAAATGAAGGATATAAAACTATTAAAACTTACTCTGAGATTATAACAGAAAATTAAAATGTTTATTTAGATAAATCACCCAATTTTTGAAACTATATTAAATATGCATCGATAAAAAGTGTCGACGTTGAACTTACTTTTTCATTATATAAACATATTTTAAGTAACAGACGATACAATTTTCAAGAACACAATTTAGAGATATATACAATTATAAATTTTAATTCAAAAAAATGATATATTTTGTGAATATTATATTGATGTCCATAATATTATTTAAGTAAGTAATTAATGATTATATATTTGATATGATTTTACTATGTAATTTTAATGTATTTCATTGCAATTTTAACATATTTATATTGCAATTTTGATACATTTTCATTGCAATTTCGGCATATTTTTAGTGCAATTTTAAGATATTTTTAATGCAATTATATACGGTCTTTATTTATAATAAATAATGATAAAAAACAACGAGATGAGCGTGGCGCTCACTCTACACCAATGACGAGACGTTACATAGCAATACCAACGACGGATTTATTAGGTTTCTTACCATTATGTGATCAGAAAATAAATTGCAGCAAGTCCTACAAACGTTATTTTTTTTATTTCGAAAAAATATATACAATATATAATTAAATACAAACGTTATTACAAATAGTTTTTTGATCATCCAAACATAATGGCAAATAACCTATCCAATCCAATGCCCGGAAACCTAATCAAAGGATTGAAAAGGAACTCCTCATTTAGGTACCTCACAATATAAACAAACGTCGAAGTATCACTAGTGGGCGATTCTTCCCTCCAAGTTTTAAGGTCACTGTACCAAGAAAAAAAATCATTTATGCTTATTATATTAAATTGTATGTTGTATGAACCAAATAAAAAAACTAAAAAAAAGGTGTACATAATGAAAATAAGACTCATAGGAGTTCGCTTTGTTTTCTTCAAATAGAAGCGTGATTTCCCGTTTTTTATGATGTTATATCGTATTAATTTATATATATATATATATATATATGTATAAATATAAATTATGTTTACTCTATACTGACTATAATATTCCACAAGATATTATAAGAACATAATAGTAATATTGTATTTTAATAATAATAAATAATATGTGTGTAAATAACGCAGTATTAACATTGCAGCAAACGATGGCCAATGCAATACTGTACCCATTACACGTTCACAAATACACGTGTCTATGGAATTTAATGTTTTATTTATAATTTAACGATAAGAAAAACTGTCGATTGCAGAATAAATATTTCCTTACGTATTCAAACGCTAACAAACGTCCTGTGTTCATAATAATCAGAATACCATCCGACTTATGAATAACTATAATTGGAAGTAATTGATATACAATGGATTGTGTATTGCTGAGATGTAGTGACTAGCCCCTATTGCAAGGAAAAATTAATAAGATTATTGGTAAGCAAAAGTTTTGTTTATTTGATTAATAAAGAAGATTCGTGGTCCCCTCGTTTCCTTTACAAATGAGAATATATAACTAGTTTAAACAATTTATGATTCAATCATTTAATAAATTTGATATAATATATATAAGTTATTTTCTTCGATTTAACTTTTAATATACCATAAATTGTATACGTATACTACTTACTAACAGTACCGCGAAAACCGAGTGTGCATAGTGTACATTGCACACAGGCCGGGGTCTTATACTAACCTTATGGGGCCTCAAAAAATCAAAAGCTCAAAAATATATAATGATAAGGGACGTAAAAATTTTGCACACAGGTCCCGAGTGGTTTAGTTACGGCACTGCTTACTAACGACATTCCTCAACGACCAAACATAAATCAAACATTGATAATTAGAGTTCGGAAGTTATAGTTATTTTATATTGTTCTTTATGCTCTCGAATTATATCAGACCAAGCTAGAAACCCGAGCTACACAATTTTGAGTTTAAAAATTGAAAATTAAAAATGCATATTTTGCATATTTCGTTAATTTAAAAAAAAAGTGCATATTTCGTCGATTTTCATTGATTTTCGCATAATTAATGTTTTCTAAAAAAATTCATTTTTTTCATTCTTATCCAATTTATTCTAAATAATGTTACATAACACAACGCTAATTAACGCGGAAAACGTGCATCATAATATGATAATATTTTTATTATAAAACTTAATATTATTTCCGTGGTTATTTATTGTTATTTTTTAATGTCTACTATAAATTTAACGAAAATATTGATGGTTCAATGCAATAACTTAACAGGTATTATACAACATATATTTATTTTATAATTCAGAAATTATGAAAATATAATTGTTCAAATACCGATCGATTATGTGCCATATTTTAGTTTTCAGTTATGCAATTTTTTTAAATATAGGTTTTTAGAATTTACTATTTAACTTTTAATCAATAAATACATTTTTTTTTACATATTTCACATTTTTTCATGCATATTTTATCATTTTTTCGTGCATGTTTTGCCTTTTTTGACTCCTATAACTTCCGAACCCTATTGATAATCAATTGTACTTATTGTTCATATTTTGAAAAATTTTTTTGTATGTATCCAAAGTCAAAGGACAATTACTGTTTTTATTTTTTAATACAATTTAATTGATTAACATTTAAAATACAATATTTTTAATGAGCTATTAAATATATTCAATCTGAAATGTATTATATATTTTGCTTCGCTGACTAGTACATTCTTAAATGAAATAAATAAAATATTATGTATGGATAATATATTTATACATTATGCATGGGTCCAGAAATTATTTTAACTTTTATTTTGAGACTATAGTATATTACGGGGTGGTAGTCGTATTACATGCGAGTATGATTAACTTATTCAGCAATGCAAAATACAGTATTCTTCGTTTATGCATTAATTGTTCTTTTTCCGTCAAGAAAAAAATTGTTCAGCTGAAAAAGGGGTTGGAGCATGCATTGTATGTCTTAAGCAGTAATATTTAGGCATTTCGTATAGCATTTAGAATGGCGTTCTCAGGAATTTTCAATGGGGGGGGGGCTCTGAAAATTTACTAGAATACGAAAGTGGGGGGATCTGCCCCCACAGTAATAATAATAATCACAAATTTTGTACTGTTTTAAAAAACCACATTATCACAAATTGTCATCAAACTGTTAAATTGATAGCGCGGTCGTGTCATAGAACATGTTCTATGGTCGTGCTCCAATCCAACTCGATAACCGTGGTACTGGTTACTAATTACGTATAAACCACTAAATTTTAATGAATAAAATCAATAATCAATTATTATTAAACTATTGGAATAATTTTAAAAAAATACAGCCAATGGGGGGGGAGGGTTTGAACCTCATGAACCCCCCCCCCCCCCGTGAGTACGCCACTGAGCATTTATATTTGAGCTGTGTCATTTGAGAGAAGTAAATGAACGTTAGTGTGAGTATTCCGTTATCACGTCTGTCTATAATCTACTTTACGAATTCCCGGGACCACGGTCTACGATGATAATCAAAATTAATGAGAGAAACAACAGAAATTTAAAATAAAAACAAAATTTACGTCAAGTATCAACGGCCAACAAAATATTAATCTTTTGATAATGAATACAAACAATTTTTCTAGTACCTACCTACTTATCTATTATTCGTATAATGCCAATGGGCAATTGGCAGTGGTGCAACTAGGATCTCGGGGCCCCGATGATAAGATAAGTCTGCCCTATAACTATTTAAGTGTTGGTAATTTTTTTTTTTCAATAAAGACTACTTACTACTTACTTATTATTAAATACGTTACTCAATTCTTCTGCGTTAAAAATACCTTCCAAGCTTACATCTACAATAAGGCCCTCTTTGAGTCTTAGTGATAATGTCAATTAGACAATGTCATCCACCCAGTAGCAGCTCGTAGTAAATATTCTGGGTAAACTTAAATTATTTAACATAAACTCCATACAAGAACGAACAAGAAAAACCCTTTCATTGGTAAACTGTTGGTAATACTGTTTAACTTCAGAATAATATTGGAGAAATAGTTATGATAGGATAACAAATACAAATAGGTAATTTATTATTAAAATATTTTATTAATATTTTAATATAAATAAAATAATATATAATATTTAACACAAAAAATGTTAAAATAGTTTATAATTGTTAAATTCAACCGGTAAATAAAACATATTAAGTTTAGTTATAAATAATAGATGATACAATAGCTGTACAGACTTGTTACAAAGAATGACATAAAAAAATAATCAAATTTAGTAAATATAACTAATAGTGAATATTTTTAAACTTTAACATAAAACGCTTGTTTACAAATAGGTACTTAAATTAAATATATTCTTTAACAATTTCTTAAAAAAAATATATATATATATATATACAGAGTAAAAACATACCAAATAAAAAATAAATTTACATTATGCTTTTATATAATAAATGCTTATAATTTTAACGAACAATGCACATTTTATTTACATTAAATATACTCGTATACACATATATGTATATGTTATGGTGAATGATGTAATCGTGGTAAATTACGTCATTCCCCATTAAATGACAAAATTTACCTAAAAATTGGTAAATGTTGTAAATGTAGACATTCCCCTGTTATTTTCGTCAATCATCAATTAGTTGGAGAATGATTTTCAATACATTTAGGCCGGTGTGAACGATCATCGAATAAGCTTTGTTAGTTAAAAATATCACGACGGAAGAAGTTATATAAACGAAAATCCCAACTAGCAATAACGTCGTTAACCCGAGAAATAATATGGGATAATCTGTTAATTTATTAGTTAGTATCTACGTGCATATTATAGCGAGTTGTATATGCAACGAGCATGTCTTATAATATTATTTGTAAAAATGTATGTCACCAGTGAACAAAATATAATAAAAGTTAGATTAAATTATAGCGTTATAGTTTTATTTCATTTTAATATTAAAGTGTGGATAATAAATTTAAAGCAGCGATTGACAAAATTGTCAACAGTAAAAAGAGAGGCGATAATATATTTTATTTTAGTTCTGAAGAATACAACAACTAGATTCAAAAAAATAAAAGAATTAAAAACTGGAACAATAAAAAAAAAACGGTAACGAATAATAGACTTATACGTAAATATAATATTGTGTCAATTGGGGGAAAAGAAAAATTGATTAAACGTATAGTTGATAATGAATTTGACGTTTTATATTACGTCACAGTGGACGAGTTGTTTGAAGTAATTCACACAACACATTTGGCAGTAGGGCATGGTGGTAGAAATAGGATGATGGCTGTGTTAAAAACAAAATATTGTAATGTCACAACGGAGACAGTTATTGCATATTTAGGTTTATGTAGTAATTGTCAAGTAAAACAATCAAATCTAAAAGAGGGCTTGTGACCAAACCAATTCTACATTCCGCATTTAATTCAAGGGCGCAAATTGATTTGATTGACTTGCAATCGCAATTACATTTGTTATTTTAAAATCTTTGAAGACAAAAAGGGTCGAAAAAATCGCTTTAAATCTGATAGATATTTTTACAATATTTGGTGCACCCGCTATATTCCACTCGGATAATGGTCGTGAGTTTGTAAATTCTATTATAACAAATTTAAATGAAATGTGGGGAGACATCAAATTGTGCATGGCAAGCCTCGTTTTAGCCAGATCCAAGGATCAATTGAACGGGTGAATAGGGAAGAAATTTTGGCTTCTTTGATGGCTGATAATAAATCAAAAGACTGGCCAATGACATTAAAATTTGTGCAATTTAAAAAAAATTGGGTTTTGAACTCAGGTAAGCTATTAACTAAAAACAATTTTTTTTTTTTTTAATAATTTTAATTTTAATTAATAAATTAATTTTTTTTAAATTTAAACATTTTTACAATAGGTATTAGAAGATCGCCATATGAGGCAATGTTTGGTAGTATTGCGAGAACAGGGTTTTCTTCAGCAGGGATACCTTACGATGAAATAGAAAAACTTAAGTCAGAAGAGGATATTGAAAAACTATTTAATAACAGAATACGGAGTACAGAAATTTAATAACATATTACGAGAGGTCGCAGGGCATGGAGTAGCTGGTCATCAAGGCTTTAATTAATGCAACTGCAAAACTGGTTGAGGGACAAAAAAATGTGCTTGCAATGCAGCATGAAATGTTGTGCAGTTCAAAATGTCATGGTAAACAAAATTGTACAAATAAATAATTTGTAATATGCACGTATTTTATTATTTTCAATTAACCAATAACCTTTCATCCAAATAAATACCTACAGTAATTAAATCAATGTATTATTTGAGATTTATCATGATTTAACATCAGTTTTGGTAAATTACCTCAATGATCGGTGAAAGATGTACATTAGAATTTAAAATCTGGTTTTTTACATAATTTACCATAATCGAATCATTTTGGTAAAAGATGACATTTACCGGAGAATGACGACATTTACCAACATTTATTTTTCACCGTAACATGTATATAGATATAACATACATGTATGTATGTGTTGTAGTTCCATACAATTTGGCACCTAACAACTATGTAAAATAATAGTGACAGCATTTTATAATGATGTTTATTAAAATTTGTTAAAATGTTTAACTTTTAACAATAACTTATTAGGAATAAAGAATATGGCACGAAATATTAAATTAATTCTTATAAAGCATTCAAGTTACATTCAAGTTATAATCAATATAAATAAAAATACAAGACAATAATCATCTCAAATAAATTTATTAAAATTTTTTGATATTGTAAGATTTAGTTGATATAGTTGCAAAATGTTTTATATTTAGTGTACATAACAATTATGTTGTGGTATGTACAAAAGGCACAACCATATGTTAATTTATATTTGTATGTATAGGCCAGGGGTCTCTGGGCATCATGGTTTTCAAATTTTTTTAAAAAAATGGCTCTTTTCTATGAAAAGTTTCCTGACCCCTGGTATAGGCTATAACATTAAACTGTTAGTATTTGATCTAAAATGTAATTTCAATTTATGTTATACACTCAGTTACACTTAAAAAATATAAAACATAATTTAAAAAATTATGAAAAAATATATTAAACTACTTACTCATTTTTAATAATTTCTAAAATAATGAAAAACAGATCATCCGACAAAAACAAAATTATATATTTAGCAAAATAATTATAAATAAATAGCCAATGTTCAAAAATTATCAACACATACATACTCTGAATGTATACATACATATATTACATTTATACAAAATATATATTACAATTATTTGAACAGATTTTAATTTGGACTATTATCACTTGCATTAACATTAAATTATTAACAATTAGTATTTTTTAATATTTTAGAATAGTTTTATTATTAGTTAAAATAATTTTATCCCAGAGGATTTTGAGTATACTCAAACTATATATATATAACTATATATTTACCTATGAAATTTAACTTAATAAAAATAGAAATTAAAAATGTTAGTATAGATGATATAAAATATTATTCAAAATATCTTTCAACTTTTGGTAGAAAGAAAGGCAGTACTTATTTTTACAGTTCCGTTGGTGCAGAAAGCCAATCAGATACAAGACTATTACTTATATTTAAAATTTTAAATTATGGTATACTTTTACCAAAACAAAACATAACATAATATAACAGGCTTACAAGTCATTAGAGGAACTCTCTGATGTTAACAGTAAGAACCCAAATTATTTTAATTGGTCAACTAGTCCGTAAGTTATTAAATCGAGAAAAAACAAACATAGTTATAACTATGACATATGGAAGAAAATATATGGATTGGCAATATTTAAATATGAGGTCTATATATAAAAGTTGAAATGTGCAACCCCAAAATGAAAATTGAAACATTTTCATGATGTATAAAAAGAATGTCCACAATATACGTTTCTATAAATAAAACAAAATATGATTAATTTGAAATGTGTGTTTTTATATTATTATCAACATATTTATGAACAAAGAAATACATTAAACTCTTTTTCTTAAGAAACAAAATAATTTTAAAGAAAAGTTATAATACATACTTTAATTTATTATTTTAGACATTTAAATTTAATTTTAATATTAAAAAAATGTTAGTAATTATGAATACTTATAGCTCATAAATATTTTTTAACTATTAAACTTTTACTTACGCCTGCGGAATTGGCATAGTTACGATAATGTTTATTGTAAATATCTTCCACGGCCAAGTAAAAAGGTACTGAACACAAACTAACATAATAGCCTGTATAAATGCCATGCCATAAAGCAGAAATACCAAATGCAGCCAATGTTCTTCAATAAAATATATATTTTAATTAAATATATTCAAAATGTATTTTATATTCAATTACCTAAAATTTTTAATAGGAAATCTTCTATAAATATATTCAGCTATCCAATATTGTATGGTCATATTCCAAATTCTAGTAGCACCACGGACCGTAGAGATAGTTTCTACTTTCATGATATCAATGCTTTCAACACAATCAAAGTTATAAATTTCTTCTTTCTCAAAATGGCTGCATATATAATTAAAAATGTATTTGTAAGAAACATGCTCATTATAATTAAAAAAAAAAAAAAAAAAATTAAAGGATTTAAATACAATAAATAACATGCAAATATAAAAATAAAATCTTACTCTTTTTTTAATGATTCAAAATTTTTTGTTGGACCACATCCTGATTGTGGATCCGATATTGCAGGATAAGCACCCATTCCTGAAGCTATACAAATAAGCTCAGAAAAAATAAACCCCAAGTATAATCTTGTTCGAAATATAAAAAATGATGTATACATGTACCACAATCTGTATGATAGTGATGATGATTTATAAAATGATTCATTATAAAATTCCTAAAAAACATTTCAATACAAGTTGAATATAGCAATAGGTAGAACTAAGCAGTTTGACAATAGCGCTTAAATAATATAATAATAAATATAAATAAGTAAAATAAAAAGAATTAATCATACAGTAAATTTAGAAGTATAATTAAAAATTCTAACTCATTTAGTCTTTTAATTTACAAATGCAATACACTTTTAATGTAGAAATACAAATACTTTTTACAGAGTATTAAATTATAGGTAGAATAAGTAGATTATTTAACAGTAATACAATGATAATATATATACACATTATATATTTTTTTTATTATTTTTTTAATTTTTATTTCATCATTCCTAATTTTAAGAACTTTACTAAAGTAAAATTGTACTTTATCTTTAACTTTATCATTATTGTAAATTCTGTACATTAAGCTAAAAAAAAGTATATTATAACATATAATTTGTTTTTTAATTTATAATAATTAAATGTATTGAACAATTATTTAAATTGAATAAAATACATTACGTTCAAAGAAAAAAAGCCTTTTAGTAATTATTAGTTAGTTTTGAAATGTAAGAAATGTAATGATATTTACTTACATTTAATGGAAACATCCACATAGTTACCAAATAACAAATGATCAAAATGGGAATTACACGAACTTTTTTAAATATTATGTTTAGAAAAGCAGCTTTTTTCCAATAATGATGATTGAATAAATCCCAATAAGTACGATACTTGATATAAGGTCCTACAAAAACAGTAGTATTTTAAAAATTTAAATCTTATAACAAAATTTCTAAAATGTTTACCAGTCAATATGCCTATGTAACAAAAAGCATAATGAAATATTTCTAAAATACTTGGTTGATCAATAATTTTAAAATTTTTTTCAGCATCAAATTTTGTATCTTTTTGATTTGATATAATATAACTGTCATGAACTTCAAATGAAAGGCCAATAAGCTATTAAAATATTACTCATTATTTATGCATAATCAAATACATTATAAAAGTAATACATTTATTATACTTACATAAAAGTAGAATGGATAAAAATATGATAAAATATTTATTGATTTAAAATAATTATTTGGAAATATCAATAATAAATTTATTCAGAGATTTATTTATGTTACGGTTTTGCAATTATAAGTATAATAAACAATAGTATTAAACTGTTTAACTTACTTTAAGAGTTAACATCATTTGTATTAAGTTAGTATGAGCAGGTGGATATGGTATACCGAAATAAGTTGTCATTCGGAAGAATATTAAATATCCAAAAGTAAATATAAAACTTAATATATGACAATGCCTGAAAAAGATTATTTTTCGATATTTCATCAATAATAGTATAGAAGTATAAAATAATAACAATAATCTTAATAATGTAATAAACGCGTGTATTAATTATAACTAAAACATTAATATCTAGATATTTTAAATATATTAAAATAAATATAATATAATATACATATGTTGCCAGATTTTGAAATTCCTAAACGGGATATAATATTGAATGCCTTATATTTTTTTATGTAACACCCTTATGGAAATAAAAATAAGTATAGCCTTTTGTAATTTAAATATTTATTAGCTAATTTAAAGATAAATTATTATGTATATAACCATGTTGATTAGATAATAATAATATAGTGTACATATACTCAAGGTTATATCTAGAAATTTTTTTCGGGAGGAGTCCAAAACATGTATATTGTAATTTTATTGAATTTAGATTTTAACTTTTGATACTTGGTTAAAAATAAGGCAGAAAAAGATTTAATCTTCTTTTATTAGTAATATATATATAAGTAATATCATGTTTTCATATGATATTATGATATAAAATGAAAAGCAGTCAATGATTAATTGGTGCTTAAGTCATTTTTGACTGAAAATATTTATGTCAGTATTAAATATAAATAATTATTTTAAACATTCGTCAAATATTGGAGACATTTTGGGGGGGAGGGGGTCCAGACACCCTGAACCCCCCAGATACTGCCTTGCATATACTAATATAGCATATAATTCATTGTATATAATATAATATAATATATTCTATATTTTATTATTAAATAATACAATATTAAATGTTATTTTTCCTCAATCAGGACACAAAGAACTACCTTTAAAAGTAAACTTTTTCAGTGGTGTGGTGTGAACATTTATTAACCATGATGCACAACATATATTTCAGTACCTACCCACCTACTTCTTTCCCTAGCATACCATCCTTGACATTTTTTTTTAAAAATATAAATTGAAAAAGACTAAAAATTATTAAAGACTGAATTACTTACCTACTTATATTTTTCAAACTCAAATTTTATATTAGCAAAATCTAATAGGCTTTTCCCTCTTTTATATTGAAATCAACTCAAATTAATTTAAAAAATATAGAATTTTTAATCTAATAGTCGTGTGTTATATTTTTATCGACTATCATGTATTTCACTGAATTCATTTTTCATGTTGATGATATGCTAAGACTTGGAAATTGGCTAAATGTGTATCCGTCTAACATTTTTAAACTTAATTTACATCTAAATCCAATCACATAATTCCATCCATCCATAAAATGTTCACCATAATGCCTAAGCGTCATAAAAACCCTTTCACCACACTACTATATATATATATATATATAAAATATATAAAAATCTAAGATTTGAATTGTTTTTCACTTATTCACTTTTATATGCTATTAAAATTATATAAAAATAAACGGTGATCATTTTATTTCAATTACCTACTTAAAACACTGATAAATTATTTGATATTGAAAAAATATAATAAATATTGATGTACCTTTTGTCAAATTGTATAAAAATGGCGTTGACTAGTGTGCATATGATTGGATGTGCTATGTGTAAGCCAGAAACTGCTAGTACAATAATTGCTCCAACTATAGTAGATAACCATTGTTTCACATTTTTATGTTTAACTTTTCTGAATAAAAAGCTAAATAAAAATGACAAGACTAGTAAGCCAACATATATAGTATCATCTGATAACATGATTAGTCGTTTTTTTTTACATCCACTGCGCCTTGAGAACAAATAACTTCATCTTCTAACAGTTCTATTAATCTAAACAACCAATAATTTATTTTGAATTAATAAATAATGTATTTAATAAAAATTAAAAATTGAATTTTAAATACGGTTTGTTTAGAATAAGTATTTAATTTAGATAATAAAAAATATTGTTATTGATACAAAAATCTTATTGGATAACATTTATCATGGCATAACGGATTAATAAAGTGTCAGTTCAATACAATAATTGATTAAACAAGCATAGTGCCACATTACTGTCACAGTATTCAAATAAAAAATGCTATATTAGGTGGTTTGTTTACAAATTTCAATATAAACACTCACATTAATATTAATATACAACAAAATATTCTAAGAAATAATCAAACCAAATAAGTAAAGAATACCTAACAATGCATATAAATATTAATAACATTTTTTCTGTTATGAGGTAGTTGATCATATATGTGAGCAATGAACTAATTACTGATAACCTTTTATACACACCGTGCAGAAACATTGGATAACAGAAAAGCAAATGATAAATACACATTTTCTTACCTAAATTAGCCGCGAATTATCAAAATAATTGAATATTAAGTTTGAGCCATCTAGTAAACAATTTTCAAATAGACGTTATTAAATGAATAGAAAATCTTAAATTGAGTAGAGTAAAACGACTATGCTATGCCAAGAAGATAAAAATGTAAATCAAAATAATGTTATCAATTGCGGCGTTTTGTGGTTATCAGCTGTAGATTAAAATAATTCGTCTTACATGATATAGATAACACGTAATAATTTATTTGTATGGTCCAACCACAGATATATATATGTGGGTCCAACGTACCATAGGTAAATATTATAAACTGTACATAGAGTACTGGAGACCATTTTTACATTAGCATGTCATAAATTTCTTTTTAAAAGTTAATTCTGTTACTTTAAGTTCGAACCTATGTTAGTGAAACTATGTCAGTGGTGTATTGGAGGGTATACTTGGGTATACGCCGTATGCCCGGATCTCTATTTTTGGATTTATGCGTATACTTTTAAGAAAATTCGTCTTATCATGGGTATACGCAAGCTTCTAATTTTTCATCACCATAAGGCATACATTATACAACAATATAGAATTTATTATTATTATTATTATTATTATTATTATTATATACTATAGCCACTATCCAAAAATAGCCTCGTGCTCGCATAAACTTCGATTAAATTTTCCCCGACTTCGGGTATTTGCATAGACGATCGGAAATTGCCGAGCGCCTACATTCTGTAACATCAGAATTTTAACAATACCGGTGGACGTATGCGATATTATATTGTCGAGCGGATATTATAATTGTTAAAAATAGATCGACAGTCAAAAAGTTCTGTTTATAAATTAATCACAATATTAACCGATCTGTCTACGATGTTTTGGATATATTGTGATTATTAATTATTATATTGTTGTCAGTTTGTCATTTAGTCAGTATTTATTTGTTACATGTTTGTGCAAATTATTTTAAATTAATACTAAAATATTATTACACATAATAAAACATTAGGTTTCATATATGATATATACCTATGAGTTAATTAAAAATAAGTTTAAAATGTAGACTTCCATATCAAGCGTGGATCCAAGGGGACTAAGGGGGTGCGCTCCCACTTCAAATCCCCCAAAAATACTTTTGTTGAAATTTTGTACCCCCCCCCCCCCCCCGGCGACATGTCGTTAATATCTGTTTAAACGAAAATGGTATCATCTGTTTTGCAAGACGCGACAGGTCGCGACGACTGAACTTTGGGTCGCCGCGACCGACGACACTACTGCTCATTGAGCAGTACCACGCGACACGTCGTAGCGACCATAGACAAATATATGGTATATGGCTATGGCATCAAAGTTAGTTTTTTCCCCATCGGACGATGAAATTCTTTTACAAGAAGTACAGGCGAATCCTATATTATATGATTTGGCCAATGCCAATTATAAAAATATAATAATGAAAGATAACATCTGGAAAGAAATATCCCTCAAGATTGGAAAATCTGGTAAAAAAATTCAAATTTTTTCGATTAAATAAAAAAATATCATTTTTTATTTAATTACTAATGTTTATAATTGAATGCAATTTGATAATTAGTGGACGATACAAAAAAGCGGTGGAAGAACATTCGCGATTCGTATTCCAGAAACAAAAGAAAGCCAGGAACAGGATCAGCAGCATCTAAAAAAAAAAGAAACTTAGCACCTCACCTTAGTTTTTTGGATCAAGTTGTATTATTTTTGAAATATATATTTTATATTGTTTTTAATGTTTGTTTATTTTATCAAATTATAAATAATAAATATTAACTATAATCTTGTGGAAAGTACATCTTTAGTGGCTTAGTACCTTACTGTTCAATTTTTTATCCAAAAAAACAAATAACCAATATAATTTTAATTTTGATACCCAATAGTAAAAAAAGTAAAACTATGGGCCGGTTTTAATAGTGCATTTCAAGAATGGGCTGCATTAATCTCTTGCTGCCCCTGAAACCGGAGGCTGCGCACGCCTATGATCCACTACAAACACTCAACTATAAATTATAATATACTTATGTTAATAATTATAATTAAAAAAAATTTTGAATTATAATTTAATTATAAATAAAGCATAAATACAGAGCACTTGCTTTTTTCCAATTTCTAAAACCAACTAAAAAGCTATCTTCAAAACTGCCACTATTTCCAGTAGGTACTAAAACTGCTATAAACAAAGCAAAAAATTGAATCTTTTGATATACTATATTCAAGCCATTTATATGTTTTGTAATGCTTATGATTGAAAGAGCGATTTTGTGTACTAAATTTAGTTAGTGGATATGACTGTAATACATATATACTATGTTTAGTGTTAACCTACATTTGTACTTACTGTTAAAATTGGTCACACAGGGCCTGTTATTCAAGTTCCCAAGTCGGAAATGACATTTTTATCTACAATATTTTCAACACTTTTTTGTGCAGTTATATCAATGTCTAAACCAATATTTAAATCTTCATTTTCAGATGCTAGTGTTGTTGTTGACGAGGAATTAGTAACAACTAATTTTTGTTTTTTAATATTAAATACATCAAACATTCTTTTAGCCATTATTGAATTAATTACATTTTATAATTTAAAATTAATTGACTGATTCAGATAAATACACAATTCACACAAATAATATAAAATTATATTGTTTATTTGTTTAACATGTCACTTACGGAAAACTACGCGTAGGTATTAAAAACAAAAAAATAAAAATATAGCGTATACGGTGATCGACTTGATCACCGTATACGCTCCAAAAATGTAATCGACATTAATGCAGTGATGGTCTGCAGCTTGCGTATTTATAACTTTACAGGTAGCGCAAACAAGTTCTAGAATATTCGCGATTATCAATATATACCTAAAAAATATGATTTTCTCAACAACGATAAGCCGTGAATATTCCAGACCATTCTCGTATCTCAACAAAATAAAATAAAAACTATAAACATTAAATATTGAAACACATAATTTTTTATTTTGACGTTTACATTCTGGGGGGGGGGGAACTTAAGCCCCCCCCCCCAAGTCCTCATCGATATCCGCCTATGATTTCAAATGAATCGATATGGTAATTTTTATTGTACGTTGAATTACCTAATTTTGCATCTTGGAACCGTCTTTGCCGGCGCTAATATATTTAAAAATCCTTTCTTATTGCACATCTAAAGTATCAGTTGAGCCACTATTTCAAATTATAAGTTCATATGATTTAAAATTTGAGTGATACTTGGGTTTTATACATATATAGATTGAAAAATGAATAGAAAATAATAAATATTTAAATAAAAAAATAAAAATAAATTAAAAAATGTTTATTTTTAAAAAACATTGAAAAATTAATAAATAATAATATATAAATATTTAAATAAAAAAATTAAAAAAAAATTAAAAATGTTTATTTTTACAAAACATTGAAAAATTTATAAGCATTAATAAGTATAGTAAAAAGAAAAAGAAAAAATTTATAAAAATGGCATTTAAGTCTTATATTCAGAATTACTGTTTGAACATAAGGTGTCTCTCGTAAAATGTTATTACAAGTTGTGGGAATCTTCGTTTAGCATCATCGTTGTATATAAACGAATAACAATTATATGGGCTAATCCACTTCACCAAAAACATTAATTCGTCATCGACTGTCTTTTTAGCTCCAATTATTTCCTCAGCATCATATAAATCGTGATTATGTCCAACCCTACAGTCCCGTTGAGTTTTCGCAGAGTTTCCATTATTGGATTTATGTAACAAACGAGGTATAAAACACATTGATCGTTGATTACATTTTCTCCATTCTTTTTGACCATTTGATTCATTTTTTGACTTTAAAATTCTGTAAAAGTTAATTTTTTCAATTAGTAATCGAATAGATAATTAAATATTAAAATAATTACATTTTTGCTTCAAAGAATATTCCATAAAATCGAATTAAAAATGTTAATATTGTTACTAAAATTATTATTATTATTTTTTTGGGTGAATTGCGGTCCGCGTACTTGTGACACATGGAAAAATCTAACTATATATATAGCGCGTTCACTCGGTCATTGTATACGTTTCACTTTTGGTCTAACATCCTCTTAAGTAAATTAACAGATCCCTCGAGTATTATTATGATGAATAAATATTAAGGTGATTCATAACCGATTAATTATTCATATTCGATTTAAAACTTCTACATAACTTAATAAAACATTTTAATAATTATAAAATACATAAAAATATAAAATATCATACATCTATTGCCTTCATATATCATCAATGAAAAAAATTCAGCTAAATTATTTTTCATCATTTTTTGTTATGACGGCTATGAGATTGTAATAAACCGTTGGTAATAAATTTTACTACGATGCACCCAATTCCTATCGTATTCCTATGAACAATAAAGTGTGCGGATCGTGTTAGAAGAAAAAAAAACGTGCGGAATCGTATTCCTCCCGTATATACTATATAGTTAATTATATACAAATTTAAAGTAATTGATTATAAATAATAAGCTTATTTCTTGTCGCCTCTGTGAATCGCAATGATTATTACAGATAACGATGACGCCACGCCGGTCAGGCATATAACCAAAGTGTACATGACACTAGGAACAAAATAAATCATTTTCATTGGGCAGTTTAAAATTATTATCAATTATAAAATTATACATGGATAAATAAATAATATTCAATAATATTAGGTACATTATAGCTGTGCTTGGTCATTTTAAAATCGCGGATGCACTCGGGCTATGAAAAAGATAAAAATTAAAAACGGGACGCACTCGGAAAACCCCCCATTTTACACAATAAATACCTTTTACTAAAATGGGGAAATAAGTTATGCATAAATATCTGTTCCTTGTTCATATTAATCAATAATAATCATACCATTGTACCATGCATAATAGTGTCCGAAAGTTATGCTTGTACGATTTATGATACATAATTATTAATATAATGACGTGTAATGATATTCGCCCGAAAGGCTCGTCCACACCAAAGCGACATGTTTTTGATAAGCATTTTAGTCTTGGACAAAATGCGGAACGAGAATGACGTGGCGATTGCCGTATCTGCTTGTGTAATTTTAAGTTTAGAAGCAAAAAAGGCTTCCAAAAAGAAATATTGTGTTCGTCCTGGTCTCTTAGCAAAGCAAAAATATAGTGATAATGATTTAATGACTGATGTTAAACGTGATGATATTGGTCTAGCTGGAGAATTGAGGTACGAGTAATAAGTAAAATTTACAAATTAAAATAATATTATAAAGAGTATAAAATTAACAAATTAAAATAATATTTTATCAATAGAATTTATTATAACTTGAATAATTTTAGTAAGTTGTAAACGTTTGTGATAATAATTCAAAATACGTATGTCAATGTATGTTAAAAATATGTTGAGTATTATTTATTTGTCGATGTATAATTTTAATATTGATAATAATTTTATTATCAAAATATCGGTGACGAAAAGCGCGATAAATATAAAATTTTGAACGGCCCAATGAAAATTATTTATTTTGTACCTGCCAAGACCATGTACACTTTGGTAATATGTCGCCGGTCATAGCTTTTTTAGCGGTAGGTTAGGTTAGGGATACACGATACTAAGGCAACACACTAGCGTCATTTTACAGCACCAGATTTTATTGCATGTAAGGCGCGGTAAAAACATCGACTAACACACGAGCGTTGTTACCGTACAATATTTCTCAACTTGGCGTTTTGAACAAAAATTCTTCAGTGTGTGATAACATGGCAGACGTGGTAGACGAAAACCTTATTTTGTTTTTAGGTTATCATTTATTAATAAAAATGAAAAAAAAAGATCAACAGGAAAATGTGGGTTTATCTTTTAGTCAGTTCTCGTCCATCCGAAAGTGCGTTTACTTTAATTTTTGAAGGACTCAGAAGTGATCCTGATAAGTTTTATAATTATTCGATTTTCGTCAATTTTTTTAATTTACCTATAATTTTTTGATTCTTTTTATCCGGCTCTTCAATTCCCGATTTCATTAAACAAAATATGTCTCTCCAGCATTTCCTTTTCTTGTTTCGGTCCGAGTATGAATCTAACGTCTTATCTCATAACAACGGCCTCTACTGATGTTATCAAAAGATCAACGTCTAAAATATCTTCTTCAAGAATATGAATTTCTTCATCTGTTGAGGACATGTTGAAATCCGTTGATATTACAATTTGGATAGTAGCAAAAACACGACTATTATAATTAACGATAAATAACTAACTGTCGCGCGATTATTACAGTCAATGTGAGGCCGCTCATTTAATTCAGTGCATATTAACAGGATATACCTATCGTGCGGTATTTTTAATGCACGGTATAATCAAGGTGCACGCGACAGTTTTCGAAATATCGCGCCATAATTTTACTGCGTGACACTCGTGTGTTGTGCTCTATTCATTTTAATGTACTTTAACAAAACGCGCTATAAAATTACGGTGCGGTAAAATAACGCTGGTCTGTTGCCAGCCTAAAGGTCCCACGGTAGCGGAGGCGATTTTAAAATCGGTGACCTGAACACATTGTGGCGGTGGCGGTGTCGATTTTTATCCAGTATAAATATAAAATATTCAGTGGCGCAACTATGGGTGAGGTTTGGTGGTTGTGACCCCACCTCCTTCCCGAAATTTTTCTAAGGTTTTTACAAATTCTACGTAGGAAAAAAAATAGTTTATCTTGAACACGCGAAATGACTGATCGATATGAAATATGAGTATTATTTGTATTATAATTGATAGAAATAATAACATGACAATATGGAAAGTTTTGTAACGTTCCGTTCAACTTTAAAACATCAATTACCTTACTACTACGATTTCTCGATAGCAAGGGCGTATTTTAGTTGAGGCCATGAAGGGGGAGAAAACTAATTTTTCTTCAATACAAATTTAAAAATAATTTACAGTTCATTACAGGGGCATATCCCAAGGGGGGTTTTCGGGTCCGGACCCTCCATTGAAATTTCTACATACTCAATGGTTTAATAGTGTATTTTAATTTTCCATTATCTTCAATATACAAAGTTTATAGATTATATAATATACCTATAATGTATAAACCATGTTTAATTTATATTGATTTTTTATTATTATTTATTATTGTTAATTAAATAAAGTATTTTTTTTAACATTTTACTACCAAATAAAAATTGATTTCAAGTCATAGTACTTGCCTATTATAGTAAACATTTGTGCAGAATATGTATGATGTGTGTATAACTATGGTAATTATTACTATAGTTAATAACAGTAATTTGTTGGTATTGAATTTAACTATGATTATAATAATTATAATTATTATTATTCTCTAATTATTAGAGAAGAATTATTATTATAATAGTAATAATATCTATTAATTTTTTAAAAACTTTAAAAAACACTTAAGATAGGTAACTTAATTTAACAAATATCTAAGTAGAAAACATAAGGTTGATAAGTAGTCAAATAACAAATTCCAAATTTCTTTTTTTCATTTTGGCAAATTTGTTGATAGTTTCATCAATGGATACTAATAATATAATATTATAATAATATAATAATAATACATATACAATAATGCACATACAGCAAAGCCAAACTTGTTAATCTATGCTGACCTATTCTTGATCTTAACCATGGTTTCAATTTACCAAAATATATTTTTGGCCAATATTTACAAGTTAAAGAATATGCATAGACGTGTCTTAAAATTTCGTGCAGATATGGCCAATTACATTTTTTATTAGGAAAATTGAAATGTTCATTTAGGATACGAAGACAAAGAGTGACTTATACACAATACACTACCTTGAGAACGTACGTAGTAATTGTAGCTAATACAGTAACGATAGCTAGTAAATAATATACTCACTCTCTTCAAAAAAATAAAAGGTATATAACATAAAATACAACTAGAACTACACGGGTACTTATAGCTATGGATATTAGATAATAAATATTATTGGTTAGTTTTTGTCACAGACATATTATACGTACATAATATTTTATATGAAAATATTTATTATTTAGTTCTGTTTTATTTAATCATTCTTTTTACTTTTAAGTAATTATTTTTAATGATTTAAGCATACATTTAAAACGGAGCAGGATTTTGCAGGTCTGGCCATTGCCAGAGTGGCCATAACCGTAAACACTCCCATGAGAATATGGAAACAAATATTGTCAGTTATTATGATTATTATTTGGGTTAACTAAGGTTATAGTTCTATAAAATACACAAATATGCATGCATTTGTGCACAAAAAAATGACTAAATACCTATGCACAAAAAAAAGTACCAGATATTATGTAGTTAAAAAAAAAAAATAGGCGAGTAAAATTATTAAGAACTTACATAGCTCTAATAAATACAAAAATATACAATATGCATAAATGAACCAAAAAAATGATTAACTAGTAAATATGTGGTAAAAAAAAGTGTTACTTTAATTTACTTTATATTATCTGATAAATACCTCGGTTATGGTTGTAAATGTCTATAAACATAGCAATATCTGTGTGAAGATAATACCACTATTCGTTCTACAACCAAAAATGTTATGATATATGAAGATAAACAAAAATTGATACCAGTGATCAAATTGAAATATTATTGAATTTATTATCATATTATAATATATATATATATATATATATATATTATAATATAATATAATTATAATGATAAACTAGTAATTTATATTCTTAATTATTTATACATTACATTTTTTAAATAAATCAATGTATTATATTCAAAAAAAAATATGAGTCACGAGGGGGGGGGGCGAATGCCCCCTTCACCCCCTTCAAATACTCCCTTGCTCGATAGTCGGTTTTATAATACTTTTTTTGTGTATCACAATTTGAAAAAGAAGTTAAACAGTTTAATTTGTAATTTAAATACTTTACTTATAAACCTAACTTAATCTTACTTCCTTAACCCCACCAAACACCTGCAGAAAATGCTTATTTTTTCCAAATATAAAACGATAAAACGAATAACGTTGTAAATATTCTAATAAATTACACAAATTGAAATATAGAGAACAACTGCTATTCAAAACATCCGAAACATTTTTAACATCAGTTTTGATATCAACACACAAGCCCGTATTTAGGGTGGGTACGAGTAGGCACATGCCCGGGGACGTCAAAATATTTTACCAAAATTAATTTTAAAAAATTATGTACCTAATGAAAAAAAATAAAGTAATAAAAAAAATAAATTAGAATGTTTTATTATGTTTTATTATATTATAATTTACTTAATTTGTTAAATAAAAAAAGTATTAAACGATTTTCATTTATAAATTATATTTTAATATTAAAGAATCTCGATTATGGACGAAATAATAAGTATTATATTATTATTATTTATTTTTTTTTTGGGGGGAGGGCATAAATTATATGCCCGGGGGCGCCAAAATTTTTAAATACGGGCCTGACAACTCATATGAATATTTGACGTTTGTTATAACAAGCAAAATATTTTTGGTGAAAATCATACGATTATTTTTCATCTACAAGTGTTGATAAAAAAAAACACAGGACGGCAATAAAAACAGTCAATAAAGATAAGATAGATAACTGTCATACATTTGATATCGATGATGTGCGGAAAAAACGTACCTAAATAAGTATGTTAATAATTTATATAGTAATATTAATAATAATAATAATAATAAATAATTAGGGCTCGGAAGTTTTTGGATTTGTTTTTTTTGCACGATTGGATTTATTGCTAAGTGAGCTAGAAATTTATTCCAAAACACTACGAAAAACATATCAAAAGTTTATAGTGCATATTTTTGCATATTTAGTGATTTTTAGATATTTTGCATATTTCTTGATTTTACAATTTTTTAGAGCATATTTTATAGTTTTTGAAGATTTAGTATGAAAATTTGAAAAATAAAAAAATACACCTATCAAGTAGGAACAGCGAAGTATCAAAGTATGATGATTTTCTATAAATACTTTTCTAGGAAAATAACTCAATGATTAAAGAACATTCTTCCGGGGAATTTTTTTTTATTCAAGAAACACTTTTAAAAGGACGCTATACCCAAAGCGAAACGGATAAAACGACCGATAGGAAGCGCTATTAGATGTTTTTACACGGCGCAAGCACGTGACGTACGCACACAGTTATAGTTATTATCGCGCGATTAACAAAACGATCTAAAAATAATCAACATGCGGGCGAGTATTTTATTGTTTTATGAACTGTCTTAGAATGCGGATAATGAAAAAATAATATATTGGTGATTATAATAATATTACCACAATAGTCAATATTCGTATGATTTTCGCGCCCGCTTATGAACTAATTGATTAAGATTACTGTTTCTTATAATGTGTACAGAAATAACTATACTAAAAAAATGTCGGATAGGCTATATTACAATAATATTTACATTGAAATAAAAATATTATAAATTAATTATCTACTGATTACTTAGTACTTACTTATACTATTATAAAATATATTATATTTTTTTTTGTCGTCTATACATTATAATACCAATATACATAATACCAAATTTATAGCAATAAGCTAAACTATTTAAATGTTTAAATAGTAGTTTTCTAATTGGTGAATGTATTACGTATATTTTACGTTATAATTGTGTAGGTGTATATTATATATACTTGCTATTGTTAAAGGTGTATTGAAGTAACCAAATTACATTACAGGTAAAATCTATAACCAAATAGAATATAACGTTGCTATACACATTTTAAGTATTAAAAATAAAAACAGTATGAAACGTTTATTATAATAATAATACGATTTTTTAATTTTTTTCAATGAAAATGTTTTAGGTACTTTAGGTACTAAAGCTTACTATTTAGAGTAGGGGTCCTTAACTCGCGCCCACTTAGTATTTTTTTGCGGCCCGCGATCACATTTTAAGTATAGCATGCATTTTGAAAAAAACTAATGTGGCCCCCTGCATAAAAATGAGAAGATCCCTGATTTGGGGTATGTTAAGTCTAAGGGTACCTCTTCGCTGTCGTTGCCGTAAACGTAATTATTTGCTTATTAAATTAGTTTTTATATAAGTAGTAATATTGTAATACGGGTGTTCTATATTGCCTGTACACCTAAGTACTTTTTATTACAATTTATACATTGTACACAGCATATTATTGTGACAACTCTATTTTTTTTTATAATAGCATTGATTTTAGAATAATATACTGGTAGTAATAACTAATATTATATTATTAGTATCTTTAAATATATAAAATGGAAAAATAATTTATGTCGTACGTTGACTATTTTTATTGCATTCGTTTTGGATTTGATTTTTCATGGAAGCGATAACGATTACGAAAGATAATTTATTGAGCACTTGAACCACAGATATCTATATTAAATCTATATTATAATATAGATATCTGTGACTTGAACGGGTGAATTCAGAACAGCGATAGTAGTGGGAGAAGTTCTAATTTCCGACAACGCCGCCGCGACCACATTCTGCCACCGTTTAAGGTGGCAGCACATGACTGATATATAAAATAAAATCGAACGACAAAAACATGATCACGGAAAACTAACAAAAAGACCTCTAAAAGTGATTTGAAAATTATTTCACCTATTACTTTATTTGAAGACAATAATATTTCAGAGTGAACCTCATAAGAGTTTTTCATTATTTCGAATGAATAGTTCTGTATGATAAATACAATAAAGCAATTTTTTACTTTTTTTAAATCATTGTAACTTTTTTTCTAATAAATATTTTTAAAAATGCGTATGAGGTTCACTCAGAAATATTATTCTTTACTAATTGTAAAATAGGTGTTTTCACCCTAAAGTTTAAAAGGCATTTTCGTTGGTTTTCCGTAAACATGTTTTTACTAGTCATAATAACAGGTGTAGCGTCCTCTTAATGCTGATTTATTATTATTTTTTTAATCAGAATTATTTTTAATACTTTTCTTTTTCTATATTTATAAATTTATAAAATATTTGTGCAAATGAAAATGTTGAGTACAATAATATAATAGAGCATATTTGTACTTTTTAAGCACTTAAGTGCATGCATATTTAGTACTTTTTAAGTGTATTAAATTCCGAGCCCTAATAATAATATTAAAATTTTCCTAATAATATTAATAATAATAATAACAATAGCAACTCTTACTTGGGCGGCACTTGACCGGTGAGGCGTTTCTGTATGCGCCTGGCACTTCCTTCAGATTTCCCACGCATGGTGCTCGAACAATGATCGGATGGTGACTGTTAGTGATGGGCGTCATCGAGATATACATTCGAGATATCTCGATTATCAAAATAATAATTCGATTATACACCCGAGAGATTATTTCGATTGATATCTTGTTTAAAAACAATCAATTCTTGATCTCGAAATGTATATCGAATCCCCCCCCCTTCAAAACTTCCAATCAGTAAATAATCAATAATCGTTATCAGAAAAAAATTGTATGTATGTACTACTGATAACAAAAATGACTTTTTAGTTAAAACATACACTGCCGATGTAAATATATTTATTTTTTTCGTCAGCCCATTATTAGTTCTTTAAAGTTGAAATACCCTCCATTAATAATCTATACCTACGCCTTTGATACTACCTATATACCCAAAAAATTAAGTAGTCTTCTAACTTAAAGCTTAAAATTTACACATCTCTAAATTTTTCAATTCAATTTTCATATATTATATATAACTATGTAATAATTTTGTGTAGATAATCAGTTAAACATTAGATAATAGTTCTGATAGTAAATTACCGGTTAGTGTGACTCGTAGCATAGGTAAACAGACGATGCACAAATGATTTACGGTCGCGCGCTACTATAATCGTGTCGCGGCACGACCGCCGTTTTCAGCCGCGCGAGTGTTTTATTATGCTATTTTTAAACGTAGATAATTCTAAACCAGTGGTGTAACAAAAAATTTGAGCCCCCATGCAAAAATAAAAAATGGGCCCCCGAAATATTGTTTAGGTAGGTATATTAGTTTTAAACAATAATCTGATATAGGTAAATCACTTATTTTAATTAAAATGTTGTTATGATATGATAAAAAACAATAATATTTATTTAATATTAAACAATTATTACAATTATTACAATTATTATTTATTATTAATTATTTGTATAAATAACTAAATTTTACTGAATTATTTAGTTTTGTTTTAGTTTTGTTTTGTTTTGTTTTGTTTCACACCAATAAACCTACGCCATATGAAAGACAAAAAAACTGAATTATTTTACTTACATTTATGCGATCTTCTAGCATTTTTTTGGGCAAACTTATCAACTAACATGTTTATGTCTAAACTGAACATTATCTCGTTTTCAATACTTAATACATTTAAATTTGATAATGCCATAGTACTTCTTAAATCAGCGGTTCCCAAACTTTTACAATCACGTAACCCTTAAAAAATAGTCTGTCTTTTGTGGAGCCTAATGTCTTTAATTCTAATTCAACTACAATTGTTCTAAAAAAAAAAAAAAGGAAAATCAATACTCTAAAAAATGTTTATGATTACTCTTTATTCAAATTAGTTTAAAAAATATTTTTTTAAATATCTAATATAAAATAATATTTTTTCCAAATATAATATAAAATAAGTTTCTCAACAATCATATACATCTGGCAGAACCTTTAATATGTCCCACGGAACACACTTTGGGAAACGCTGTCTTAAATAACTTTTAATTTAGAGAACAAACGTTCTGCTGTAGATGATATTACTGGTATAGTAAGAAATAATTTTAAAAAGATAGCTACTTCTGGAACACCTGGTAACATCCAATTATTTTGAACAATCAATAAGTCAGCTAATTCTTTGGCGCTTGAAACTTCTTTTATATTTTTAAATAGCTACATTCCGAATAAAAATATTTGCTGTACAAATGGTATAGACAAATCATTTGAATACTGTTCCACTATAATTTTAGCAAAATGCGTCAGTTTTGTATCTGAGTATAATGCTAAATTGTTGGGAAAAATAAATTTAAACATATTCACAATATTATTCATACCTATAAAAGATGCACGAAGTTGTAATGTCTATATTTGTGTAAAATACATTGATTTTGAAATTATTTTCGGGATCGGTTAATTGTTGGTCAGTACAAAGTTCGTCAAAAAAATTTTTTGATTGTCTGTTTCTTTTTTCGAAAACGATGTATTTATGCCACAGTTTTCTGCAATCGTGATTGCTTCAAATTTTATTTTTATTAAATTTATATTTAAAAGAAGATCCCACCTTTTTATACTTCAACTAAAAAACGTATAAAATTGTTGTATATAATCAAAAATTATCTGAACCGGTTAAACACAAACTACATCTTTTAGTACTAAATTAAAATTCTGGGCGGCACAATGAACATAAACAGCATTCAGTTCTCTTTCACAAATTTGATTTTGCAAGCCATTGTATACGCCACTCATTACGCTTGCCCAGTGATATCATTGACCTCTACATTTATTTGTATATTGTTTACTTCAAAAGATTTCATTATTGCATCTTCCATTTTTTTAGTGCTCTGGTCTGAAAATATTTCGTATAATAGATTATTATAAACATAGATTAACACTAATTTAATTTGAAAAAAAAGCAATTATTCAATTTTTTTTTTTTACGGGAATTAAATTTACTTTAACCAAAGGCCCCAAAATACCGTGGGCATAGGCGTAAACTGGGGGGGTGAGAGGGGGCAACTGCCCCTCAAAAAATTTAACAAGGCGATGCCCCCTTAATATTTTACAAAAATATGTATTGAAAACTATTATCAAAAAGGTATTGTAGTATTGTAAGAATTATTTTCAAGAAAAGTGAAAAATGTAGTATTTTAAGAAGATTAACTAAAGAAAAAAAATGAATTGATTACTCAAAATGTATTTATTTATTGTCATTTACCAAAATGCGATATGCTATCGCAATACATCATAACAGAATCTATTATCATAATTATCGAGTAAAAACGATAGAGTAATATTACTATCTATGATAAAAATCACGCTAAAATCACTTAGTGAGACTCATAGACGTATTAATATGTCTAAGGTGAGAGTAGATGGAGTTGGAGAATATAAGCTATTCGTTCTGTTATAAATAATTTTAATTCTATTGTTTTAACGTTAGAAAAAATAAATGAAACAGACTCTATTCATGGCCCTGATGCAAATTCAATATTAAATAATATCAGACTTGGGTAAAATACTTTTTAAAAGTATTTAGAATAAATACTCGAATACTTACAAAAAATAGTATTCCGAATATGTATTCAAATACTTTATACAAATTTTATTTCGAATACATTATTTAGAATACTTCAAAAGTATTCCGAATACTTTTAAAATACTTTTAGTTTTCAAATATATTAAAATTAATAGTTATCCATTCAACAGAAATATTTGAAATTGTAGACTAAATATATGTTATTTTATTGTATTTTTACATTACATAACTGTTGTAGTTTATGGTTTACAATAATAATAAAAACCTGATTTTAGCTTATACGAGATACGACGGAGAAGTAATAAAATCATGGTATTGACGGTATTCGAAATACAGTGTTCAGAATACTCGTTATAAGTATTCAAAATAATTTATTGAATTCTCTCAAAAAAAGTAGGTATTTAAAAAGTATTCGAAATACGTAAAAAGTATTCTGAATACAGTATTCCGAATATTGTAATCGGAATACTACCCAAGTCTGAATAATATTCAAAACTTTGAGTTTATATTTTGTTTGAAGTTAATGAAATTAGTGTTTGAATTCACTAACTCCTTGTCACTACATTTTCAAAAAAAAAAAAAATGTTAACTTCTCTACTATTTCATTATTAACAGCAGCTACTCTTAAGGAACTACAATCTCTTTGCAGTGATGATAGTTTCGATCAAATTTGGATGGAAACAGAACAGCTAGCTTCCAAAGAATGTATTTCACTACCCATAATTCCAAGAATAAAAACAATACCTTTAAGATTAGGTGGTGGTGAAACTTCGATTTCGAGAAACGTTGCATCGTATTTCAAAATTAATATTTATTTTCCTGTGTTAGATATAATTATAAATGATATAAAAACAAAATTTGCAGAAAACAATTTAAAAATACTTAACGCTCTTCAAAATTATTTAAGCACTAGATAAAACAGGGATAAAGATATTTTAGAAGTTTGTAACACCTACAATATTAACTTCGTGCCTTAAAGGTAGAATTAATGCTCTTTGGGAAAATGTGTTCATCAAATAATATTGCTGAACAATTTGAAGCCCATTTTAATTTGTATTTGGAAAAAGACTTAATAGGCTCATTTGACAATATTAATTTTATTTATAAATTTTTTCTTTCTATTCCAATGAGTTCTGCATCGAGTGAACGTTCGTTTTCATCACTTCGTCATTTTTTGCATTTGGCAATTCTATGAGCAACTCTATAAGACGCTAAAAGAGCTTTGGAAGGCACAGTTGTAATGTTTTTAAATGTTTGTTGAGTAGATCGAAAGTTGATAAGCTTCCGAGCAAAAAATTCCTTAGGTTTATTAACTAGTTCAGCATGTTTTGTTTCTAAATGCCTCCTTAATTTATTAGGTTTCATGCTATCAGATGCTAATATAGTTAAACATACTACACACTGAAGCCGTTCTTCACCATTTATAGAAGTTTTAGTAAATCCGAGAGATAAATAGTTTTCGTCATACCTTCTTAATTTTGAGTTCGACACTGGGCTTGAAGTACCAGTGGCTGACTCGATGTTTACACTACTGACGTTATCCCTCTTAATTTTATTATTGCTGCTTGATGTCGAAGCACTAGTTTGATCACTTATCAAAAATCTTTTCATTATTAAACTTACTATATAACAAGTAGGTCTAATACCAGAATAATCGAAATAAACAAAATTTATTTACAAAGACGTACTCACATGCACAAGGTAGCATACACAATAGCAAACTGTCAACGTTATACCACCGCAGCCTTGTCACATAGTTCAACGCGTAAAACTGCGTTTGTTTAAAAATAGAATGACGGCCAATAGTGGTTTATCGATAAAACAACTAACCTTTTATAGATAATAGCTCTTGTTGATTGTTGCTGTCTGTATGTGATGTATAAATATACCGAATTATATACAATACAGGTTTTTAAATTTTCTTGCGCCCCCCCCCCCCCAATAAAGCTTTCGCGGCCCCCGGAGGGTCGCGCCCCACAATTTAAGAACCTCTGCACTAGACAATGTTATTTGTCGTTCTTGATCAGTCGCAATTTTCATTTCCTCAACAACAGTATCTTTGACTGAATTGCTTACGGTGATTAAATTACTCATATATAAAGTAGATGATATTGAAGGTATTTCTACTGATGCATAAAACTCACTTAGTTAAGTGTGACCGATTTCTCACATTTTAATAAAAAGACAAAAGTAATTATATTGATTAATTAATATGGATTTTATCTATATTTATTTTTAAAATTATAAGAGAGTATGAGACTTGGTTTATTATATATAATAGTACATTAACATGTTTAAAAATAATGATCGACAATAGCGACCGATAACGAACGTCTAGTGTTTACGTAGTTATTTTCAAAAATAGATTACCTATTACTGTAAACGCCAATTGAGAACACTCAATATCTTTGCGTAGAGACCTGCAATTCGAATTCTGATTTTTTATTGGTTTTTATGACATAAAAATGTGTATTTTTACGAATTTTTAATTTTTTTAACTTAAATAGACACGCGCATACGCAGTACAACTTCTTTTTCTTAAATGGCAACTATCTATTTTAACCACTAATTATTTTTTACCTATTTTTTTAATAAATGTTGGTAGTTAAACTGACTTTCTAAGTCCAAAATTGACAAAGTTACAGTAATTTAACCAAAAAACTGTAAAATGCACGCGATTCTAAATTTTTTTGACTGTAACTCTGAAAATAATTATTCTAGAATTGTTAAGGCTTGATATTTTTACTCTTATTTATTAAAATGATATTTACACGATGTTATAATTTTATCTACTGCATAACTTTCACTTTATTTTGGGTATGTATTATAACTTATAGTAGAAAAAACGTAAATAAACACGCATGTTGTTTATTTCGTGACATCTAATGGATCTAATGGAATTTATCAATAATTAACAATAAGCAGGGGCGGATTGGCAATTATTTTCGGCCTAGGAAATATGAAACAAACCGGCCCATGAACTGAAAAATAAACTATTTGTGACATCGTACATCCGTACTACATAAATAAAAGTCGACATCTTGAACTATTTTACAAAAACATTTTGTAATTTACAGTTTACAGCTTTACAAATATGTATTACCTTATAATAATATGTACATTATCAACTTTTATCACCAAAAAATACTAATGATGTTACTTTTGGTGTTAGGTACCACAAATGACTACACATTTCTTTTAATGTTAATTTTGAAATTTGTATATCAATTTTAAGGAAAGCTTTGTTAATGTAATTAAAATTTTTATAATGTAAACTTTAAATAATCAAATATATAATGTATTTGTATAATAATTACCTATAATAATACTACTGCTTTATTACAATTTACTTTCATTTTTATTTTATTAATTAGAGACTACCTACGAATAATTTTTCCTTGTAATAAATTATTATAATTTGGAGGGCCCTCTTGGTGACTATATCAGTCACCTAAACCTAACCCGGGCCCTTTAAAATGGCCAGTCCGACCCTGCGTCCAAGCCACCAGCCGCCACTGCCCGCACCTCATTACAACACCAACCATAATTCAACTCCCTTCGCCTACTTCATCCTGTTACGGGAGCGTCACAATATTTGCGTACAAACAACACCAGTGCTGCACAGCGATTGCAGCCGGATATTGACATGGCATGGGCCTATCTGTTTATTCTGTATTGAATGACTATGGGTATTACCACAGAACAAGATAATTAATTGCCGAGAAACGATATAATTAGCATTATACGGATTATCTTTTCAAAGTGTAAATATTATCTGCTACATCTTAATTCGTTGTCATTAATATAATGTTATACATACGTTATATATACGTTATTGGATAACCCTTAAACCGTGACGATGCGTTTTTGGTTTAAAAATAATTTACACTTCCACATCGTACACCGCAACGCTTGAAATTAATTCATTGACTATCTATGTACAATATTTATTGTATAACCGATTATTATTACCATCTATGTTAACATACATAATTTTTCAACCATTCAAACCGATTCTTCGTTACATTCGTTTTTTCGCTGTCGTCATTTTTGATTTTCAACCCGTCGTGCTCCCAATTAATTCTAATTACATTTTTTTTTGGTAAAAATCAAGTTTGTAACAACATTGTATAATAGCGTTCGCTATTAAAACGAATAGGATAGTTATATTCCGGTGTATTGAGTTTGCCTTTTCTTGGGTCGTGTTTGTTGACGTTAAAAGTTGGAAATTTCATTTCGTTTCGAAACATGACTTCTATTGACATCGATGAAGTAATTTTTAATCTGAAAGCAACCATCACGTCGAGTAAAGGAGGAGTTCTTTTGAAGAGTATCGAATGTGAGTATATTTACCTTTTCAATTTAGTCACATTTTTCATCTTAACAAACTGAACTCACGACTTAATTGACTTATACTGTCTGTATTGTATCAGCGGTGACAACAGGTTTTTTTTTTTTTTGGAAAAACTAACAGGAGGTCAAAAATTACAAGGCTTAACTATTAAAAAATATTTAAATTTTAGCATCGTGATTTTTCAGAAAAATATCCATGTCCCTAATTATATTTAAAGTCTCGCCAGTGGTAGGGCATGGTATTTTCTATCAGCTACAGTTAGTTTCATTCTTGATATTTATAGATCACTTTATTTAATGTAATAGTTAACGAACCTTAAATAATTACAATTGTTGATCTTATTATAATTGTAATTAAAATTATATGTCTAACAATTGGTATTAGTCTCATGTTCAAAAATTGAGGTCCTGTTACTATTTTTCATTAAAAACATTTTAGATTTAAAAAAATTATTTTGTTGTATACATCAATAACACTATCTGTTTTGTATTAAATATGTATTAATAATTTTAGCTGATTACCATAATATCAATGGCACATGTATACCATATCGAGAATTAGGATACAGTTCTTTGAAAAAATTCATTCAGTCTTTCAAAGTATTTAGGATAGATGAATCAAGAAATGATCCAATTGTGAATGTTGTTAGTGATGTTAAAACTCAACATCTACAAGAAATGATTAAAAAACAAAAAACTACAAAAAAGGTACGAAAATAACAAAAACAAGCATTATTCAAAATTTATTTATTTTGAAATAATTAACTAAGTCAAATTTTTTTTTATTTTTATTTTTTGTAAACCATACGGGCTTGTAAATAAGTTTTTTATAACTTTTGCTTTAGTTATATTTAATTTATATATATATATATAGGTATTTGATCATTTAAATTAATGCTAAAAAAAGTGATATTTGTTATGTTTAGAATATTATTTATATTATTAATTGAGATTACTTTCTATATTAATAAATATTTTTTTTTAGTCTAAATATAAAAAAAAACCTAAAGTAATTCATAAGAAATTCACTAGCGACTATAGTGCAAATGCTAAGGTTAGTATCTGTTTATATATTTTTTTTTTTTTAATTTTTTATGTGTTGTACAAATATAAAAAGAATAACTTGAAATTAATTAATTACATTCATAAAATATAATTATAAATTCCATTGTTATTTATGTTTAAAATATATTTTATTTGTTTTTGTTTATTAGCAACCTTATAAAAGAAAAGTAGTTTCTAATATTCACAATTATACTTCTGCTGTTTCTTCTACAAACACACTTGACTCAAAATGGCTCAAAAACTATGAAGTATGTATAATACTTATCATCATATTTATTATTTATTTAATTGTTTACATATTACATATGTTATGTAAATATACAATAATAAAAATAACTTAAAATTAAAAAAATTACTCTTATAAAATATATTTTATTTGTTTCTATTTATTAGTTACCTACTTATAAAAGTAAAGTGACAACTGTTTCCTCTAAAAATAATCATACTTCTGCTGTTTTGTCTAAAAGCAAACTGGACTCAAAGTGGCTCAAAAATGATGAAGTATGTATAATCATACTTTTGTATTTATTATTAATTTAATTTTTTACATACTAAATTCTACGTGAATATATTGTTATAGGAATAACTTTAAATTAACTAATTATTCTTAAAAATATATTTAATTTGTTTTTATTTATTAGTTATGTACATATGAAAGTGGAGAAATTCCAGTTTCCAAAATTATTAATCAGACTTCTGCTGTTTCTTCTAAGAAAACATTCGATTCAAAATTGCCCAAAAATGAAGTATGTACAATGCGTATCTTATTATAAATAACTTTAAAATTAAAGTAATCAGATATCTAGTACAATTAGGTTCTGTGATACTTTTAGATGGGGCTTATCAGTGGAAAAAATACTTAATAATTTGTTTTTGGATAAAAATTGTATTCCATTATTAACTATTAATTGTATTTATTATAATATTATCAGCTCATAGGTAAATTGCAATTATTTCTTTTGAGTTTAAATAGTATATTGTGATGGTGAGATGAACAAAAATATTTTGGTTCTACAATTGTTTTTTCTTTCTCAAATTAAAAAATTTAAAATTACATTTATAAATATTATATGATTCAACTATTTTTTATATTTTTTCTAAGAGCAAATTATCTTTTAGTTTCAATTTAATGGACTTATTTGGTCAATGATGTCCTAATGATTTGTAATAGGTTTTTTAATTCCATAAACAATTTAATTTAAACCTAAATAGCAGTGGTGCTAAATACACTATAAATGTGTGACAGCAATTACACTTTTTTATAGGGAGTAATGTGTGAGTATTAATATTATAGTGATATACTTGTAACTTAATATTCCGA
Source organism: Sipha flava (assembly GCF_003268045.1). NCBI lineage: Eukaryota > Metazoa > Arthropoda > Insecta > Hemiptera > Aphididae > Sipha > Sipha flava. The sequence goes on along the minus strand of NW_020273144.1, from coordinate 2,612,882 downwards.
TGAAATTATTAAAAATTTTTAACCGACAGTGGAATTTTGAACTAATTATTTTATTAATGTAATACACAAAAATGTTTATGAATTTGTTATTTTTCAATTATAAAAAACTTTTATAATATTTATTTTATTTTTATTATATGAATAAATTTGTACCTAAATAATTTTATGATGTCAAAACTTACTATTGAAAAACCAATATTAGGTATTTTATTATTTGATTGATTAGTATATATAGCACTCGTGTAATTTGATTCTTAGTATCATTTTATTTTTTGGTAAGTGGGAAATTTTGAAATTCTATGAAATAAATGAATATATTCTCAAGTATATAACAAAAAAAAAAAAAATACGTCATTGGTCTGTAATGATTTCTAACTCCCGTGGGTTGCATAGACTCAAAAATATTATTATTCCGACCTCTATTCATAAGAAATTCTTTGTAGCAAAAAAAAAAAAAAACTGGAAAACCACAAAAATGTTTTCCAAGTTTTATACAATGTAATATTGATGAAATTTAATTTTTCAATTAATATCCATTAAACAATTTTAGTTATTTAGTTGAATACAATTAATATTTTAGAAATATTTAATGACATTTATGTTGTTTATAGACACTTGACATTTTGAATGATTTTCTCATTTTTTTGAATTTAGAACATTAAAAAAATTCTACCTACCTAAAAAATTTAGTTTTTCAAATATATCAACAGTTTTTAGAATTATATAAAAACTAGTCCACCCGACCTCCTCTTTAATTTAGAATCATTTTTTCAATAGCTATGGTACATTGGTTTTAAGTTTAAAATACCAAAACAGCTATACCATTCACCTATTCCTGTATTGACTGGTTGAAGGCAAAAGGAGTTAATTATTTTGCTTTTCGCTCTCCTAAAAAATAGTTAAATTATAGCTTAGTCCCTTTTGTCTTTTATCAGTCAATATCTCGTTCCTTTAAGTTTTGACTATTTTTGGTTTTTGTTTTAATTATTTGATTTGAAAATAGTTTTTATTTCTAGATATTTTGAAGTTCAAATTGATTATTGAGTTAATGACATTAAAAATTATTAAATATTTTAGGAAAAAAGGAAACCGATTCTGCTGAAGAAAATAACTAAGCTGTGTGGTCAATCTGCTCAAGACAGATTACAAAAATATGTAAAAAAGGATATTTCACAAATGGAGGTTGGTTTTTCCATACATTATTTGTTATTATCTTAAATAACTATTTTTATCATAAACAGATTCTTTAGTTATTTTTATTTTGTAAATATCTGTAAAACTAAATATTTAATTAATTAACATAATTTTAGCTTATTTTACTTTGTTCAAACTGCAAAGGTTTCTTTAAACTCTATAGAAATGAATAATTAAAGAAATGTGCTTATTTTAAATTCTTTTCTTTTTTTTTCAGCAAATATAGTTTCTTTGGTTTCTTTTAAATTTAAAATTACACCACCTTTGCATGTGTTGTCTCTGTCTTACACGTGTACAATGTAACAAAACTTAAGATTTATATTATCAAATTTTATATTTTTAAGTTTTATTTTGTATATTTATTTTCTCTCTTATATAATGTTATGTAATGTGAGATCATATCACCCCCCGTAAATACACCACTGGTAGTGTTGATAATGGACAAGATGAGAGAAAATAGAGTGAGATGGTTTGGGCATGTGATAAGGCGAGAGGAAACAAAAGCAGCAAGAGTGGTTATGAAAATTAACATTGAAAGGAATAAAGGAAGAAGAAGACCATAAAGAGATGGTTGGATTCGATTAAGAATGATATGAGGGCTGTTGGTATGTGTGTGTAGGGCAGGGGTTCCCAACCCGTGATACGAGTACCACTATTGGTACGCGGAAGGCTCGTAGGTGGTACGCGAAGAAATGTTTTGGTATAATTATTTTTATTATTATTTGCATTCATTATTTAGTTTAATTTATTTGATATTATCTAACTTTATAAATATCGATGACATTGTGTTTGAAATTTATTTTTAATATTATTTATTTAGCCTGATATTGATGTTCTTGTACAAAATAAACAACAAAAAATAACACATAAAATTTAAAAAACATAATTGTTATTTCAATATTAAGATTTAACTAAAAATTAAGATTTTTTTTCTTTCATAAATTTCAAATACTAAAAAATGTTAATAAATGAATGGATACTAAAAATATACGTTAAAAAAATGTTGACTCCCAATTAAGTTGTAGAATTAAGATGGTATGCATAATGATTATAAAAGTTTCTGATGGTACTCAATGATAAAAAGGTTGGTAACTCCTGATGTAGGGGATGTAGATATTCCGATATGAGCAGAGGTTTAGGACAAAGGTGGCCGATACCAATAGTTAGGAGAAAGGAGAAGAAGAAGATATAGTGTTATAGAAAGTTAATTGTTATTGTATTTCTATTTTAATAAGCTTATGATTTATAGTATCGGTCGGCATATATTATTTTAATTTAGTAGATACCTATATTTGATGATATTGTATAGATATTTATTATAATTTTTTCATTATAGATTAAGAACTACTCAATTGAGTTCTTATGTTCAGAGAATCCTAATTATTTAAACCAGAAAGTATCTTAGATTCCCAAGACTTAATAATAATATCAATGAAACTGTAAATCAAAATACTTTATTTTCAATCTTACATTGCCTTTAAGTCAGTTTCTTAGTTTTACTAACTGAATTTTTAAATTGATGCATAACTTATTTTATTATTACCTATTTTTTTTTTTTTTATAAAAAGTTATCAATTATTTTTAAAATGCTACAACAATCCTGTTTATAATATGCATGCAATTTATAGTATCCGATGGCATGTATTATTTTAAGTATAGTACCTTTATTTTATGAATATAATTCACTCCAAAGTTTATTCCATTTTTCATTTTTAGATTAAAGATTATAGCAATAATTCTTTATTTCCGAAGAATTTTAACTATTTATGTCAGAAAACATCTGAACTTACCAATACATATGATAAAGTCAATGATACGGTTAGTAAAAATAAATTTATTTTTAATCTTACCTGTAAGTTACCTTTAAGTCTGTTTCATAATTTTAACTTACTGAATTTAAAAATATGTATAGTTTATTTTATCATTACTTATATGGTTGATTCTTTTATTTTTGTAATGTAACACATAATATATACATAATATGCTTATTATATCAGGTGGCATATATTATTTTAATTTTAATTATTTTATTTTATAGATATATTTCATTTTAGATTAAAGATAAAGTCAATAAAAATATTGATTTTTATATTTTTACAAATAATTAACAATTATTTTTTAAATGTTAAAACAATCCTGGGTTTTCTATAATCATTTTATAATATTTACTCAATATAAAAATTACATTCATTTTATTTTAACTGCTTTAATTTTATGATCTTACTCATACTTGAAAGTCGATTAATTTGTATGAACTACTATCATTGTTCAGTACATTTTGAATTAATTGATATTTTAAATTGTTGCTCTAAACTAAATATCAAATTAAGTTTATTGCTTGAATTTATTTGAATTCTTTGAAACATATATACATTTTAATATGATGTTATAAACAATATAAATAATAATTATTTTTATTTTATGAATTAAGAATATTATGAATTCACCTATTGAACTTTCTACAAATCAACCAGAACCATTAAATACAGAAATAAATCAGTTGCAAATTCCAAGTAAATGTAAGATGACTGTGACTGTGACTGCTATTTATAGCCTTTTAGACATTTGGGTTTGTTTAGATGAAATAGAAAAAAATGTAAGTTAATTAATTAATTAAACTATAGATTTAATAGTTGTATCATAGTCTGAAAAACATTTTATTTATGATCATTAAAACTATCATTAAATTATAACCTATCTTAGGAATATGATACAGTTGATTTTACTAATAAAATATAAATAATTAACAGTTTATATTTTATAAATTTTAAGATAAATATTTTTTGTTGTATAATTTTTTGAAATATTAAAATTATGTCTTACTGTTTATATTTTTAAAGTAAGTTTTTGTTTATCAATTTTTATAAAAATGTAAATGATTATTATTATATTAATTATATTGATAATTTTTCAAAAATACTAAGTATGTACTTATAAATTTAAGGGCTTGATTTGATGTTTGTTTTTTTTTCAGTAAGAAATGTCATAATTTTTTTAACTAGAATTTAATTTAAAATTCAGTGAAATTTACAAGATATTACATTATATACTTATTAGACATGAACATCAATATGATTATATTAATAATGAACATAGTTTAATTTAATATTTATTTTTAAAAATATTTAGGAGAGTTTCTGTAAAATGCAAAAGGAATTGAAAATATATATGGATTCAAATAATTTAAGTCCAATTAAGCAAGACCCTATTATTGGTCATTTTTATGCTCTTTATCATCAGCTAATGTGGCATAGAATTTCAATTGAATGTATTGATTTTGATGGCTCTATTATATGTTTTTTAATTGATACAGGCAAATCTATGCATGCAAATAAAAACCAAATTTATCCATTGGCATCAAATTTTTTTAATATTCCTGGACAGGTAATGTTATTCATTATTATAAAGTTATTAAAAGTAATTATGGAATAGTTAATGAACTTAAAACATTTTGGTTCAATTAGAACTAACATTATAAAAATGTATTTTTTTTAATGTATTAATTACACTACTTTGAATGTAATATTTTCAGGCTATTAATATTTTGTTAAACAAGTTTAAAATATTTAATGATTTCCCGTTAATTAAAGATATATTAATTGAGACACTGATTGACCAAAAATTCTTGCTCATACCTCACACAATAATTACAAGTCCTCCATCTGTAACTTTATATGAAGTAGAATCAATGATGAATGTAAATGACGAACTACTTCATACTTTTTTTGAAAAAGTAACATCGAAATTTTCATATACAGTAAGTTATACATGTATATAATATTTATTTTATATACCTATTAACTATACAATATTAATGTACTTTGATAAAAAAAATAATTAATACATTTATAGTCTGAGCATAATACGTTCATGTTTATTGTGTGAGTATTGGATATAATCATTAGTCTATCTGTATTAATACCAAATAAATATAAATATAATTAATGTATTTTCATTAATGTATTTTTCAGATTGAATATAAATTTACAGAAGCTAAAGTATTATCCATTCTCGATGGATACTTATATTTACAACCAAATAAAGATTTAATAAAATCATTAGAAAATCTATTGTTAACTGATTTATTTTCAACTGGTTTTTTAAAAAATAATAGAGATATAGATTACAGAAATGTATATTTAACTACTTATAAGCAAAATATTAAAGGAAGAGTTAAAGTATTGTATTTCATTGATGATAGTTGGGTATGGAACATTATTTTTAATAAAAGCTTTTTATAATAGAAAAATATTTAATTGTTTAGTTATTGATAAATTTACCAACCACTTATTTTTAACAATTTTATGTTTTTATTATAGTTAATTATTTTATTGTAATTGAGTCAGTTAATTATAATTAACAGAAATTTGATGATATAAAAACTATAATTATTTATTTTTTCTTGTTTAGGTAAAAATATTTTTTATTGATTACGGTGTATATAGAAATGTTGAATTACAGGAACTAATTAACATTAATAAAATTGATAATCTTGTTGCTAAAATTCCACCCCAAGTAAGTTTAATCATTAATTGTAATTTAATGGTTAATTTGTATGTGAATAAACTTTTTAAAAATGTTAATAGTACTAGATGTAGTAAATGTATTCTAACCTAACTTTATGAAAACATGCTCCTGCCCACTGAATATATAAATTCCAAACCAAAATTTCCCAAAATGCCATTGTAATTATTTCTATGCATAATATTACATATTTGAATCTAAGTGTTAATTATACATTTAATTATTTTCAAATTTTGTATAAAATATTATGTGTTATAATAAGTAAATTGACAAAAAAAAAAAAAAAAAAATACTTGTCATGTTTGGAATGTAATATTTAAGAAAGTTTATTTTGCCTAATGTTATTATGTATATAATCATGTTAAATTTATTTTATCTATTCAATAGTAGCATCTGTTTTACATTATTTTATTATTTTAATCACTCATTAAAAAACGATGTAACTTTTGATAAATTCCATATTTTCTGTAATTTTGAAATTCTCTATCAGCATTTAATATCTATGTATTTTTGTTTAATTATACATATTTATTATACCAGTTAAAAAAAAAAAAAAAATTAGAAAATTGTATTAAAATAATGGATTAAAAATTTTTTTTTTTTAGGCTGTTAAAACAATATTGCATATGTTTCCTCCTCAATGTATGACTAATAAAACAATAGATGAGTTTTTCAATATTTTAGGAAATAATTATTATGTGTCAGTTATGGGATTAAATGATTCCGATAATGATATTCCATGTGTTCAGTTATGGACTGGTGCATTTCCTGATACATGTATAAACATGGTTTTGTACTCTAGGTAATTTTTTTAAGTTAATGTTTAGCATTTGTTGATAATACATATCTATACAATTAATTTAATTTAAGAAATTATAATTTAATCATAAATTTGTTTAAAGATTGGAAAAAATCAAAAAAAATTGTGAAGAAAGTAATACTTAATAAAGTCACTGATAAAGTAAGTATAATAAAGTAATGCTTAAGTACCATTTGATGTATTTTTTTTTTTAAGATTTTTGTAAAAAATGTCTTCCGTATTATTTTGAATTGTATTTATTTAAATTGATTTGTTATAATAATTTAAACTATTAATGTTAGAAATGATTTTGAACCCTCCTTTAATATATTTGAAATAAAACATTTTGCATAAAGTTATGATAAATTTTATTTTTGATTTACTGAAAACCTTAAGTTTACGTTAAATGCAGTTTATAAACTTAAATATATAACTTGATGATTTTATTTAAGATATTTAAAAATTTTATTTATCAAGATATTTTTCATATAAACAGTTAGATTTTTTAATAAAAATACAATGAAAAAAAAAAAAATTTAAAGAGGGTATTATTTAAAAGATATTACTTGTGTATTGTTCTACATCTTTAATTTATGATAATTAGTTGAGCTATTTATTTATTTTTTAAATAAATAAAATCTAAGGATAATAATTATTTTGTTATCATTAATGTTTTCTCAGGATTAAAAGGCTGAATATTTTATAGTTGTTGATTTTATACCATGAAGATAATGACCTAAACCGTGATATTGGAACAAATCTTTTTAAAAACTTGTCAAATTAATAAAATTACAAAAAATACAAAAAAAAGAAAAACAAAATAAAAACTATATATATTTTGACTCGTATATGACCAAATCACATTTTGTACTTAATAAGCTATTTTCTGTAAATCTTAAAAAAAAATGCAAAATCCTCTACTAGTTATAATTATAACACTTAAAAAGTTTCGGGAACGCTATTTTTTTTTTTTTTTAAGTTAACTGAGTCCCTTCTCTTTAATTTTGACAAATTGGGCATTGGTCAATACAATGTATTACAATAATTGTAATCTGTAGTATGGTATGAACGATTTTAATTATGTAAAAATACTTTAAAAAAAAAACATTCGAAAATCAAAGCAATATAAATATTCTGAAAAAATAAAGTGTTATTAATTATAAAATATTTCACGGTTTTGTGAAAAAAATTGAAACTTATATCGATTATTCTATTGCTTTCCGTTTTTTATTTTTTCAAAATTTGAAAAAAAATGTATTTCGGTACCTACATAATAAACACAATATACTAACTATATACAATAAAGACTGATAATCGATACTGATTAACAAGGCTAGGATTTGTGTGTAATAAAATATTGTAAAATATGCATTTATTGTAAATGTTTATAAGATAAACACAAAAATATAGTTACAAAAAAAATATTTATTTATTGAAGTACATCAATGGTTGGCTGTTTGTCTTAATATAATATAATGGAGAAATAAAATAAAATCAAATTTTTTTGACTAAAAACTAAGTTTTGTACTTTAATCAGCAAGGCTCGAATTAAATATGAAATATTATTATTAAATTATAAATATTAATTACGAAATATAATATAAAACATTAATTTTTCGCATTTTTATAATCGTAATATGCAATAATTTTAATTATATCCCACACAGCATTTTGAAAATAATAATATTTTCAATATATTTGAATTAGGTTTCATTATAAATATTGGTTTTAGAATATTGTAAAATTATTTTGAAAATATTTGATCTTTAAATATTTAAATCAAAATATAATCAAAACATTTTCAAAACATTGTGTACCAAATATTATATAACAATTTTCCATAATATGTTTTGAAAATATTTGGGTATCAAATATTTAAACCCAAATATGATCAAAATCTTTTCAAAACAATTCATACCAAATATTATTTATCAATTTTCCATCAATGTTTTGAAAATATTTGAAAATCAAATATTTAAACCCATATATGATCAAAACATTTTAAAAACAATTCATACCAAATTTTATACATCAATTTCCGAATCAACGGATTGGATCCGTGAATCCGGATAAAACGGATAGATCCGAAATTCGGATTAAGTAATTGTGATCCATAATCTGGATTGGCCAAAATAATGCTCAACAGTCAGCACTTGTACCTACCCTTACCTACCTACATAATTATATCTTATACATTGACTACGAATAATCAATAATGACATACTATTATGCAATACAATATTATAGTCTAAGGATTTAAATTATATTTATTTTGTATAGTTGAAGAATTATAATATAATATATGATTGTATATTAATAATAATAATGGTTACGCGATAACGGCGTCGTGCGCCGTCGCCGCTATATTATATATAGAATAATATTATTAGGTTGCTTATTAATTATATACAGTGCCACAGTCATAGTGGAAAAACCGCGTGGGAAAAACCATAATGCAGAATGACAACCGCGTTCGAAATAGTCGGCAGTTGCATACACTTCACGACGAAACACACGTAATTAATTATTATATACAGTAATACAGATATAATCTTATATTATTATAGACGGTCGACCACCCATCGATACCGTTATACGTCCTATATTATCGCGTCTTAGCTGTTCGCTTGTCCGTGCCGACGTCGTCTTTCATTTATATTTTGATAAACTACAAATAATATAATATATATATACTAGCTGACCCGACAAACGTTGTTTTGTCATATAAATTATTTCTAGAGAATATTTTGCTAGAAAAAAAATAACTAATTAAATATAGGCATGTAAGAATGTGGGTAAGGATAAGGATGTAAGGAAGATATATGGCGTGCTATGAATGGTAACGAAATATAAAAATGAAAAAACATCAAACATTTATTTTTTTAATAATTTATTAAAATTGATCTATTAAAATAATATATATCGCTAATTATGACAATATAAGTAAAAAACAATATCTATCCCTTAATGCAACAGAGTGTACAATATTTTTTGTAATCCCATCTTTCGCAAACACAAACTGGATGGCTCGAGAGCACACCACGTATAATTATCCGTGTGAAAAATATGATGTGCTCAAATCTAAGCTACAGACATTGTTTGGCTTTGAAACTTATTGATAGTCATTGCAAATGCCAATCTAATTGGAAATTTAAAGCGTTTAAATTGTATTGGCACATCTGTGGGTATAATAGAGATTCGCGGTAATAATATATTTTCACCTCGGAATTTGCCATTTAAAATTATGGCTTCGATAACATTTTTCATTAATTTTTTAACAACTTATCGCGTGTCGTTGTACAACCGTGGTAGGTCAAATTATGAAGCAAAATAACCGAAGAACAAACCTTCAATTGTAAATTATGCGGTGGCATGCCTGGTAAGTCCAATGAGTTTAAAAACTCTGTTAGATAATTTACAGCTTCAGTAGCATAGCAAACTATATCTATAGATTTGTATGACACCATGTCTCCTGGTAATAAATGTTTATCTTGAGATTCAATTCGTTGACGTCCACATTTTTTACTACTAAAATTGCCCTTTCTGCCAGCCACTCATGATTTATGTATTGTCTGTGTACATTGGAAAATATCTAGTCAATGAGAGCATCTTGCGAATAAATGATTGTGCAGAAATCGGTCGGTAATTTTATACATTCCGTTTTATCTGTAGTAACTTTCCCATCTCCAATATCTAACAATTGTTTTGAGAATCTTCTGCACGCAGCTTTTTTTGATTAAATCGCAAGTATCAAAATCGTTCGCTCTCTGTCTTTACATACATTTCGACCATGAATTGTTGAAGCTCATGATATCGTAGAATAATTTTGTCTTGATCTCGTTTAATCATCAACCGATATGCATAATAATTTTTCGAACTAACATTCTTATTTGTTTTGACACCTGTTGCGGGATCTTTTTTTGTTTAATATTTATGCAATAACCGTCATTTACTACCAAAAATAAAATTAATAGTTTTTAAATAGGTTTTTTTTATAGTTTTTTAATAGTTTTTTAATAGTTTTTTAATAGTTTTATTTAATAATTCATTTTCAATTGTGCAGTTATCGACTGGGTCAAAAAGGGCTATTTTTAGGGTTTTTCCAGCAATAATTCTAATTTTTCTCGCCGTAAAAACCATCCTTGAACTTCAACGAACATTTGAAAAAAAGATTTGGCCAAATTGGTCCAGGCGTTGTTGAGTTATGCGCTTACCTACACATTTTGCGATTCATTTTTATACTATAGATATATATAATATATTATATAATATGTAAGTATATACAATTAATATAAGTTTTAATTTAAGAATACAAAATAAGTACTTAGGTGGGTAGTGGCTAGGTATATATTATATTAAAATATCTATATATTCAATAACAGCATGAAAAAAAATAAAGCGGGATCATGGCATCATGCCGTACTGGTGAATTTTTTTTCTCATTGTTTTTTGTAAATGACTTTTTGTATAATATTGTTTACCTATCTTAAAAGACTTAATATTATAGTCTCTCTTTAAGTACCCACAAATTAATAAAATCCCGCCATAAATATAGGAATTTTAATGTACATCGACCTGTTTAAAAACATTCGTTGACGCCGGCATGTCTCAATATAACCAACAAATATCATAACTGTACTTCGACTTAGATAAAATATGCCCTATTAGTCCCAAAATGTAATTATAGAGCCACATTCCATATAAATATATAAAAAATGTGCATATTTTAAAACTATTGTAGGTTTGTACAGTAAATAATTACATAATGTTTAAGGAAGACCAGGGATAAAAATTTTATAAAAATGTATTATACATTTAAAAAAAAGTATTTAGTTTATAAACTAAATGTATACATATAAATATTTTTTTCTGGTACCTGGTAGAAGTATAATATATTATATCTATCTAATCTATCTATCTATCTATAGGTACTTATTTTATAACTATAGTTATAAAATAGGTACCTATAGATACTTGATATAATCAAATTAAAATATAATAACTATCTTAAGTTCACATAAATTAGATTGTTACTCTTTTTGTTGATAGGTTAATTCCGAGGTCAATAATCATTGTTATATCTAAGTTCAAACACTAGCTAATATATACTACATATAATAAAATACTACAACCAATGTAATTTGTTTTATTTTATAAATCCAGTTAATAGGTAGCTTGAAACTTTAATTATATTTAGGTATATTTTAATTATATTTTCAGTACTTAGCTATTCATATTTAAGTTATCCATGTGTAGGTACAAAATTGTTGTAAAATTAATTATTAGTTAATAATTAGGATAATGAACTGCAGTTAGCATTTTATTTTCTATATTGATTTAAATTTGCTTTTTAAAGAATCTAAAATTGTGTAACCTACACCTATCAATACACACATATTTATTGTAATATAATATAATATTATTAGTCTATGTATAATTTAAGTTTATATATACTTATAAAAATATATGTCGGAATAGAAGTAACTTTATTATTCAATTTATATAATTATATAGGTCTCTTTTAAATAATAATTTAGTAAGAAAAAAATAGTATTCAAAATAATTTAACAATAATTTTAATATATGATGATAATAATAATCCAATAGATTCTTTATTTAATTAAAATAATATAAATATTACTATAAATTAGAAAAAAAATTCAATTATTATATTATGTATTTCATTATAAAATCAAGACAATGTAAAACTGAACTTCCCTTTATAATACTAATGTAGGAGAACAACATTTTTTTATTTATTTGAAATTTGTATTGAGATTATGAACAATAATTAGAAATAGAATCATAAGTGTAACTGTAAATTATAATATGCCTACTTACATTAAATATGGTATTGTATATTATTACAGTTAAAAATGATGAAAGTCACAAATAGTAGAGCTAAATGAAGAAAAATACAAAAAGAATTAGATGTCTTAAATTATGAATGGCCTAGAGATAATGAATTTTCAAAACTTTTTCAAGATGTACATTAGATTGTTCCTTCTATGTCTTCTAACCAAATATCACATTATATTGATTCTAATCTGACAACACAAATTATTTCTCATGATAGTCATCACTCTTCATATGTTTCAAACTCTGAAGAAAATTCTGATGATAGTAACACAGATCCTATTATAACCGATGGTTTTCTTGAGAAAAATTGTGATTTATTTGTTAATACATTTGAAAAATTAATGGTCCATGATACGAGTAATTTACCAATACACCTACAACAACAGCATGTACAAGAGTGTCTTGGAAATTGGGCCATTGATTGCAATATTCCTCAGAATGCAATTAATAAATTCTTATCAATTTTAAAATTTAAAGCACAACTTAATTATTTACCTAAAGATTGCCGAACATTGCTTCATTCTGGATCAAAAAAAGTATTAAATTTAAAGGAAGTAGATCCAAATGGAATATATTTCCATTTTGGTTTAAGGGAAGGTATTCAAAGGTATTCTTCAATAATTGTCTCTCCAAATAATGTTATTAAAATTGCTATTGGAATAGATGGACTTCCACTGACAAAAAGTAATTCTGCTCAGTTTTGGTCAATTTTGGCCTATATTCTGCCCCATAGAAATCATGTTTTTCCAGTAGGAATATTTTATGGTTCCACAAAGCCAAATAATAGTAATGATTTTTTAAAAGATTTAGTTTCAGAGGTATTAGAACTAGCACATACTCGGATAAACATAAAAAATGAAACAAAAATAGTTGTTATTGAAGTTATTTGTTGTGACGCACCGGCTAAAAGTTTTGTGTTGGGAGTAAAAGGGCATGCTGGGTTTCATGCTTGCACCAGATGTAAAAAAAATGTAATTATATTAGTTATATTGGTATTCATGTTATTTAATTTAATTAACACCAAACTTTTTCTTAATTATGTCAATATATATTAATATATATTCTACTATTTTGTTTTTATTTTGCAGATATTGAAGCCTTTGATCTGGATATGAATAAACCTAGGTTTATTGCAGCTGCAATTGGTACACAGACTCAAGAAATATTTTCACAATGTTCATCTTCTAATCATAGTGAATTAAATGCAGATTATTATGACTCAACTAAACAAATGAATAAATCAGCTCATTCTACGCCGCAAGTATTGCATACCAGTCAAGTGCTTCAAGAATCAACACCACAAAATATTGATTGTTATTTATCTACAATTGACAATACTTCTGATATAAAAAATGAACTTAAGGGTATGTATTTCTAATGAATAACTGTATATAATATTGATACCTTGGTACCTGTATAATGAAGTTTTTGTTCTTTGTATAACTTTCAAACAAATTGTAACCCGAAATCAAGTCACCATAAAATATGAAATAAAGAATATACAAGAAAGACTTGATTTGATATTCAATATGCAAGAAAAAATATTAAATAAATTATTAAATAATCAAATCATTGATTATACAGAATGTAATTATGTAGAATTCTTAACTCCTATGGAAAGTGATAAAGAGTTGGAGAAAATGGAAGATAAAATGAAGTCTGATTTGACATACAGAAAAACTGTGGTAATTATTAAATATTGTAGATTTAACAATATTAAATAAAAATTATGTAATATGATTTTTACAGGTTACAGAGTTATCAAGATTAATGGGACAAAATTTGTCAGAAACTGTTCGAAAAATAATGCAAAAATTATTTAGTGATACTTTGCTTACATTCTATTCTTATATAGGGTTTAAAGGAAAAAAACAATTTTCAACTCTACAAACTTGTGCAGTTATATTTGGTAATTCATATTTTATTAATGTATAAATTGTATAAAATAACTAAATAAGAATTGTCACATTGATTTTAATTGTGACCAATGTATAATTTGGCCATTGATATCTTTTAAGGCTCAGTCTTATTGTTTATGAATAATACAAATTAAGGTAAACAAAATTTACCATGATTCTTGTAGGGCAAATATAATAATAATTGGATAAAAGTACTTATTAACTCAATTACCGATCAGTGATAACATTTTAATCATGTGTTTTTTAATCAATAACTTTTTGTGCTAATAAAATTTAACAGTCATACTTCAATAATAAATTATTTCTAGCTATGTAATCTGATTATACTTGTATTATTCGTACTAGATATAAATATAAAATATTTAAAATTTAATAATTCACGGAATAATAACTATTTATAATACTGCTATTTTATAACTAATACAAATCCTAAAAGTACTTCATAATATAAATAGTAAAAAATTAAAATTTGAAACTGTTTTTAGAGTCCATAAGAAGAATGAAAAAATTTACTGATATAGCAAATATAGAAATTGAAAAACCTTTAAAGACATGGATAGCATAAGCTTCAGCTCGTCTTAAAAAAATTGACGAAAAAAAATCTTCATGATTAAGTTATAAAATTTTTTGTACACAATATTATATTTTAAGGCAGTTACTATAGGTAAACATACATATATGTATAATATATTATATATATGTTTAGTATATTTACAGTTTATATTTGAATTAATATAATATTAATTGATTTTTTTTTTTTAACTTTACAAAGGAATTGTAATATTTAGTTGTAATAATATAATATTTTACAGTTTCAATTGGTACAATGTGTTAAACAATTTTAATTTTAATTTTTAAGAAATATTACAAAAGTGAAAAAATTTTATTATAACCTTTTTTTTTATACAATATTGTATTTTATGGCAGTTACTATATACATAATCTTATATATAGGTTTAGTATATTTACAGTTACATATGAATTAATATAATATTAATTGTTTTTTTTAACTTTACAAAGGATTTGTAATAATATGTTATTTTACAGTTTAAATTGCTATAATTTGTTAAAAATTGCTATATTAATATTTTGAATCCTTTTTTATCATTAAGAAAATGTAATTTATTATAAAATGTATTAGAATTATAATTTATAAGAATAATAATAACTACCTATGTTTTATTGCAAGTAATAGTGTACATTTTATAAAATGTTTTGATTTATATTGATGAAATTATATAAGAATATTAAAAATATATTTGTTAGTATTTATCATAAATGTATAATGAATAGTTATTTTAATACATATTTAAATATGTATCATTGTAACAATATATATATATTTTTTTATGACTACCAAATTGTATCTGAGTTTATAATATTTAATGAGTTAATATGTTGCTAAGATAATATTATACTGTATTATAATATTAAAGTAAAAAAATACAATAATAAAATGTCAACACAAATACAAACAATATTTTCAAAACTAATACAACAAATATTTTGAAAATCTATTCATATAATATTTTCAAAACTTCAATTAGAAATAATGTGAAAATATTTTACTACAATATTTTTAAAACCACTAAAAGTAATATTTTGACAGTAAATTACTGCAATATTTTAGAAATATAGATATCACATATTTTGAAAATGTTAATTCATTGGTCATTCAAAGATATTGAAAATATTTTGAAAATATTCAAATATCAACTGAACACCACCTGAAAATGTTTATCAAATATCTAGATATTTTGTCAAACAATCATAAAATATATTAATATTACAACACTGTGTGGGATGTTATAATAATAATATTAATTATATATTATATTCAATATATGCAATAATATGCATTTTATCCAAAATATACAAAAACATGCAAAATAAAAACACCACCATTTATCTCATCATGAGGCGATTCGTGGACATTACTGACAAAATCAATCATTAAAAGTCGCAAAAATAAAACATGCTGTTGCATATAAATCCTAGCCCTGCTGATTAACTTCAAACATGGTCCGTGATGCACACATTAAACGTTATAGTAAGGTATACCATTAATTATAAATACTATTTATAATCAATGGTTATTCGTTGATATGTATATAGATATTACTCAATATGTCACTAATTTGTCAATTTGTCACGTAGCAATTAAAATTAAGTTATAATAATGATATATATTAGATTATAATCCGTATATATACGGTTTTGGGAGTGAAGTAAATGAGGCAGTGCCTTAAAAATAAAAATTATATGAATGGTAAAGTAGGTACAAATATAATATAAATAATAATTATAATAATATAGCATAATACTTTCAAAACATTTTGTCAAACTAAATAATTGTATCGATATTTTACGAAAAAATACATGAAAATTTGATATTTTCGAATATCTTTAAATAATTTAAAAAAAAAAATAGAAATCTTTTGTGTACGAATGTTGATATTATCGTTGGTTCAGTGAAAATTTCATGTCTCAGAGGTTATTATTTTTTGATTTATGATGAAAAAAAAAACTTGATTTTGTTAAAAACCAGTATGCCGTAAATTTTTGTAATTTGTTGTCAGTTTTTTACAATTATTAAGAATACTGTTGGAATTTCATATAATGCCTCCCCCAATGTATCAAAGATACAATATTTCCTATTAGAATTCTCTTATGATTTTGATGATCAGAGAAATCGTTATAGTCAAAGTCATGTTCTCAGAATGTATAGTGTAAACTCACGTTATGGTAAAATCAATAAATATCTTGTTTCACTCAGAATCTAAAATAGCTAGTAAAGAGGTTTAATAAGAATTAGTTATTTATATTTATTAATTATATGAATTATTTTAACTAAAATTAATCCAAATTTAGTTTACTTGGCTGGAAGATTCAGTCTTAAAATGTTTAGCCAAGTATTAAGTATTATATAATAAATAATACAGACCCCATTAAAATAAATACATTTATTTCCACCCAAGTAAACTAAATTTGGATTAATTATTTTTGTATACATTTAACACATTAGACCATTTACTTAGAATCCAACTTCTATCACATATTTTATAGCATTTATCTAATAAGTTTTTTTTTAAGTTTTTTGTAAGTTTTTTTTTATTTAACGTTTTTTACATGGAGTTAGTAAAGTGTTTTTGTTGGGATAAAAATCAACTAAAAACAGAATTCGAATTGGAGGTCTCTACGCAAAGATATTGATTGTTCTCAATTAGCGTTTATACACTTTTTATCCGTTCGCTATATATAAACGAAACTAATCGCGCGTCATATTAATAGTTTATTTTTAGTTTTTCGAGAGTTATAACATAATCTGGAAACTCGGAATCACGGATTCGCTGCGTATTTTCTTTTCGTCGACAAGACAGGGTTTCAGTATTACGCAGGCATTATTACCTCCAATGGAGAAACGTTCACTTTCGAAATTCACCGCCCACTGACCCAGCCCGTTCTATTGTTTTCCGATTACTTTTTTTTTCCAGTCCAAACAATTTTTGATAACAGTAAAATGTAAATAGTCAACAGATAGTTGTTGAACGTTGATTTCATTAACATTACTTGACATTTATTAATTCGCATAATATACTCGCATTCCGTTTTACAGTTTATTAATCGTTCCTAATTTAATTCCTCATTAGTGTTTCATTAGAAGATCATTTTTCTGCGACTGAAGTTATGATCTATTTTGTGTAACTGTGTAAGTATAAACAAATTAATAATGGTTGAATGAGCACTTAAAAGCTGTCTACATTTTAGATCATATTATACAGTTCACCCAATGTTATAGATTCTAAGCGTTGAGTGTGAGCAGCTGTGAAAATTATTATTTTCACAGTTAAATCTGTTTATTTTCCAGTAAAGTTGTGGAGTATATTTTTTTATACAATATAGCTGTAAATTTGTTTTACTTTTTATCGTATGTACATACATGTATAATAAAATATTATACAGGTATATAGGTAGTTTTATTACATTTATTATTTTGTGTACAACATTGGTGTCATGATGAGTCATTTAATATTCTCCAATTCTACACAGCAATATGTTTGAACTGATAAAACTATATAACTAATTAGTGTAAAAACTGTCATGTAATTAAATAATTAGGCTTAATGATTAAAAAAAAAGTGTTTCATTGAATTATTATTATCATACGGTCATAAGCTTGGTATTAATTGCTATAATTAAATAATAATTTCATATAATATTTGGGTGTAACCATGCTGTATATAGTATTGTAATGATATTGGAAAATCTTGTATTTTTCAGTTTTCACAAAGGAGTATTCAACATATTAAAACTTGAGAATTTCATATTATTTTGACTTAAAATTTGTTACTATTTGGTAATTATATAAGCTCAAATTATTTTATGTTACAATCATAACTAAATTGTATCTTAATTATATTGGTAATGTGTTAATTCATTTCAGTTGGTTATTAATCACTTTTATACTATTGTATTCTTTTTCAATATTTTTAAAATAGTATGTGATAAATCAGTATGTTTCTTTTTATTGCTTGTTGTTAACAGAAAGTAATTCTGAAATACTTAATTATATAACTGGTTTAAGTTAAACAAAAAAAATAAAAATGTATAAAAATGTATTGATATATTTTTATTTTAGAATTATAAGCAATGAGCAAATATACTTTCCAAAGGCCTGAAATGGAGATGCCTTTACAGAATTCACATTATATTCCTTCCAGGGAAACTCTTGGGCGTTATTCCGAGTATTCATTACATTCTAGTTACAAAATAAGAGCTGGTGATGCTGCATGTAAGTTAATAAGTTTTTATTATACATTTTTTTTTTTTTTTATAGTAAATTTAAAGCTCTTAACAGTTAGTATCATAGCTGATTGAATAATGAATAAGTGACAAGCAGAATATAATTCCTAAAATAATTTAATTTCTTATTTTTATTATGTCAAAAATCAAAATTTAATTTTATTACTGTTCTTAGTTTTTCTCAATTTAAAAACTGGAATTATTTTACATTTTTATTCTATTTTAAGTGTTTTTGGGTAATCGTATCTTAAACATGAATATATTAATTAGTACTATAATACTAAAAGTTACATTAAAATTAATTATTTTTAGTCAAAAATAATGAATTAAGTTTATATATTCTAACATATTCATCTTTGCATATCTATAAGCATTGAACATTTTATGGGTGTATATCTAGTGAAATGTTCAATATGCGTAGGAAAGGATATAATCTATATAAAATTGAGTAAGGAGGCTATTGGTCACAGGGATTATACTAAGGATTTTTATCAACTATGCATTTTATTTTTAAATAAGCCTATCAAAATAGAACTATGATCTCAAAATATACTGCCAAATTATAGTTAAAAATTATAAAATGTGTAGCTTCTATGTGAAGCAATTTAAAATGTAAAGTATTTAAAAGATATAAAACAATTTACATTCGTGTTCAAAGTATTTTTTTTAATATTTTTTAATAAATTTCCTTTTTACTTTGTTTATTAATCATAATTTAATGTATAAAATAACACTAAACAACATTGAATTAAAAATCAATTACACAAAAGTTTATTATCAAGTGCGCATCTACCTTTTCCAAATATGTAAAATAAGCCCAACTGCAATCTAGAATATGCCCTGATTGGTCATACATTTTATATTATAAAATACATTTTTACAGAGGATATTTCTACTTACTTTTTTATTTATCTAAATTAAATGATTTTTTTGTGTTATATTTGTATTTTTATTTTTTTTTTAGCTACTAATTCTGTGGCATGTACCACAAGAATACCATATGCTACTTTAATAGCAGCTTTATTGTGTTTTACTGGTATTGGTATATTTTGTGGTACAATGTATCGTGGTGCAACACTAAGTGCATTAATGATGGACCAAGTATTTCATTTATATATTGGATGGTATTCTATATTTTTATTAATTTACTCATCAAAGACCAAACTATTATTTTTTGTTCATATTTTTTTTACAGTTAATGTATTTTATATTTTACAGGCTTGAAACTATAAAAACAGTTTTAGTATTGATTGCTGCAGGAATGGGAGCTCTTACATTAATGATTATATTTGTCGGATTTCTTGCTACTGGAGCAACACGTCGCCGTATGTACAAGGCATGGCGAACTAGAGTTGGTGGTCGTATATCTTGTGCAGTTGTAAGTATATAAATACAGTTTAAAAATATTATCATTTTATTATTTTTAAATTTGAACAGTATATTTATGTATTCTATTTTTAGTTTATGGGCATAATTTACATACTTCAATTTTTTTGGATTTTCGTTCTTGGTTTCCTTGTAATTGCTACATTTGTTATGACTGTATTTTGGAAGATGTGTTCTAGCACTCAAGTTCAAGATTATCATCAGTGTATTGATTTAACACAGTTCCGTATGTACAGATTTTCGTATTTATGTATTTTTATTTTAAAACAATTTAAAATATTATGGTTTTACTATATATTTTAGATTTCCTATTTCCACAATCGACTCGTATTGATTATTTAAAGATTTGTGAAACTCGAGATATAAAATTTTTCTGCAGAGATTTTGTTGAAAAATCAGAATTTATGTTTGTTATGGGTACTGTAGGTGTGATTCTCATATTAATAAGTTTGGTAAGAATTATATTTATAAAATCGAATTTACAAAATTTTTTTGACTAGAAGTCAAAGAACAGTTTAACATTTAAAAATTAATATTTTCTTATAATTAATAGGTCCACTATTTGATGTGTTTATCAGCTAACTATGCTCATATCAGAGACCATGAAAAATTTGAAGAACTCCAAGAGTTGCAACTACTACAAGATACTGATTTTGCTACTTCTAAAGAAAGGTTTTAAAATTTAAAAACTTAATTGCCTTATATATATTTCTGTATCATTCCACAGTTGATATTGTGATACAGGGTATAACGTTTTTAATATGCTGTCATTTATTATTCACAATTATATATTTTAATGTGTAAGTAATAGGGTAGTAAGTCTAAAAATGATCATATTTGGTTTAAACTTATAATTTATGCTTCTTATTTTAATTGTTCACTATAACAACATTTAATTTCATCGTATATCTATAATTAAAATATTTTGATAAGCTGACACTGAACTGCACATTAAAGTTATTTAACAGTGTTATTTTTATATATCACTTAATTTTATATTAATTTATGAATTCAAACATTTGACACTTTTTTTACTGAAATTTTTCCCTAATTTTCATGCTGGTATTAAATCTAGTTTTCTAATAATTTAATGAGACTTATATTTTCTCAGTTTTTTTTTTCAGTTGATTTATAGTTGTGCAAATGACAATAAGTGTTAAATATTGTTCCTTTTAAAAATTATATTATATTAAATATTACTATTTGTCAATTTCCTTAGTAATTATTTTATTATATTATTGTTTTATTTAGGTGATTAAATTATCATTTTGAATTTAATCACGCATATGACCCAATTTTTTTTGATTAATAAAATAAGCAATACATTTTTTTTTTTAGTTAAATTAGGATTAAACATTCAAAAATAATTTTAAATATAAGAAATTTTTTATAATTAAATAATTAATTAGTTGAAAATAATTATTTTAATTGTGTTTCATATATTTATGATAAACTAATTATATAATCATTTAAATATATATCTAATCATGTGATAATAATATGTAATTTTAAAATGCAATGATGTTAAATAGCTTACTAAATAACAGTGAATTGGTGTTTAAGTTTATATTAGTTTTTATATCTTCATTAATTATAAAATTTTTCACTTTTTAATAGTGATTAAAAATGAAATTATATTTTTATTTTTTATTTCTTTTATCCTAAAATTGTAATAAATAAATAAAATTTATTGAATGTAAAGTTTAAAATACATCTAATAGTTAATAGTTATAATTATATTTGTATATAAATACTGAAAAATGAAATTGGTTAGTTATAAAATACAAATAAAATTTATTTTAAATAACATTTTATAAGCAAAAAATGAATATGTTTTATTTAATATTAATATTTAAAGTTTAAATAATTGTGATAAGCATAGGCGAAACTAAGGGGGGATTGGGTGGGCTTAGCCCACCCAATTTTGTTCGTAGCCCATTCAGTTTCACTACAAAATAAAACATCAACTCTTGGTTTTTCTAAAAATGTAAATTTTGGTGTAATTATGACATTTGAAACTCTAAGATCTGAAGATGAATTTAAGAAAATATGGGAATAAATAAAAATATTTGTTGAAGAAAATGACATGTGGTTACAAACTCCATTAACTGGTGTATATATTTTGTGATTTTGATAATTTGTTTTATGTTTTTTAACCTAAATAATACATACAAAATATAGGATCAAAGCATCGCAGAAGAGAGTCAATTAGCCTTTATGACTATGTATTAACAAATACCATGGCGGCAGAAAATGATTCATATTCGTCATTAGCAAATTATGTAGAAAATTATTGGAGAACTTTTACATATTTTTTTATCATGGACAGTGTTATTTTCAAACTTAAATATAGGTTTTCTGATGAAAGCTTAGCTATGGCCAGTTCAGTTGTAGTTCATTTTGTAAATTAGATACAACCGATTCAATGAAGTTTGTTGATCATTATAAGGTAATTTGGTAATATGTATATAAATACATTTTAATCGCATAAGGGATTAATGATAACTAATTAATTAATTAATTATAATAATTAGAACTATAGGAATTACTACATATTTCAAAGAGTAGCTTAGAAGCAGAAATTAGAGTAGCATTTAACCTTTAAATAGTAAAAAAAAAAAAGATTTCAATATAAATGATGTCAAAGAAGTCGAAAAACAAATATTTCCAAACTTTCTAAACTTTTATAAGTGGATTTATCTATTCTTATAAATTTAGACACCCGTGAAAGGTCGTTCTCTTCAACGAGGCAAATAAAACATTGGCTTTGATCTTTTATGGCCCATGATCGATTTACAAATTTAATTATTTTAAACATAAAGAGATATGTCACCAACAAATTAGACGAAAATGAAATTGTAAAAAGTTTGCTGAAAAAAATAGAAAAATATTGTTAATTTAATTAGACTTTATAATAAAAATTTAATAGCTATGAACTGTATATTTCATTGATTATATGTGTATATTCTTCTTATTCGTGTTTATTTAGGTAGCTAGTCTGTAAGTAGTAAGTGACTAGGTAAGTGACAACATTTTATTTCGAAATAAACTATTAACGACTAAAGGTAAGGTCGTAAGGATTTCTAATTCATATAAATATAAATGTTAGTGCTGACAATCAATATTGGGGGTGTGGGGACGAAGCCCCCACGGGTCGCTGGTATCATTAAAATTCAGCCCACCCAGAAATTGAACTTTACTTGCGCCTATGGTGATAAAATACGTATTTTTATCACTATTTTTTAAAATAAGAACATTTAGGTAAGCTAACTGAGTTAACTAACCTAATATTACTTTAAGGAAAAAGATTATAGATTCGGTTTATAAAATTTACAAATTAAAAAGGTTATATTTTTAATTAGTTGAAAAAATAATGAGTGTAAATTGGGATGTATGAAAAAAAATGTTTTTAGTGCAGTAAAGAGGAGGATTTTTTGGCGAATAATTAGTAATTAATAGGTCTGTATTTTTATGCAAATACACTTTCTTCTGCAACTAAAATTTTAATCACAAATCTCGACGTTTTACAATGAGTAAATTCTTATTATTACTACTTTTTTTCTTTGCATATTTTTTAAAAAAATATGATTAAATTACATATTTTTATGTATCTGCGTGAGTGTTACATTTTTTAATAACAATCAATAATTATTTTTCGAAATGATTATATTCTTAATTTTTGTTCTGATCCACCGACTTATTTTTATCCTTTTTATATATAGCTTTTTCAATATTTTCGCTTTAAATCGTATGTTAAATCTATACATCTTACATCCTATAATTTTTGTTTTAATTGTCATCATCTAAAGTGTTGTGACATAGATAGAAGTTTTTCCAAGTTTAAATCTATGATATGTGACAATCGCAGAAATTTTCAATTTAAAAATTTCAAATCATTAAGATGTTTATTTATATTTTCAGTACTCAATACATTTTTTTTGCATATTTTTGAGTGCATAAATATGTGCTATATTTATCCATAGTTTTTATTAAAAATTCCGGTCTTAAGTAACTAAAAAATATTTTTTTATTAAAATAAGCATAATTTTTGACCTAAGGTACTTTTCTATAATTATTTTAACTGTAAAAAATAATTGAATCCTGTAAATCCTGTAAAAGGCCAGTTGCGTCCTTATGGTGAGAGGGCGACGAAGATGATTGTCTTCCTTAAGGTGTACTAATTTACATAGTTTGTTAATTTTATAATTTATATTAAATTACTTGATATTTTTATTTTTTTAAATCAATCGAATCTGGATATTTTGTTTTCACAAATACGTATTCGATGTCATAGAATATGATATTATACATATAGGTATACACAATAGACTCATAGAATAATTCTTGGATAAGAAATAAAATGGGCCAAAATATATTAACAGGTTTGGCGCTTTTGCATATTCACTGACAGATCACATTAAATGTAGAAAAAATAATAGACTACTTTGCTAACGACAAAATATGTAGAGATTTTGTTAGATAAACCAATAAAGTACATTTGCATACTAAAATGATTTTGATGATTTGTTTTTTATAATGTAACATTTCAGTAACATAATATTTCGAAAGATGAAAAAAAAGAAATGAACACACTCTGTATCTGAATCCCATGTAAATGAATATTAATTTATTTATTATTCAGCCCCCAAGGTATGGGGAGTAAGGCCTTACAATTAGTTTAAATAAAACACAAATTATTTAAATAATAGAATAATATTTACTGTTCATTGATAAAGTATAATTCAATTTTGTTTATTCCGGACTTCAATTATTTTTTAATACCTACTGTATAAATAATTACAACTAACAAGTATGTTTATACATTATACTTATAAATATTCAATATCTATATATATATATTATATACTATTTGTCATTCATTGTACTCATAGGCGCAATTTGGCGAGGGCTTGGGTGTGCGTAGCACCCTCATTTTCGAAATTAGCACCCCCAAATGTGTTTATGTTAATTTACATTTAAATACTCATTATTCATTATGTATAGAAAAACAAAGTTTTTATTATCTATATAAATATATAATTTTTTTTTTCACGTCTGGAAAAACTCTTAAGATTTACAAAATGAGCTATCTAAAGTACCACCGCATGCCAATTTAAAATTTAAAAAAGTCCATAGAAAAAACTTTTGGACCAGTATTTCTATCCGAAAAAGTGTTAAAAAATAAGATACAAACATCATTATAAAACCATTATATCCTTCGCTTTAGTCAGAATCTAAAAGTGATCATGTGATGAAACATTTGTTTACAGATAGGTAATTCGTTATACATGCAATAAAAATTTATTTACTTATAAAATCAAAGTGAACAATTTAAATTTAGAAATATTCATATATTTACTAAATATTTTAGTAACTGTTGAACTGTATGGGTTGCGGGTGTCTATAACCATTAAGGAACATGAAAAAGATAAAAGGGCTTCAGCACCCCCAGTTTTTTAATTGAAATTGCGCCCCTTATTATATTGTACTAACAATCAAATAGGCACTAGAAAAAAAATTAGAAATCAGTAAATTTAAATTAATCCATAATTACATAAACACAAGTAGTAATTATCCTGATAAATTTGCGATTAAATAATTATAAATGTACACAGGCTTACGCCGGAATACTTTCTACATTATCGTTGGGAGGTTTGCATTCCATCGAATGTCCGGAATAAACTTAATTATATAAAATCATTTTTATTAAACATTGAAATTCAAAATTCACAAAACGGTTATGAAAAAATAAATAATCATTATGGAGTTGTACAATTATATAAAATTAGTTGCTTAATTAAAATAAATAATAAATCAATTAACGTGTAACGGTACTAATATTTAAAGTAAATTTGTTTAATCGAAGAATTTAATGCTATAAATTGTAGAACGCTACCTCTCGCTGTATTTGTTTCATTTAATCTTTAGATAAGTTGACAAGTGCACTATGTTCTGTATACTGCTATTGACATTGTCTTATAGGTAAGTACTTAAGTGCGAGTACCTATCAAAGTTATTGCTATAAATGTCAGAAAAATATGATTTACACTCGTAATAGCGTGTGTCGTAAAAATTAAAGTTCTTTCCTGTGAATGTTAGCGCATTTTCAAATGAAATGGTATATATGTATTTGTTACAAATGCACTACGAGGAACGTTTCTCTTTCTAACAAAAATGTCTGACTACCGTTACGGATACGCGACCGTATAAAATAGTTGTAATACACATCGAACATTACTAAAATGTATACTTATATACCTGCCTATGACCTAATGTATATTAAATTATATAAATATATTCTTACAACACATAGATCGACTGAAAATGAAAAAAATAACAGTATAATATGTTAAGTTTACCGTGTACGAGTACATTAAGTAATAAGTATCAATAAATATTATATATAAATAGTTACATTATGTTTTTTAAAAGAGCTGTTAAAATCGGTGAAGCGTGAGTAAACGAAAAGAAACGTAAACGGTGTAGATTACGTTTTATGGTGTTTTTTTTTTACAATTTAACAATTTTTTAAAAACATACACTACGCACTCGCACGTTAATTTTTTTTTTAAATTGTTCGGTTTCGTTCATTTTTGTCTTTTAATAAATTTGTCGACAATGGTGGATGTTATAATAATAATTATTTTAATTATTTATTATGCCCTTTAACTTGATACACGTAAGGGAAGAAGCCGCCTACGTTTAAAAGCATTACCTTTTGTTCATTTATTTTATTTATTCGTTAAGTGAGTTTCTACACCAGTCTCTCTTCAGTGGCCGTGGGG
The DNA here is from genome assembly GCF_003268045.1 of Sipha flava. Classification (NCBI taxonomy): domain Eukaryota; kingdom Metazoa; phylum Arthropoda; class Insecta; order Hemiptera; family Aphididae; genus Sipha; species Sipha flava. The sequence goes on along the minus strand of NW_020273144.1, from coordinate 2,585,613 downwards.
AATCACCAGTATGAGTTGTTAGGTTTGGTATAAAAAAGTTGTGATTGGAAAAGGGAGTCTGCTGCATGATTGTAATAAAAATTAAAAGTGTCGACTGCAACGGATTTTGTACACATCGTGAAACATCGGAATTATAATATGAATTAACCAACGAGTTTTATTTAAGCGTACAACAGTGCGTACCCGTACAACGAATTCTCGATGGTTATAATTCCTAGGGGAGAAAAATGTGTTAAATTAATTCGATTTGTTGAGCTTTAATTTGCATGTCAATATTTCCATGTGAATTTGTTTTCCATCGAATTGCCGAGGACCCGGCCGGGACGCGTATTGTATACTCTACTCGGCCGTCGTCCCGCTCTTACACACAACGGGATGCTCATGTGTACTGGCTGGTAGTTTTTATTATTATTATTATTATTATTATTAGATTACTTTTCGAGTTTGCACGATTTATTTGCATAACAGTATTCGTTATAGTTAATGTATTGTGTTGGGTTCGGCGACTGTCCGTACGCGCATGTATTCCAAGTATTATTATTATTATTATTACTGTTATCGCTATGTGTTTACAGGGAATAATTTTTTATTGTACGTTTGTGTAGTGCGTAGTGCTGCCGCGTAGGGCGTACGCGCACTGGTGCAGTACGCGCACTGCTGCTCTACGGGTATAGTATACGTATAGGAACGGGGACCGGGATGTCATCGGGCCAACGGCTGTGGAAGCTTGTAGATGCCGAACGTGATCAGGTTGGCGACCGGCTTGGACAGCTCCATGTTGACCTCGAGCATTTTCCGCTTGCCCACCGTCACGGTGCGCTTGCTGAACGTGTAATGGTCGTTGGTCAGCGGGTAGCTGCGCGCGTCCAACGTGCTGGGTATGGGCAGCGTGCCGAGGTCCGGCGACCGGGCCGTGATCGCGATCGCCGTGATCGTCACCAGATCCTTGGGCGGGTCGTAGTAGACGACGGCCGCGGACGCCGCGGCCGGCTTGTACGCGGTCAGGCCGCACGTCTCGATGTGGGCGTCCATGAAGCCGCCGAACGATCGCGTGCCCGAGTACCCGAACATGTTGTAGTCGGTCGTCTCGTTGTTGTTCTCGTTCCGCCAGCTCACCGTCATCGCGCACTCGAAGCCGTCCCGCTCGTACGCGAACGTCGCCGTCAGCGTGTCGTCCTGATCCGCGTCCGGGTCCTCCGACCGCATGGTCTTCACGTAAAAGTTCCTGAAGCTGTTGTCCGTAAAGAACCTGCAACCAGGGGCAACGTTCAATGGCAGTGGTGTAACTCTGTATGACTGGTGGAGAGGGTGGGGGTGGGGCTCGATTGCTATTATTAAACCGCCGTTGAAGTACGTTTTCTACGCCCACGGTACGATTATAACGGCCTACGTCTTGTAAAAAGTTTACTACTTAACAAATCCGATTTCGTTGGACGCTAAAGTTAAATCATAATAAATGACCTATCTGAGGGTGCCGATATAGCACAATGTGACGATCGTCCTACTGTACCGTATTAGTTGTATGATTGTTACTCAATTGATATTTTCGATTCTCGGTAAAATAATAACAACATAAGTATTGTAATCCAGAAGAAAAACAAAAAAAAAAAAAAAAAAATCGGAAAGGATTATTAGTTAAGAACGTGTGTGTGAGCAATTTAACTGACCTGAGATCGCTGGGCCGGTTGCTACTCGGTGCCGAATTTTCTTTGCCGTAAGGCAGGACTAGATAATCAGAAACGAACGTCCGATAGCTACTATCAATGGAACATTTCTTCGATTGACATTCACTGTCGGGAAACTTCCTTTTCAGCACTCTTGACACTATTATCTGTGTACCCGGTCGGTCAGGCATGACCATGACCAAAGGTCCGTCACGACCCGCGTAAATGCCGCTGCCTCCCCCGCTCATTGCCGGCATACTGTAACCGGACGCTATTAGGTTTACGTCGTTGGTATACGCCCAGCCGGCTTGCACTGAATCGGCTGAAACAGTCGGAAAAGTAAACGTTGGACAACACATACAAAATATACGGGTCACGATGTTTTTCAAATCGAATGCGTTTTACAATTGTCGTATACGGGTATGCGCTAATTCTACGATGTCGAATGATTCACTGTCGAATAAACACGTTACGCGTTTCGTGTGTACGTACGGCTTTTCATAATGTAATATTTATTTAATTGTTGGAAAACATGATGTAAGGTCTAATTTCCAGGTACGATAAATATATATTATGATGTATCATGGACACAAACAAACGAGAAACGTTCAGAAAACACGGTAAACCTAAAACCAGTAAACTAAAGGTTATGATTAGGGCTGTGATTTGTAGGAAAGCGCTTTTTTTTTGGTGATTGTAAAACGTAGCTTTGTAAATACATAATTTGAATTATGTAACTACGAATCTATTTATGCAAATTTATTTTGCATTTTTTGACATTTTTAATTTTTATGTAATTTTTGTGAATTTTTATGTCATATTTTCCTTATTTAGTTCATTTTCCGGTATTTTTAATCAAATTCTAAAGACTAAAGATGAATAAGGTACGCGAAAATAAATATATTTAAGTTTGTTTTATTATTTTAACAAAATAAATATTAAAAAAAAAAAAAAATGAAAAAAATGTTTCAGGTGAATAGCATTATGTATAGAAAATATCAACATTTTTATTATTATTTTTTTATTAACACTCTAAAAATAATCAATACTTTTTTATGCATGTAATGTACTAATGTATAATATCCTGTACCTAGTATTAATATAAATATAAAATTTAAATTAAAAACCATTTTAAATGAATTTTATATTATCATTTTTGGCATTTTATATTGCATTTTTTTTGCATTTTATATGTATATTTTATTGCATTTTTTTGCATTTTAAGTGCATATTTTATTTAATTTTTTTGACATTTTTAATACATTTTTTAAGGTTCTTAAGTGCATTAAATTCACATTCCTAGTTATGATGTATGTATATTTATTATATTATGAAAAGCCGTAGTTTTGTATAGAAAAATTAAGATTAATGTATAAATGCACTACGGCCGTAGTGACATATTAGTGTATCAAACCTGTTAGCAAAGGAATTTCTGAAAACCAAGCCGTGGAATAAATAACATCCTTAACACCAGTTTCCCGAATGAGGCGAGCTGCAGGATCTTCAAACATTATGTCAAAACATATGAACATTCCAAATCGTACCCCGAAATCAGTATCGAACGTGCATAGTTCAGATGGCTGGGTATGATTAAATCCAAATTCTCTGAACAAGTTAAATTTCCTGTACCTGAAATCAATGCATGCATTTTGATTTTAGTACCGATTTTGTAATGATTTTGGTAAAATCCATATTACCTGGCAACGATTCTTCCTTCTCTATCGAATACCACGTTCGTGTTGTAATAATAAGCTAAATCTTCTGGACACGCATCGTCTTCTTCTGTTTTGCAATATTCAATTTCTGGTAAATTTACCACCACATACATATGATGAAGCCGAGCCGCACACGATAGTTTATTTAACACCTATACGTATAGTCTAGTATATTATATTATAGATAATATATGCGTTGTTATTAATTACGTTCAGTTATTATAATTTTGATCTAATAATTTAGTATATAATTATTGTATTTACTGTATTTACTGTATAATCATATTATAGATATTATGGACTATTATGCTTATTTGAACTTACTGTACTGCAGTATTTTGTAAAACACGGGATGGTTTTACTTTCCGGGGAAGGGATTTCGGTCAAAAAAGGTCGTATTTCTTTTCTATCGTCAGGTAAAGTGACTCCGGTCAATCCTGCTTCAGGGAAAACCAGTATATCAACATCCTGTAACATATTAAAAACGTAATTTTGATTTAATCGTGAAATTATGTTTAAAAAAATCAATTAATTTTCGTACAATAAATTAATATTTTAAATTCATACAGGAATGTCAACTAACAGTAGCGGATCCAAGATTTAATTTTTTTGGGGTGGGAGGCATATTCCAAAAAGCAGTGATAATTTTGGGGAGTTATTTTCTTATTCGCCGTACATTAATACTTGTACAATTTAAAATTTGGTTATAGTTTTTATTTGTTTTTAAAAACCTTTCTTATTATCATTTGGATCAAAAGTACTACATCTCTAATTCACTTACTCGCTCAGTTATACACTCAATTACTTATCTATATTTACTGTTGAATTAAAATTAAAAGGTTAAGAATTAAAATCTAACTTAAGCCAATGGGGTAGGGGAAGTCCCCTTGGAACTCCCCTTTAAATCCGCCACTGTAAAGTAATGCAAGTACAATTTCAATTTGTAACTATTTTCAGTATGTTTGTAAAAACATTTCGAAGATGCATTACTCGTATAACTTTTCAAAACTTATTTTGGTAGGTCACAGGTATTGTTTATTAATTATCTACTCAAAAGTCATAACTTATCAACTCAGTTATTCTAATAATAAGATAAATTCTCTTATTTAAATTTAAATTTATTAAAAAAAATTAGAACTGAAAATAAGAATTGCTGTAAAGTATGTGTTCTTTAATACAACTCAATTTCATAAGTAATATATGACGACAATTTTAATTTATAGGTTAATTAATATATCTATAATAATACTATTAAGAATAAACTAAGTAATACTATAATTTTATTGTAATTAAGAAGTCAATTAGCTTACATAATTTAATTGTACTATTAGTAACGTTTTAGAAAGTTTAAAATAAAATGAAAAACAATTTTAATGCGTTATTTACATATTATATATTTAATATATTATTATAAACTAAAAATTTTACTTACATATTGGCTAACATTGTGAATAATGTCTTCATATATAGGTAAGTTATTCTGGATCGACTGTAATGGATTTGATCCTAAGTTGGGGTAGTATTCGACAACAGCCGCAATATAATGTTGGTTGTGAAATCCTTTGCTTTTAGATGTTTCATTTCCGCTAACCATTAGAGTTAGCTGTAAGTATTAATATAAAAATTTATAATCATAATAATTATTTTATACATAAACATATACAGTCAAATATCTAAATAAATACGTCAAGTTGAAATCTTACGTTATGATTCATTGTTTTGATAAGATTTTAATATTTATATAAGTCACTTAATCCCAATTAGTATACATAAAAAATGTACAGCAACATTTATTAAACAACTATAATTAAATATTTAATTTTAAATATTCAAAATATGAAAATTGTAACTAATCGTAGTAGAAAGTGTTAATTATTTAGTATAATTGGAAATTTATTAGCGTTTATATATATATATATATATATATATATATATATATATATATATCATTTTAATGAAAATTATAGTACATATACGAGTACATCAATTTAATAGTAAAAAATAGAATCAATGATATTTAGTGGTTTATTATATTAAAAAAAAAAATTATAAATTAATACCTATAATTTGTATTTTTATTGTGTGTTTTTTAAAAATAATTTTTATATTAACTAAATAATAATAATAATAATAGCTGTTTATAAAAAGTGTAAAATTTAAATTTGATATAATGTACGATACATAATAATGTTGATTTAACAATTTTTATGAGTGTATATTTAGAACAAATTGATTTGTAGGCAATCCTATTAAAAAATGAAAAAAAAAATAAATAAAAAGTAAACGAATCATTTGCATAATATATATATAGTAAAAACTTACCAAGCATATTAAAATAACAATTAGTAGAGGCACAGTCATAATGTAGTTGCTTAAGAATTTCATAATTATATTTTTGGTTCTAAAACATATTAGTTTTAAATTTATATTACTAATTGTTAGTGCCATATATTTTATTATACTTATTTGTTTTATAAAAATTGATAAAATATAAAAACAGAAAATTAAAACACTTAAAGATAAATGTTTTATATTGAATAATCCATTAAGTATGAAAATAAAGTAAATAATTATTATGTTTCTAGCTGGGAATCTGAATCTCTTCTTGAATAAATACTAATAAATTATATTGATATGAAAGCCATACATTTTAACACCTATAGAAACACGATGAGGTCAATGTTACATTGTTTATCATATGTTTATCGTTTATATGAAATCGTATTTTATTTATATAACACGGTTTAGGTTTATAAGAAATTAAAAATTTAAACATGTTACACGATTATAACTATTTTACATTAGTTGTTATTCAATTTTGTATTTATCAATAATATTCTAATACAATTAAGAATTAAACATGTTATACGAGGTATAGAATGTACAAACGATTGAGACCGTGGATTTCAGTTACAATACATTATAGAATACGCAGATATTTGAAATTATTTGAGGAAATAGAAACGGTAATTTCAAATAGTAAACACATTTTCTTAAATAAATAAAAAATTCTTATCATTGCAATTTAATTTGGTATTGAGTATATTGTTTCTTTTCAAATATAGAGATATTCAAAATTTTGTTATGCTTATTTTTTAGTACTTTGCGTATAAGATAATTTAGTTAATATTTTACTATTGGACAATATAGTAAAACATTAGTTATTATTAATAACACATCGTTAAAGCTATACAATTGAATAATACTGAGTGGATTTTCAAAATAACTTTACCATTTTTTGTTGATATCCCTTTTCTACGTCTGTTAAATTTTGCTTGCACATGGCTCATCTTATGAATAACATTTAATTATGTATTACAAATTAATTTAAATACACGACAACGGATTTAAAGCTTATTTATAAAAAAATAGTTATCATAATTTAATACATTTATATGATATATATATATATATATATATATCGAAATGTTATTAGACGGTATCAGTTTCATAAAAAGATATAAAAACAAAGGGTTTATACTTTTAATGAATATAATCCTAGATGAACTTTGGGTTGTATAATATGTTTTTCTGCTTTGAATATTTGATAAGAATATGTGTGTGTGTGTGTGTGTGTTTGCGCACGCATGTATGTTTTATAAAATATAAACTCATAGTTCGCAAATAAAAATAGTGTCAATAATGTTTTTATCTAGACGCAAAAAAAGGACAACTATTTATTTGAAATGTTTTACATCGTGCCTACATTTATGCAGTCAAATCATATTTTTATCAGACACGTTGTGTACGAGATACATTTTATACTGAAGAATGGTAAGTATATCGTAAGATTATAATTTTTTAAATTTGTTTTTTGTTATTGATCAAAAAGCCTCGGCATTTATGACCATTGGCTGACGATGGTTATTAACGGTAGGTTTGGTAAGTATACTGAATTAATGAAAAATATATTTTGCTGTAATATTTAAATGGATCACGTATCTTGAGAATATGACTTTATCGCTAAAAGCCCAGATGGTACCCTATTTGGAAGTTAGTAACGCCATGCATAGTTTAACCGCAACCGTAGTTAGTTACCCATTTATAATAAAATTAAGTTCCTTACTCTAAATGTTTTATTAAATTAATGTTTTTATTAAATAAAACACATTTTGTAAATATTGGAATAATGTATATTTTTTTTTTTTATAATTGCTATAGTATGCGTGTTATATAAACGTGTTTTGTGAGATTTGAAAATAAAAAAATATTATGGATTGTGAATTTTCACTGTTTTTTTTATAATAAATGTGATAAAACTATTTATTTATTCGCTGATATCTCCATATTCGTGACAAAAATATGACGAAATTAATTTATGGATAATTTTATCATAATAAATAACGGATCATTAGTGAAATTCAAGTTACCGTTAAACACGTTTTGTAAGAATTTATGGAATAGAAACTGACCAATTAAACAATCAAGTGAATGCATGAAAATAAATTCACCCAATATAAAAAAAACCATTTGAATTCGACAAAGCCACCAACCTTTATAGAAACAATTTAGCACAAACATAACGGACTATTGTCTTATCTCCTTAATTATAAATATTCGAAAAAAGACGGTAAGAGTTGTTGAAGAAAAAAAAAATGAATAAACATTTTAAATGGCTTCTTGCATAAATCTATATTGTTTATTATTTATGATTTAGAATTTATTTATTGTTATATTAATATGATTAAATTTGCTATACCAATAATTACGTGCTGTTGTAATTGCATTGTTTGACTAAGGTCATTGTTTTTATGATAAACAGATAAACTATACATGTTATCGATTAACACCACGACAGCCGATAAAATGCACCGAAGAGGATATATGTAAGAAGATATTCTCATATTTACTCCTCCTGAATGAATATATCCACTTAAGGTACATATATGTATTTTATATATATATATATATATATATATATACAACAAGATGAAGGTTCACCTATGTATAATTAAATCAACGATTAGGTGAATCTATATGGGTACTTTTATCGTTGTACGCACATGTTTATTTTATATTTATCTATGTCATAATTTTATCTTAAAAATTATTAGTATTAAATCATTATGTAAATTCTATAGTTTCAATGATTTAAATAAAATTATTTTGAATATTATAAATATTTATCTGATAAATCGTATATGTAGACTGAAAAATAATTATCAGTAAAGTTTTGGATATATATATATATGCCAAAAAAATATGACATTTACGCACTCTTTTGGTCGCTTGTTTACGAAAATAAAATTATGTTCGAATTATATGAAAAAGTTAGTGTGCTAGCTAAATTAATTATTTAGTCCACGTCGTTATTACGACACCCTACGCCGCTCTAAAATTATCTTGGAATCTTTGAGTTAACCATTTAAGTTGTAGTAATCATGTTTCGAATAATTTAATTTAAAAAGTATAAAACTATAATCCTTAAAAAAAAAATGATTAAAAATGTTTAGTAAAAGTTTTCATGTAGTTTAAAATACCTTAATAGAGATGTGAGAATTGTTATTAAGTGTTTAAATAAGAATTTGATATTATTTTTTTAAGTTAAATAACCAGCTAACAGACTACATACCTATATGTATTGAATAAGGTTGAAACACCAAATTGTCTTCGGTTATAGGTAGTATGATATCGTAGTTTGTAAAACAGATGCCGGCAGTACTGTTAAATTTTCTAAAAAAGAATATACCGAACAAAACCGAAAGACGATTAGAGTGATGCGAGTTTATATAAAGGTTTATCACACAGAAACTAAATACTCTTTGATTCGTTGAGTTACGATAAAATCATGAAAATGAATAATATATAATCATTATATTTATAAATTAGTCGAATTTTAATTTAATCATGTTCATTGTATGATAATGTCTGAGGAGGTGACTCAATTACGGCTCTTTTTATAACAATGTATAAAAATTCAAAAAATTATATTTAACTAGTTTTCAACAATGCATCAAGTAATTATACAAATTAATCATTAACCATATTATGATAATGACTTGTATGTTTCTGTGATTGAGTTATCAGAATATTAATAAACAGTATTTCATTATCTTTTTTAAAGAATATTTTATAAAAAAATGCCGTATATAGATTATTTTAACCTTTGTTAGTTTTACTGTTAAATTATGATTGAGTACAATAATATATAATACCTACCTACTAATTTAAAATTAAAGTTGGACTGAATTTATTTGATTATTTGTTGTATTTTTAATACTCTAATGAAAATTATATGTTTTATATTATGTTAATTGTTTTATGTTTAATTAATTAAATGTTTATTAAATTTTCCTATTTATGTATATTATACAAGTGTGCGCAGATCTATATTTCAGAGGATGTCTACAATGATTTTGGGCCTTATTTTAACAAAACGTGTAGGTTTATTTAATAAATTATAATGTATAAATAATTAAATAAACATAATTTTACATATTTTATTTAATACTATGGTATATTATTGTCAATGAATATGTTTTCTTTGAATCTCTTATATTTTTCTTAGTTAGCTTCAACTATTTATGATTTTTGTATTTTTTTAATCGATTGTAGCTGTTATATTATCATAATAAGTGTTTGCACGAAAATTTAGAGAATTTAGTTTGATTTTTGTAATATTTTTTACCAAATATTTTTTAAAACATTACATTTAATTTGAGCAACATTAGTTAAAATACGGTCCCCAAACTTATAGGCTTAAATTTTTACGGCCCCACTTCAAAAATTTTGGGGTGTGCCCAAGCACCTATGATAACATTTTTATATTTATAATTTAATTAGTGTTTTTGAAGAAAAATGATTTTTGTTTATTTTAAATAACACAAATAGTTAAGACAACACGGTATAACAAATTATTAATACATTAGGTAAATCGTTTGGAGATGAAAATTCAAAATTCATAGTAATAGTAAAATGACCAGCATAAAAATGGCCTTCAATAAAAATTACTACCTAATAAATACACTCTAAGTACATTCAGTTGATAAATAACAGTAATTTAACTGACTGCAAGATGAAATATATAAAACATTAAAGAAATTATTTTATGATATAGACGAATATCATTGAAAGTAAAAGGCTACTACTATAGGTATTAAGAAGGTAATACAGCAAATTTTTTCTATGGAAAGTTAAGAATAAAAATTGAATCAAATTTCCTTTTAATTGAAAAATACCGACTTGTCAATCGAATGTAGCGATGGACGATGGTAATACAATTATTAAACGGTAAAGAACTATACATACGAGTAAGGAGGGCGCTTACCATATTATATAATTAATGTGAAATGTTATATTCTCAAGATAATTAGTTTTTAAATTATAGATCTATTTGTTTGAAAAAATTGACTTAAAAATATTAACTAGTTTTTTTTTTAAATTAATTTATATTTATAAAATATTTTTATCATAGTATTTAAGTTAATTTATACTTAAGATATTTTTCATAATGATTAAACTGATGATTTAAAGAAATTTAAATTTTTTCATGCACTTTTTTTTAATGATGATATATTTGTAAGACATTTAAAGAGTTTATTTAATTTTTGCCAATGAAATATTAAATTTTTAATTTATTATATTTTAAATCTTTTTTATTCAAGGAAACAATTTTTACTGTTTCTTTAAATTGCTATAACAAAAAATGGTAAATTTTTTTTTCTTGTAAATAACTAAAATAATGATAATAATCAAGGCTAAATAATCCTTGAAATTATTGAGTGTAACAGGTCAATAATTTAATTATTAAAGTGATCATCTCTGAACTAATTATATTTGATAAAATATATTTAAATGTAATAACTGTGTTTTGATAATCACATGCTTATTTTACGAGTATTAATTCTTTTATTATAAATAACATATTTATAATATATGAATAATTCGTTATAAATTATTCAAATACAATTATAAATAGTGTTTGAAAAATAAAAAAACGAGGAAAATTATTAATTTAATACTGCTTAATAGTAAAATTTAGTTAATTTTGTGCATCGCTTTTTTATAAATATGATACTAGTTATTAATTTTATAAAATTCGTAATAATATTACGATATAATAATATATATATATATATATATATATATAAATATATAATATTATCATCATTGAGTAATTTAATTTTATGGAGAAGAATCAGCATTCAATTCCACGGTATTATAAACTTAAAACCAGTTTTGCGTAGAATTGAAGAGAGCTTTGTATATTGAAATTAGTTTATCTGCTTTATTTGTGTATATTCGAGTTGTCTGGGTTTATATTTATAAAATTATAAGCAAAGAAGTCTTACAACATTTTAATTAATTTTATTTTATAATAATTTTTTTTATGACCTTTTCGTAGATTTTAATATTTTAGTTTTTAAAATAAATAGGAGTAATTTTAATTTTATTTATTTTGAAAATAAAATTTTAAAAACACCGAAGTATCAAGTTAATTATTCTAAAAGTAGTAATAGGCTAAATCTGCTGTAAGATGGAAAATAATTTGACCAGATCAATTATACTGCATAAGGAGAACAAATTAATATAAAATATATTGATGGTCTATATAATATAATCATTTATTTCCAAATTAATCATGGATAGTTTCATGGTACTTAAAGTGCAATTAAGTGCATTAATTATATTGTATACTTAGGACTTATGTCGTATTTATACATTTGTGGGTTCTTTATAGGTGTATACTGTATAGCTATTTATATATTCATTATGCAGCTATTATAACTAATCTGGAACCATATTGTAATCTCTGATAAGTTATATAATGTACTAAAAGGATTGGGATACGATAATTTGTAACCTCCATCTATCACACGTGCTATATAATGTATTTTACGCGTATTTTGTTTCTAATGTATCAATGAGAAATTATCAGTGTTCATAACGTTCACTTAAAAATTAAATTCGTTCACGTTCATTAAATTTTTTTTTATATTTGTGAAACACCAACCTGCATTTTGTTAAAATGAGACATGTAACAAAAATGTAACAACAAAATGTAATATGTGTATTTTATTTTATGTTAAAAATTTATGCTAAAACATATTACAATCAATATTTGTATTTATACATATATTTTTAAAATGGTGAATACATTTGCAAATTTATAAGCGAGTTCATGAACGCCCCAAAAATCGTTCAAATTCGTTAAAAATATTAAGGGTATTCATCTTCACGTCCTATTTGACAACAGCGAGTGACGTTTGCGTGTCGTTCACCAAACAGGAACGTGAAAGATGCGTTTTACGAACAACTTTCTTTTCAAAAATGGAAATTATTGATAAGTGATTAGAGGTGTGATAAGAATTTAAAAAAATATCTGAATTAATGGCAGTGGTGCTGCTAGGAGTAAGCTGAAAAATATTTCAGTCTCACAGATGGTTCATTCTATGAAAGGTTAACACATTGTACTCTTTTTTTTGTTTTGAGTTAAATTTATAATTATTATAACAGTTTTACTTAAATTAGAAATAGGAATTAATTTTATTACCAAGTAATTTTACAGTATAAAAGTAAAAATTCCAAATTATATACCTAATATTACGAGTATTTACAGTACATATATATATAGTTTTTTTGTACATGAACGTAACATTGGTAAATTATACGTTCGGTATGGTTTTTGTTTGAAAGTTTGCGGTTCATATTTTAATTTACAGTCGAATTTTAAAGTCTTCGCGAAAATAAGTTGCGTTGGTAGAGAAAATTGAGTATTGTTTTGATAAAATATTCTTACCTTATTGATGAGTTATCCTAGTTTTTTTCAAAGTACTTATTGATGTTAACTTATTTGATTCGATTATTACGCACAACGATCACTCAAGTATACTGAAGCGGGACAGTCGTCAGAATGGCCAAAAGAAAATAGTAAGAAAATGAATAAGTCTATTTCAGTATTATTATAGAGTCGTTCACCTTGATTGTTGGTCAAACCAGGAAACTGTCGCGCACGCGGATTATAACGAGAAGTTCGCGTACACACATAATAAGTGCAACACGTTACACGTTTTAACGCACTCTATAATGATGAGATGACCCACTGATGCCATGGAAAATGTTAAAAACCGCTCATATCCATGTGCCTGTACCGTTTAGCCTTCGTGGCTTCGTGTAGTTGTAACCGTACGGTTCGTTATAATTTATAATTACTCATTTGGTGATATTGGAGGAATATTGCTGACGCATAATTACAGTAATGAAATGCAATAAATATGTTCAAATCAGTATAATTAAGGTTATCCAGTAATTAGTTCTCATTTCCAAATTCATATTAAGAAAATATCAACATTTTCAATTCAAGGAAATGACTCCAAAACGGTTATATTAAACTATTATTGTGTTTTAACGTGTACTTACGAACAAAATAATACTTGCTTATTTTTCTGTGACAGGTCGTGGAAGTTGTTTTTGTTATTGAACTCAGTTTTAATTCATTTAATCCTAACACTGTTGCTTATCCATTCAGTCTCAACATTGCTATTTTTTCTTATTGTGGTGATATTATTTTTTAATGTTATTTGTATGGTTATTTACTACTTAAAATTCAAATATAAGTATTTACAAAACATTTTACATATTTATAAATAATAATTTGTTTTGCTTAGATAGATTTTACTCGAAATATTTACTTACACGGGATACATCGCAATAAGTAAATCCAAGTGGAAAACTGCAGGTCTTTTTTTTTATGGTATCAAAATATATCAATTTATTACATTTATTTTCATAAATCTGAATGTGATGGTTATTAAAAGGATATTACTACATCATCAGTAGTACCTAAAACTAATTGAAATTTTAGAAAATATTCAAAAACCACCATCTAACATTTATAGATATAAAATAATATAAATTATCTTTGAAATTTATATTTACGTTTCACGCTGTACGTATACATTAATACTATACACAATAATAATGCTTGATTTAATCCAACCTATAAGTATATTCGTTGTTATAAATCTAAGAGTTACTGTTTTATGCCACAAAAATTATAGAATATTTTATTTTTGACTGATGTATAAGTTGTGTATTATTTTATATGTTTTTAGTCATTATTTACAAAATCGATGTTCTGTGGGTCGAGTGAGACAACTGCATAGCGGTTTCTCTTACATTTTTGTACTAAGAACGCGAGCTGAGTTTCAGTTTATCGAAAAATTGTCTTTCTTTTTTGTTCCAATTGTAATCATAATAAATTGAAGTATAGATAAGATAATGTTATATGTAACTGTATTATATTATAATATATGTACTTATTATATTGTTTTTTAATTTTTTTTTAATTGATAATAACTACCTTAGACCATATTTTTTTATATTATATATATATATATATATATTGATTTTACAATATACAGATACACCATCCTACTGATAAAATGTTTTTTACTGTTGAAAACTTTTTTTTATCAAGCTGAATACAAACAATTATAGCGACGATAAGTGGCCGCTTAGTTACTGTCAATTTATCAATAGGATGACGTATTTGTTTAATGTAAAATCAATGTTACGTATAAGTATGTTCTTAATTTTATTTTTACTTAGATTTCATATAGATTGACATTTATAATTTATTTGAGTGTAATTTTTAATTTGAAAACTAATGAAAAGTGAAAACATAGTGAATTAATTTCATGATGAATAGACAATAATAATAATTAGGTAACACTAATTATTCACTTTTTAATTATATGCGTAGAAGTATCAACGTGTTAATCGTTTTTTTCAAAAAAAATGATAATTAATTACTAATTTATGTAATTTTGTAACAATCTAATTATTATCAATCATTATTACGTTTACTTAAAACAGTTAAAAAATATTTGTTATAAAAAGGTAAATTATAGCTAAAAATGAATTTTGTTTTCACTTTTTTTTACACCATTCTCTATTATTTATTAAATATATGTGACTAATTATTTTTAGTTTTTAAAGGCAGTCATAAATAGCAGTAGGTTAGCAGTATTCTTTTATTCTGTTAATTTTTTAATTAGTTTTGATTGGTTTATTTTAGTAAAGTCTTAAATTGTGGCTCATGACTATTATAGTGGTTCTCTATACTTAACCGGTGAGTCACGTAAGCTCTAAGATTGGGTGGTGATTAGTCTTTAGTTCAAAATTTAAAAAATTCAAATTCATATGTAATAAACAATATTATATGTACTATATTATTCATGTCATATGACATAAAATAAAATAATTTTCGAGTTAACCCAAAACCGTACTATTTTATAATTGTAGAAGATAAGAATAAACAATCGATTAAAGTAATGGCATAGCCCAAGTTAATCGATTTACTCTTTTCTTTTGATAAACTATTTTCACCTATCATTTATAAATAAATTACATAATACAGAAATGAGCCAAGTCGAAGTATTTTGTGTGAAAACAGTATCTAAGGGTCAAATATCGTACTATTTTATTTTTTGTATTATTACATATACTTTTTTCTGTATCATTACTTAGATTAAAATTAAATATTACCAAGATACCTAGAAAATATAAATTTTTATTTATTCAATTATAAAAGCATTTCTACAATGGTATACCTACATTAAACAATCTTAACTTTTTTTTTTTGATTTTCATGTCTAACAAAGTGGATATGGGTCACAAAAAATGTATGGTAAGAAAAATGGGTCACGAATCAAAAAAATTTAAGACCACTGCTCTAATATATGCTTGAAAAAAATTGTTATATTATAGTCAATTAAAATTGTCTCTAAACAGTAATTTCATATGGGTAATAGGAAAATATAAAAAAAAATTACTTCTAAGTAAGTTGTCTCAATATACAGTTATTAATAACAGTAATTAATTGATAGAATATTTTTAAAAAATTATAATTAATGTGAATAAGTTATGTGCGTTATAAATTAATAATAATTATGTAATTATGATAGGTTTTTAAAATAGTCATATAATATAACAAAAATATTAAATTCATTCAAAATAAAACATTTGTATATACCTACTTCATAATAAAATGTATAGTAAAATTGTTTGTATTTCTTGGTTCTCATGGTGTCATAAATATTATCTTATTGTACTCTCGGATTCAAAAGTTAAGTTAATAAATTAAGTCAAGTATAAAATAATACTTCTGAATAAATACTTATTATCATCTTGATTTCAATTTTAGTTGCAACAGTTTTTACGATGGAATTTTTTCCGAGCCAAAAATGTAAACTACTAACAATTAATAAAAAAAACGTAGGTAGGTACGCATTTACGTCATAGTATATATTATAGCACATGAGATGGACATGTTTAAACGCCTTCTTATTTTGGTATCAATACATTTTTATTTTTTATTTAGTTATTTTTTTATTACATAAATTAATGAAATTATGGTCAAAACTTGTGCGTCATAATTGCATACGTCAATATCTTCCTATACTTGTGGGATTATTATATTTTCCATTAAATAAATAATGAAATTATTTAACTTTGGACTACTATAAATATTTATTAGATATACTAAAAATATGCGTTTATTTCTTCGTATAATATATATATTAACTAGTTTAGTAAAATTCGCTTAAGTATTAGCTACAGCTTTATTTTATTTTTTACCAAACATAATAATATGTGATTTTATGCAAGGGGTAGTAAGTATATTTTTATAAAGCTTAGTTGATCTCAAATATAATTAAAAAAACGACTTTTTTTTTAGTTATTTCACATGTATGATTATATAATAAAATCAATAAGCGCTGGAAAAAATAGATCGACAGTTTGTAATAAAAAAATATTAGCAAAACTAGGTACGTTTTTGGTACCTATAGAATAAATTAATTCTAAGTTTTCACACATTTTGTTAAATCATGATTCGAAATAATTCTATTATACCTACTGTAAAATATTAGAGTTTAGCCATTTATAATATTATGCATAATGTATTTAAAGTAGATCATATTGTGTACTTGAAGTATAACTAAGACTTATTAAAGTAACGCGGCGGACAAAGTAAAATAAATGGACTACCACTTACGTTTGATATATACTATACTGGGCATTATAACTAATATAGTGCCGTATAGTAAATTAATCATAGGAAAAAAATTTGCTGCAAAATATAAGGGTTTACAATAAATCTTAAAACGCAAACAGGTTTATCGCATGAGACATTGGGCTATTGGAATCGTTCAAGGTTCGATCTCTGAATCCAGTTTAGTACGTTTAGAGATAGGTAGTATAATATGTTTAATTGATTAAAACCATTTTTAACTTACCTCATTTATGACTTGCGTCTTGGGTATTTTAATTTCCGAATACAACCTCCTATCCAAGGAAATAGCAGTGGATATCATCTTCAAAAGTCTCAAGTCACGTATTTTGTTCAGGAACTGGATGGCATTATTGACTAGCATTACCAACCAGTAGCTCGTTCACGTCCACCAGCATTAATTTACCTAGAAATGTATTCAAAATGTGAATTCTTGTGTACTCGTACATTTACGGAAAAAAAAAAAACTCCAATGATAGTATAATTGGGGATGTTCGTATTATTTTTGTTTTTCCTAAAAACATGTTATATTTTTATATTTAATAATATTAAACAGTAGGTATTCATAATTAACGAAAATAATTATTATTCGATCAGTAAAACGAGCACATATAACAGCATATATAACAACCCATATATTATAAACTAGCACTAATAAACATAAACTGAAGGACAACATTTTAGTATCGATTTTTTTTTTTTTTTTTAATATTATATCTATTGTTTTAATAAGAATAATTTATTGTAAATGTGCGTTATTGCGGGTTTAAAAAGCCGGAAATATAAAAATGTAGCGTAGACGTTATTTCAAGGTCTAACGTTCATTTTTTAATTCTTGAACTCTGGAGTTACTGAAACCTGTAAAATCATGGTCAATTCTAATAAGCAATAATTATTTAAAAGTGTTAACCAAGTAGTGAGATTTCATATTTTAAATTATTTTACATACCTAACCAATATAATTTAATAATAATCCTGCACGCAACATTGTTTAATCTGGACATTTAGTATTGATATATAAATAAATTGATTAATTTTGCTTATTCATTCGTGTAAAAACATTTAGGAAATAATAATTTGAATAGTGAATATTTTTATTATCAGGTAAAATAAATAAAATAATGAAATTCACAAAAAAAAGATCATCATTATAAATTATTCAAAAATTACTTAGCTTAATGACTTATTATACTGATCATTTTTTTAATATTAAAACCATCTGAAATATTTTAATTAGTGTAATTCTTTGATAATTATCAAAGAAACAAAATTAATTATACATTAACTTTATAAGGTTTAGTTTTACTTAAATTATTTATACATGCAACATACATTTTCTTAGAATCTGAGTCCTTAAACACGTGATTGTGAATACTATAAATAAGTGCTTCAGTTACATTTTCTTGAATATACTTTAATGGGCATAGAATTTTTTTTTTTTAATATTATACAAATTTGAAAATATTATATTGTATTTGTTGTTATTTATACAAATTTGTTATTAATATTATGGATTCTGACCATTTTGATGTAGAACATTCATAAAACAATGTGACTTAATATAAATAGTTCACTAATTATGTTATTCAGGGACCTAAATAAGGGTTGGGGTGGACATTAATGGCAAATTTCTTCTGTAGTTGTAATTATATTTAATTTAAAATTATAAATATATTGAAACTGGTTTTTGTAACCCTTTTGATAAATTATTTATCATTAAAACGAGTAATTAAATTTGGGCTTTCTTATAATAATAAAAAAATGACAATTTTTGAGCAACTTTAAGTCTTCAAACCCTAATATTTATTCAAATATGCATGAATAATGTTACGTACGAATTTACGAATAAGTGTACTCGTATTTATTAGTATATGTATATGTAATTATGGGAAAACTGATCAGTATACAGTATTGTAATAGGATAAAAAAAAAGAAGAAGTATTTTATACTTCTTCTTTTGCTGGTATTTATTACTCTTGGAGAGTTTGCCGTCATCACGATCTGTCTCCATTCCTCTCTTTTATGAACTATTGCCCTCCACTCTCGTACTCTTATTCCCTTATTCCTGTATAGTATTATATACTGTACAGTATATATTTTATACTGTATAGTATACAGTATCGCATACGTATTGTGTAAATAAAGCTATAATACATTATTGGCGGACGACGATTATCGTATAGATAAGCCATAAATGTACTTATGCATCGCGGTCGTTTGACGTTTATTAAATATTTTACAATGAACAATCTAGCAAAATGTTTAAATTTTACCAAAATATGGTATGTAGACTAAAAATTTGTTTGAATCGAAACGATAAACGTATTTTTTTTTCGAATCGGAACATTTTATAATGATCTAAATTAATATTCTTTGTTTTATTATTTATTATTTACTATTTACACTAAGAATGTAGTATACGAGAGAAAAATATTTTTTGTTTGTCAGATTAGGTTGGAGTAGTCGGATACTATAGTATCGTTGGATATTATACTATTTTTGCTTTTGTTATCATGTAAGTATAATTCGAGAGGGATTAGGTTAGCAGATAGAGAACATTTACATGAGTAAACATGTGATAAAATAAATTTGACAAAAACTACACAAATAACGAATAAGTAATAACTTGGTATATTTTTATAGTTTAGAATACAAGATATGTTGTACGGTAATTGGATCGATTAATTTTTCTATGAACACTTGCGGTTAGTTTTTTGCAATACATATATAATTATAAAGATTTAAAAAATGTTGGCTAATAAAAAGACATCACGTAAACACAATATTTTATACGAAATATATACAATATCTTTATAATAGCAATTGGTTTGTTCAAGTTAGTGTGAACTAGAGCACGTACACTTGAAGTAACGATGATTCATTTATATTACGTATTATATAAGGAACAAAAACATATTCGGCTGAAATCATGTAAAAAAAAAGAAGAATATTATTTTATATATTATATGCAAATAATACGGACGTGAAACAGACGTCACACATTCAAAATGTATATACCAGTGTATTGATTTTAATAACACCTTGACATTGAAGTGGGATACAGTAAAAGACACCAATCTCCTACAAAAAATCGCCTTAATTTAACCTTGATTTGTTTTCTTATGCCGTCTACTTTTACGTAAATGAGAGGTCTATGACTTGACGTAGTATGCGTTGCATTGTTAATAATGACGAGAATGTACGGTTTAAGTATTTTGTTAAAATATTCGCACTAAATAATGTTTCAAAAAGTACAGTTTTTATTTTAACGAACATCTAAGTCATCATTCTAATTATTTTCAATACTAGCTACTATTTGGGAATTTTGTGCACATTTACTACCCAAAAATGTGTTAACGGAAAAATTGAAACAAAGAAAAGGTCGAAAATAAACTATTACATTCCACATTTTAAAATTAGTACATGTTTTAAGGGCCAAAATATCAGTATAGAAACCAAATTTTCAATTAGTAAAAATTACAAGTTTTTAGCTAGCAAAATTAACAAAAATATGTACGATTGATGAATAATAGTGGGACACCCACATCTAAACATTTTGAATCTCACTTTTTACCGTCCATACAAGTATATACATACCTGTCATATTGCATAAAAAGTGTGAAATAATGGTTTTTAAAAAAATAAAATAAAATTAAGATTGTTCAATATTAAAATCTACAAGCATATTAATTTTCAAAAATTGATAATTTAAAACAAAATAAAAATGTAGATTTTGATTACCCCAATTTGATGGAAATATTGAGATTCATCTTTTATTGTTGAGTGTGAATTGTATTGTTCTAGAAGGTTTTGTCTCGTTTCGAAATAGAAGCTGTAATTTATACGTTATTATAGATTAAACGGAGATCGATTTGCCACGCGAAGAATTACAATTTTTTTAAATACAATTTTTATATTTAAGTATGAAAAATAAACAAGATTTTTTGATGTTTTTATTATACTTGAATTGCTAAATACCTTAATAGTAAGCTAATAACTGATTGCTTTTTGCGTCGATGACATTTTTTGAGAGAAGGCAGATCTCCCTTCATCTGATGATCACCACTAATGATTTAATTAGATTATATTCAACTTTATTTACTAAAACAAAAGAATGCTAATGTAATTACAATGCATTTGATTTCAAATTAATTAGTTTATTTGTCACGTTCGATGTGTTGGTTTATTTATACGTATTGCTGGTGCATGTTATTGTTTATTTCATACCGCGATACCTATTAAATGTTTTCGAAAAATAATTTATATTTTATCAAATAAAAACATGTTTAAAATTACTGTAATGATACATGATTGTAGGTAAATATTTTTAACAATCATTATTATGACAATTAGCCGGGTGCAATTTTCTCTACGGGCTGTTTTTTTGACGTTCATGAGTTGGTAGTATGTTGGTACGATTGGCCAACAATGTTTTATCGAAATTCAAATAAAAACACATTGTGTATTCATTTTGTTGATAACAATGAAAACGAATTATACAATCTACCTAACGCTGTACCTTCCAACGCATAAAGTTATATGTATTTGATTTAAACAAAAATTACTGCTTAAGCCATGAAATGAAATTGAAAACAGTGTTTTTTCATACTACTAGTAGTTTGGTTTACGGAACCGATGTGACGTTGATATAAATTAACCGAATGGAAATATTTATAAATCTCGATTTCGCATTATCTTCCGTGTAAGTATATTGTATCTTATTACTTACTCGATTTATTGAAAATCTTCGTGTACAATATGTGTTACGCGGTGTGTCGAACGTATACTTTGTTATATGAACGATTTTCGTTACAAGCGCACAACATACTTCGGAGGTGCAAAAACAACAATTCACACTGTTCGTCGATAATACAATTTACAACCGATTCGTGCAGTGTTCATCGTAATATTGTTGTGAACGGCGGATGCGCAACATCGACCGTTTACAAACGAATTTCAAAACGATCGTTAGGGTTAGAAAACCAACCGTTAGTGGATCGACATGATTTCACTAGAGATTCAAGAGCACCCGGCTTACAGCGAGCACGTAATACGAATTATTAAGCGCCGAGTAAATAACATGCTGTTTGTAAATAGTATTGTAATAATGTTCGTTGTACGTAAAACGTTCCGGACGGACGGAATCGAAACGACCGGCGAGTAGCTGAATCGCAACTAACCTAAACGCAGTTGCTAATGTGCCAATGACCTTGGTAGGTTACACGAGATCGAGTGAGATATTCTACGAAAGAAAGACGGACATATTATTCCCTGTACAAAAACTGGTATTATATTTCCTGTTATTCGTTTATTTACATTTGAATTACCATATTATACGTCGGTATTTTATAGCGTAAAAAATATTATTTCACGTTAAACTTCGAACTCACAAGCCGGACGATGCCTACCACATTTAAATTAATATTATACATTGCACTTGTTACGTAATATTATTGTGGAAGGCTTACGACACTGTAGAAACGATAGCGTTTACTTTTGTTCGATTTGAATTTAATTTGATTTTTGACTTGTTTACCAAATGGTGAACCGGCGCGGAGAGGATATCAATATATCCAAAAACTTAACATTAATAGTGTCCGTCATTCATAACGTTCAGTCGTGATAATTTCTAGACGAAAACGATTCGAAACTATTTATCATGCAAAAATTAATATTTTAGAATGCGTTGATTAATAGTTTTCTTGGTTCGAATGTTTATATCATTAAACTTATAATGTACAACAATTATAATAATAATAGTTGATTTAGTTATTGTCGAGTACTTAACACTTTATCATATAAGGTATGATAATTGATATGTGTACTGTACGATTATTATGTTAAATACTATTTTGGTTTCGTTTACTGATAAAATGTTGTTGTTTTATTTGCATTGATAAAACTAAATGCCTGCTATCAATAACCACCGACATTTCATAAATTCACCATAAGATTTTCAATGCTGATGACTAGTATTTTTGTCAATTTAACGGTAATCGTATTTTGCTTTGAGTAATAATTATGTTGTTGAATAATATGTACAATGTATATGTATATGGCATTATGTAAATAATATATATAATAAAATATGTAATATATAAATAAAACGATAATATTTTATGATTTTTAGTATACAATCAAAATTAAAAATATTATTATACCATGATTAATATTATATTAAAGTCTTTGAAGTACAATTTGAAAATCATAAAAGATTATGGATCACCATTATAAAAGACTGGAAACCACTGGTTTTCAGTAAAAAAGTCTAACGATAAAATGTGTATATATATATATATATATATATACATGTATTTAATATATGCGACTTATGGAACATTTGGTTATCACTTTTATGTATAATACTCATGCGTGTCATGAGTCATAATACAAGCAAATATTTTTGTACTTCATTTTTTATAAATTCATTAGAGCCAGATGTTTTGCCGTGACTTACAATTCTTTGAGACTAAATCCCTAAAATGGACAGTTTTATTTAATTTAATACTTATTTACATCATCAGGTATAGTATAATGTGTCATATATTATGTTCACATGTCAAAAATCTAGGGAAAATTATAAAACTTATCTTAAGAAAAAATGTAAAGACGAAAACAACATATACCTTACTTCATAAACAAAAAAAGAAATATACTCCATCTACGTACAGCCAATAATATAATTTCCGTTATAATAATAACCTTGTATATAGACAGATGACATGTGCGTGTGCATAGCATAACATATGACCAATAAAAAATGTATATTTATTTATACTTTTATTTATACAATAGTGCATTCGTTTTTAAAACATTGTATAGTGTTTTAACATGTTACTATGTTATTATGGTGATAGTTCAATGACTGTTATCCAAAATTATAATCAACACAGAAACGTATTCACGCTCTGATAAAATCGAAAATATTAATATACAAGTTATGGTCTTGGAACATAGTCTTCGATTTAAAGAAATGCAAAATTATGTAGAATAAATCATAAATATATTGAAAATTCAATAGTGACCTAAAATCATTAAAGTGCCCTTAAAAGCGTTTTAATTTTAAGAATGTATTAAATGTTATTAATTTATTAATTAAATATTAAGATATTACGATTGATTTTGTACTTAAAATATATTTTGGTAATTACCATTAAATATATTTATTTGTTTCAAGGTTTTAGAATAATTTATAATAATATTGTTATATTACAATATATGCATACCTAGGTACACTATTTCGGTTGATTTGTTGAATTGTTATACTATGTGTAACTTAAGCAGTGCTTAAAATGAGGGATGATGAAAAAATACTTCAAGTTTAAAAGTATTTAATACTTCTAATTTTTGTTAGTGTTCTTTAATTTTTTTTTCTTTTGCCAGGGATGGGAATCATTTTTTAATTTTATTAAATTAATTAAAACAGTGCAGGCCATGTATTATCATTTCTAATGACAATTTTAACCTACATGTTTACTAATATAAATCATTTTCATCAAATTAGGATGACACCCATACATTGTCATTCTTAAAATATTGTTTTAACCTTACATGTTTACATAAACAACCACGAGATGCAATTTCGTTTTCAAAAATATGTATTTTTGTCTTATTGCGTATACATTCGAATTTTTCCCAAGAATTTTAGGCAGTTCGCGTTTTGTCCAATAATTTCTGAGGTTTGCTTGAATTCGAATTTTGACCGTAACATCTATAAATAAAAAGTGGCTTGATAATATTAATATCTAATATGGTGACGATAGAGTTAGAAGATTGGAAACAAAATTGCAACTCTTCATAAAAAATACCGTCATTAAACCCACTTACACTGCAGTTTCAACTATTGTTTTATATTCATCTGAATATGAAAGATCATTTAGTTCCATATATAATCAGTGTTGTACATAGATAACAAAAATATTATCTAGATAAGATAACGGGTAATACATTAAAACTTCATCTAGATAAAATAATAGATTAATACTGTATAGCAGTGGCCACTATTCAGTGGTTACTGGTTGGATTTATTATTATATATTACTTAAATCTAAGTTTAAACATTGTTATTTATGGGACGTTCCAGCCATAGATTGACGTTTTATGTCCATGTGTTCACACAATTATTGTCTAAATTATTACTATATGAGTATTTTATTAGCTATTGGGTGGGTATATGTATATTAAATTCCCGGCATTGGGCAGCGGGTATCGCCCAGTCGTCGATTATATAGAAAAAAAAAAAGTTAATCGTTATAAAATTGAATAGTATTATTTGAAATACGTTCATTTTTATGTTTTCTGTGTAAATAATTATACAATACATTTTCTTCGTTTATAGAGTATGTATATTTAAAATTTAAAACGTACATAGGTTAATACTAAGTGTTTATTATTTCTCATTTCACTTCACATAAAAAATAATTATCTTTTTCAAAATTATCTAGATAATTTATTTTAGATAACCATTTTATTTAAAAAGATGGATAAAAAGATATTTCAAATTATTATTATCTAGATAAGATAAAAATATTTATGTTTTATCTAGATAAATCATCTAGATAATGCACAATACTGTATAAAACATAATAACACCTAAAAAGAAATGCTCTAACTCCAGAAAACATAGCATCAACACATTAGTTGTGTTGGAACACCTGTTCAATTATTTTATTAACCAGATTCGTATGTAAAAAGTTGGATTAAATTAGGTTAAATAAGTGTAAAAGAAACAAGATGTCCAAAACCAGATGAAAAAGATATTGAACATTCATATGAACATTTATGGATCTATTCAAATTTATATTGTTTTACATTTTTATTATTATATATTAATAATAAATATACAAATATACTTTTTCGTTTTTAATTTTTAAATAAAAGATAATATTTAATTGTTGTTGTATTGTTGTATAACGTAAAATATGGTTACGGTTGTTGGTATTGGAGGCAAACCCTTCACCTAATAATAAGACATTTGAATGCTCAGGGTTGTACATACTTTTTATAATTTTGCATCCCCTTTCTATTTGTTTTCAATAAACTTAAGCTGAAAAGTTAACCGGATTCATTCAACTGCAATGCTTTTTTGGGTATTAGTCACATTGGTGATGAGTGTACAAGAATTGAAACATAATTTGAAAATTTTTTAGGTTATTTGCAATAGGAAATGTATAAAAGTTTGTTATTATTAAATATTTTATAACTATGAGTTTATAAATTGAATATGATTTGGAATTAACACATAGATACTTTTGTATTTTTAAAGTTCAAATAATAAATGAATTCAAGATTTTTTGTATACTTTTAGATAAAGTTCAAATGTAATATTCAAGTCCCTCTATAAAAATTAAATTATGTCACCCATACAAATATAAATTCTAAAAAAAAAATATTTTATACTAGTGTTACAATTTGTAAATTCTCTTCAAATAATCGTTATTTGATACTTTTGAGACATTTTTATAATAAAAATTGAACTGTCGTAATTTCTGTACATTTTTAAGTGATCTATAATTTTTAAATAAAACATAGATTTAATAACTATCAAAATAAATTAAATACGGTAAAAAATAAAAAGTAAAAATAAAAATAAAAATAAAAAATATAAATCTGTAAATCTGTAAAGCAAAATGTTGTGATTTTTATCGTTTTGTCAAAATTTGATATTTAAACGTTTATAACTCTTTTATTTTTTAAGTAAACAATATTGTACTCAATTATCAGAAATTTTTGTCAAATCAAAATAATTTTATCAATATTTTGGTAAAAATTCTAAAAAACATGACAATTTTAATTTTCTATAAATAGTTCAAAAAATATTTTTAAGATTATACTATTAAAAATAATTCAGTGAAAAAAATCTTTAGATTATAATTTTTTGAGTTATGATATAAACAATAATTCGATTTGATCGAAAACCGGTTTGTCGTAAATGTTGATGTTTTTTTTTATAATATTTAGTCAGTTTTTTTAAATAATTTATAAAACTACTGAGAAATTTTAAAATAATATTTTTTTAAAGTAAACTAGACATGCATATCTCATTATACTCAGAATCTAAATTGATTAACTTGCAACCTTGTAGAATAATGTCAAGTTTAAGTATACGATGACTAGTCGTAGTCTCTTATTTTATTTACCTCGGATTAAGGATATTGTAATGTTATTGTTTTTCATTTTGAACAATTGAAGGCAATTATATATTTAACATTTTAATAAAATTTTACAGTTTTATCTCAGTTTATTATTCCGTTAGAGTTATTTCATAATTACTGTAAGCATTTACATTAATCTGTAACAGTTTTGTTAGCAATTATTTTCTTAATTTATTAAATTCAATTTGAAATTGGAATAAACAAAATATCTTTTTTTATATTTATACTAAAAATTAAATCTATAAAATATAACAATAAATTCTAATGAATTATATTATTTAAGTATTATAGTTTTTATAATAATTATTTGGTTAAATTTTTAAAATCAATGCATTTGAAAGATTATTAATTGAATAACGACGAACAAAATACAAGCATTGTAATGCATTTTGATATTGATATATTGATATATATTTTTAAAACAATTTATTGAAATATACATGGTTGTAGATGAGCAATAATTAGACTTTTAGACTCATTCCATTATGCAAATGTTATTAAAATAATCATTAATGAAATAACTTGTAGTCGTAAGAAAAATGACTTGTAGTTTGGCGATAGCTCATCTATTTCACACTTGAATATTATTTTACTTTTATGTGTATGCGAACGGTACGTAATCGTGAAGTGATGGTATACGCTGGTATATAATACTTCTTGTTGTTTTTATACCCGTACGATAATAATGTTGCCTATTCAGTCTGTCTATGGTAGCCGTATAACTTCAACAATATTACGTTAATGTGCATTTTAAGTTGCCTATCTTACAGGATTTTTCTCGGACGTTCTCGACCGACACCAATATAAAATAATAAATCGTAATGAATTGTATGAATTATAATTTATAACGTAGGTTTTAATATGTCTTTACATTCGTTTTTAGGATGTGCAATAAATACATGTTGTTAGTTTCATCAAGACCGATGGTTTTATATTATTAATTTCATAAGAAATGTAACGAAAACATATTTAATAGAAAGACTAATCAGGTGTCATTAGAAATATGATTCACAAAGAAATACGACAGGTATGAATATGATAAGTATGATAAGGAGTTTTTTCATATTTGAACGAGATTTAACAATGTTTGAAAATTACTTAAATTGAGTACTAACTAATAGTTGCATAGTGCTCTTAAGTTTAAGACCGGTTACTATATTTTATTATTACAATTTTTGTATAATTGTCCGTCTTGACTATAATGATTATTTCATAATTTAAATGGAACAATCCAACCTAAATTTGCACGTAACCTCATCTCGTTGTTTTCATCGAACATTTTTGACCTAAAAACTATCATCTAAACTATTTTCTGTTAATCATTTTTAATTTTTTACAATTTTTGTTCATTCAATAAAATAATTTAGTCTGTTTTGATATTATATTATATGGTTAAACAATATCATACCACAATAATTTAGTTATGTGTTTCCATCGTAACACGTATAATTGAAGTGTGTATGCATTATTTTAATTTATACTTAATATTGTTTAAAGAAATTTCCATTGTTAATTGTAAACCACTAGTCATCGTGCTTCCAATACTATGAGTCCATATCCTAAAACCATTGTACAAAGTAATAAAATTTTTCATGATTTAATTTGAATCAGTCTGTTTAAATTTATGAGATTTTGTTTAATTTTTTTATTAGCTTTTGATAATTATGCGAAAAGTCAGTTGACATTTATTCAGAGCATAACAGATTTAGCGGCCAAGCCAAATTATGTCGAATGTTTATACGAAAATAATGTTATCGATATAGTTCTACCATTAGTTACTAACATAAATCCAACTGTGAGAATGAATGCGGTTTTGAGTTTGGCGAGATTGGCTGGCAATAGCGAAAATTGTGCCAAACAAATTCTGTGTTCGAAAGACTTACTTAATCGGTTGCTCGGACAAATCATTAAGGAAAATGTAAGTTAACTATATATACAAATATGTATAATAAATAGGTATACTGCATTTATATCATATTTTCTCCTACTTATACTTTTGAAAATGGTAATCAAACAAGTTTAGCCTAATTGAAATTTATTAATTTATGATAAAAAAAAAAAAAAATGAATACAAATATCGTAGAATTCCAACCAGGATTGCAGGGATGTATTATATTTTAATATTATAAATCTAATAAATCGAAAATACTTATTAGTCTGGGCTTCTGTTTGACTGTTATTAAATAAGATATGCTTATTATATAATTGTAAATTACTATTCGAAGTTTAATAAATTTAAGTATAATCTTTCAGACACGGCAAAAGCACAAGTTAAGAAAAAAATATTATACTAAAAACACGATTTTATAATAATAATATAATTATTTTATTAAATAGATTTACTAGAAACTTTATTTATTTTCGGGATAATGGTTTTAATTCATATATATATCACACAAGCTGAAATATTATTTGTATTATTATATATTTGAACTGTTGTATGTATGCTACAATTGCTATTTAGGTATTATTTTGAACAATACACACCAAGTATCGTAAGCTCTAACAGTTGCGAAATATATAACTAGGAGAATTTCTAGATGTGAAATTATATCTATAAAAATTAAATTGTAAGGAAATTAAATGTTTGCAATTTATTTTAAAAATCAATATATAAAAATAAGTTAAAATTAAAAAATTAACATTTTTGCCAATTAAAATTGATAACAATTAATTTATATTATGGTATAAATAATAACACAATGTCAGTACTAAATCTATTTACATTTTAAATACAATCAAAATCATTTAATGTTTAATTTTTTTTTTTTTTTTAGAAATATTACAAAAAAAGTTGCATGCACCTCATTAAAAGTCTTAGTAAATACTCAGCCATAAATTCTAAAATTGTATTGAAAGAATGTGGAGGAATAAATGCTTTATTAACATGCATGAAAGACTTTGATGTATACGTCAGAGAAGGTGCTATGCAAGCAATTACTTCCATTGCTCGCCATGACGCCAGCCTCTCACAATTCCTGATTGACTCCGGTACATATTGAAATTAAAATTATTTATTCAGGATAACGTTTAAGGTGTAATTGAAAATCCAATGATTGATATTTGTTCTCAAAGTTATTCAATATTATTCATATTGGAAAATATTTGATGAATTTATTTTATATATATATATATATGTATATGTATATGTATATATATTTAATATATATGTATTTTACTCAATAATAATATCCAATATGTCTGTATGAAGTTTTATTAAGTTTTATATTTAATCTTGTTATAATATTAAAATAATTCTAGACCAATCTGAGGTGTACGAGTACGTAAGCGTTAAACGAATTACAATGTATAGACTTGAATGTTACCCAGAAAAAAAAATTACAAAAAAAAAAACATAGTATTATTTTTCTTCTCTTCTGTAATCATCCTTTTACGGTATCTCATTAATAGAATCTCTAGAATTTAATTTTTATCAGATGAAATAGGTAATATATTGTATTTCAGTTTTTATAATATACTTAAGTTATTGTTTTATTAAATAAAATTCTCACTATGAATGTTGTTTATTAATTTTAGAAATACAAATAATGATTATATATTGTGAGTTAAATCATATTATTGTCTGTAACAGCTTCACTGTACATAGATATATTATATAAAAATACACCTCTATGTAATTTAATGTAATTTTTATTTCGTATAATGCTCATTGTTCTACGAATATTATATTTTTTAATATATTTTTAAATTATATACATAAAATGTAAATAGTATAATATACTTGAGGAATACTTATACATTATTTTGAATATTATTATACACGACGCTATAGTACAAGTATATTGATATATATTGGTTTATTTATTTTTTTTGTATTTAACTATAAAATTATTGTATAAAATTAAATTTTTATCGTTATGATTATAAAGTCTCGAAAAATTGATTTTTGAAAATAACTAAACTGCTTTTTTATTTATATTAAATTAATGTGGATGTAAACTATAAACGAAATTATATATATACATATAATATATATTATATATATATATATACAAGTAATATTATGCTCGTATATTTGAGCTTTGAAGTTAAACAAATTACCTTTAGAACTGTTAGTTGGTGAACTTACTGTACTTACTAACGTACTTGTGTACAGCAGAATATTCACATATTTAATTTAAAACATCTTCCAGATTTATACCGTACTTATACCACTGGAATAATATATTGGTATCTTTTTGTTTGTATTTATAGGCGTGTTACCTCAAATAATTTCATGTTTAAAAGAACAACATCAAAATTTAAAACTATGTGCTTTAACAGTATTGGATGAGATAGCCAAGCAAAACCAACATTTGGCCCAAATAGTTGTGGAAGTATCTACTTTGCCACTTGTGATGAATTATTTATCTCAAAACTTTACTGATGTTAAAGTTCAAGTAAAGTCAATACAATTATAGAGTTTAATTTTTCATCAATTATTTACAGAACACGATACTCATATTGCTATTGATAACTGTTAATTAAATATCCTAAATGTATTACTAATTTTTAATTTCTTAATAATTTAAATATTTATAGAGAAGTGCATTGATATTGTTGAAAAACATTGTTAAACATTCGCTGTTATTGACTGAAAGTGCAATTGAGTCTAACTTATTCCCAGAAATATTGTTGTTAATGGCGCACCCGGATGAACTTATACGTGTCAATGCTGCCAAAGTCATTTGTGAAATAGTTAAACAAAGCGTTCAAGTACGATCATACATTAAGAGTATTTCAAACTTTTCCAATCTGTTGCTATGTCGCAAATATGTGGATCTATGATTTTAACTTGTTGATGACAATTGTAAATTATTACGTAAAGCTCGTGATCAACTAACGTTTGTCATTACAGATAGCTCAATTAGTTGTTAACAATGGTGGAATAGCTTCATTGATAAATGTGATTTCGTGTAGCAAAGAACACCCGGCTACCCCTGCTATACTTGCATTAGGATATATTTCCGCCATGTCACCATTACTTGCATCAGCTGTAATTCAATCCAAGGTTTAAATGAATTTTTTATTGGTTAACGTTAATAAAACGCATACCATCTAATAACAGTTTATGTAACTTTAAGGGATTGCTGCACTTGATTGCTATTTTAAAAAGCAATGTGGATAGATTTACGAAAGCCGGCGCGATTTGGACAATAGGCTTGATAGGGCAACACAGTTCTGAACATTCGAGGAGTGTTGCAGCTTCTGATGCTTTAAACATTATGATGGACGTAAGAAGAAAATACGAAGTGTGATATAATGAACTTATTTACGGTTTACTAATAAAGTTTGTTTTTGTTTAGATATACATTAACTCAAATTTGGAAAATGAATGCAAACATAAATGTAGAACTGCTCTTCAACTAATATTGAAAGAATGTGACGATTACACAGTTTTTGAAAACTTGTTAACGCCATCAACTCCCGTTGAGATTATGACATTTATACTAAATAAGATCAGCAAAGTATTTTTTTTAATTTAATATAAATTACCTGCATTCCGTGTTGTATGTATAATAGTATGTAGTAGAATTTCATTAACTTGAAATCAAAGTAGAATACAAATAATTTTAGTTATTCATATTTTGGATTGTTTTATTTTCTAAATATTGTGATTTTTAATCACTCAAAAATGTAATATATAATTCGTTTGAATTGATAATCTAATTAAAGTTGAATAATAAAAATAGTAATAATTAGTTAATTAATGTTTTATAACAATCACTTATCAGTATATTCAATGTACAATTAATTAAGTACTGAGGCTATTTACATGCAATTAAATAAACATACGCGCAACTAATTATTTTAATATTAACAACAGTTTATCAAATGCACAGCATATTTTAGTAATGTTAATTATTAAGTACTTATTTGAAATTATTTTACAGATATTGCCGAAAAATACGAAATCACGAAGAAGCTTTATTACAAATGGTCTTCTGAAAATGATTCAAAATCTTAAGCCAGAAATTGATTCAGAATTATTTCAAGTTATCCAAGCGGTAAATTGTTGTTTCCCAGAGGATATTATACAGTAAGATAAAAATGTGAAGTGTTGAATTTTGAATTGTTCATGCTAATTTATTCATACTGTTTTCAAATAAGAATGGTAGCCGGAGATTTCCCCGAAACTGTCATGAAAAAAGTAGACAAATATGTACCAGAAAATCATTGTTTGTTTTACAATCGTCAGGTTAAAGATGGGAAAATCCCTCCTCCGAATGAACCATATTTATCTGGTGAAGAATAGTTTTTTGAACAATATTTTGTCAATTTAATAAATTAGGTATAAAATAAAAATTTAGTTTTATATCTGCTATTATGTTTACGTTTTATTTGTATTATGATTAAAATGTAATTATCAAATATTGTGTGATAACTAAAATCAGTATTGCACTATAGGAACAAATTAGATTGTGTAAGATGAATAATTTATTTAACATGTGCTAAAATAAAATCAAATATTTATACTAGACAAATAAGTTTCAATCCTAATCGGTTTATACACATTGTTTAACTATATAAGTACATTGATGTGACTTAAATGAATTGAATTAATTTAGTTTTATCAAATTATTCTTGGCTTTGTTTCATTTTAAAATCACGGCCGTAGTTATAATATAATTACATTTGAAAGTTCTTTAGTAGGACAAGTTAAACGGAAATAAACTGTATGACAGTATCTTGTGTTTTTAACCAAAGGACAAACGTCAAATTCAATAATATCACAACTGCAATGACCTTCTACAGTGAACCTGGGATAGAACATCCAAAAACCTTGTTATTACACTTATAGCTGTAACAGCTTAAGGTTAATGTGTTAAACTAACAATGTGTGTATATATATATATATATCAATGTTTGTAGTAAATGGTTATATTTAAATGTGTAAATTGGTAATTTATAGAACGTAGGAGGTGTTTGAAAAATAGTAAAAAATTAATTCAATTATGTTAAAATAATTCTATATTTTAATAATGATAAAGACATTAATTATGATAATCAATTGGTTTTCAAAGCATTAATTAACTTAGTTTATTTTTAAATCCTATACATCTTTTAATCATAATATTTTAAATTTATGGATGGTAGAATATAGCGGAAAACAGTAAAAATATAGATTTATATGGATTTTAAGATTGAAATAAAAATTACAATGGATTCATTCAGTTATAATGATTGTAATATTATTATTGTGACTTTGTTCTTAAATGCTCGGTACTTTTGTGCTATACGTGGCTGATGTTGATATGGTAGTCATATTATACGTTTTTTCTAAAGGGTTGGGTGAAGATCCCAACTGTACTAAAATCAATAAATATGTAGCTATTGTACCCATTATCTGCAAATAAAATATTATTCAAGTATAATTGTAATATAAGTTATTTGTTATTTGTATTTTAGCTTACTGAAACAAACATTTCAAAGTCCAGATTAATAAATCCATAAATAATAAACTCAATTTTATGATCCAACATCTCCAAAATGAATAATTGTACCTAAAAATAAAAATATTAAACATATAATCCTTACACGAATTATTAGCTAGATAAACTATCGTTCTTTTAAATACAAAAAAATCGGATTATGAATGATTTGTTAAAAAAAAAAAAAAATAGTATCCAATCGGTGAAATCACTTTATTCATTAAATGTTTACTGGGTAACAAAATTATATCACATTCACTATTACTTCTTGTGTTATTTAGAATACAACCATATTTTATTTAATATATGTGGTAATTTTGATATGAATGACTGTTTTAGCTTATATATATATATATATATATATATATAAGCTAAAACAGTATATAAAATAGATATATATATATATATATATATATATATATATATCTATTTTATATTTCCATTAATCATTCGTCTAAAATGTTAGGTAGATGATCTGAATATAGGTTACAGTTTTTATTCTATCTGTCATATATGATTTAATTCATAAATAATTATTTTAGTTAAAGTAACTATTATTTATTTATTAATTTTTTTTTTTTGTTTATTAGAATATAAGTTATTCAATACAATTATTTATTTGTTATAAAAAAGTAAGAATAATATTATTTAAAACATCAAATTAAATAAACTGTAAATACATTTTTAACATTGCTAAAATAAATTGTATAAAATATGTAACACCAAAATTTCTGTCAATAATCGTTAATACGATGCCGCCTGTAAAAATAAAAAAAAATAATACATTATATTAGGTATATAATAAACTTTCACCAGTTAACCAAACTTGATAAGAATTAAATGATTAATTTAAATTATATTATTCTACACATATATATTTAAGTTATGAGATTTCCAATTTTTAGTATAATTTTCTCGGTGATTAATGTTTGGAGACTCGATTATGTTGTTGACAGAGATATATGACGAGCTAAATCAGTAAATTTTCGGATAGTCACGCATCCAAAAACTATTGTGTATACTGAAGGAATTATTTAATCGGAACCATCAGCCAGTAAACAATTGACCACTCCAACAAACCACATCACATATCATATATAATGTACAAATTTTTAAACTGAAAAATTTTATGTGTTATGTTTTTAACTATTAAATGGGAGTTCAAGGAAGTATTATAATAATATTATTATATTACAATATATATCGTGCAAATGTTATAAAAAATCACGTACCTGTCTTTTTGTGAAGTTTATTTGATGGAATTCATTAATTTTCTTTTGAAATGTGATATTAATAGAATTGGCCTAAACAATATAATAGGAACATTACTACAGTTTTTAAGTATATTAATATGGTAATATTTACAACACATTATGAAAAAAAATTATAATTGTTTTGTAATTGAATGCATATATTTATTAATATCTATAGGACTGTATAAAAGCTAATATGTAGGGCATGGATGTTGTAGTAGTCAAAAAGTAGTAAAATATATTGCAATATTGCACTAAAAAATACAAAAAATTGCACTTTAAAAATTAAAAGCTGTACTAATAAGTAATGTTTCGTAATAATTTATAAGACTTCATTATCTTACAAAAAGTTAAAAAATGTTTAAATTCTAAAAAAAAATATTTTAATACTCATATATAATGTTAATATTTATAAAATATGTTACTTAACATTTTTTTTTACATTGAACAGTAAGGGGTTTTTTTTTTTAAAAAGAGTGGAAGAACTCTGTTTAATTTTCAAATAAATAAAAGAACACTATCACACGAAATTTACGGACTGACTTAAGAACATATTGTCAAATAATCATATTATAAATACGACAAATTCAATAATCCCTGTAGGACACGACCGAAACAATTTTAAAAATAATAAAAGTATCTTGACGACTAATCATACAATAAAATCAGTACACAATAAATCATTTAATCAATATACATTAATAAATCATATACATCAAACCTTAAGCCATTTAATAGTTTTATGGACATTTTATTTAAGATAATTAAAATAGTTTTAAAAATTAGTGAAATTAATAAATTGTAGTTAGAATGAAAAATTTCAAAAAATGCCAAAAATTGCACTTGAAAATTTTAAAATTTAAATAATACAAACACACAAGACATTTATAACTTAGCAATAAATTGTAGCAGAAGAAGAAAATTTGTGTATGCAACAACATCCACGCCCTACTAATATGTAAATATAAATAATATTTATACATAAATTAATTATCAACATCAGTTATTTAAACACTTTTATTGATATTTTTAATCGGCTTCAAATATAGTACGGTTATATTAATATTATCTATAATATTATTATCATATGTTCTAATGTGTAAAATGGATATTTTGATAGTAACTATGTATCATTTGTATATTACAATACTCAGTGGCGTAACTGGGAAAAAACCTAGGGGGACAATATAATATATTTATTATTATCAAAACCCTGACACCCCTCCCCCTCACCATTTAAAACATATTTTTATTATATGTATTTTGTACACTATATCTAATTGTTTGATTTTACATAAGTCTTTTAACTCATTTTATGATTTAGATAAACATAAATTGTGGGTAGCATGTACTAGGTACCAATATTTTTAAATAATATCCATAAGAGTTCATTAATAAAAGGTGCTATTTGTACTGTTGGATTATCTGAGGGGGCAAAATTATACCTTTATCTCTCCAAAAATGGTCAGAGGGGGCACTTGCCCCCCTTGCCCCCCCACAATTACGCCACTGACAATACTCATACAATTGTAAACAATGACATCCTAACTACAAATTACGCCAAAGAGCTACAACATTTGACGTTCTTTCTACCATTTTTTTTTTTATAAAATTAACTTCTAGTAAAATTTATCTCATTTCTTAATATATTTAATATTTATTAATTAAGGAATTTGATTATTTTTTATTATGATTATAATTATTATTCTAATCTTAATTATATAAATGTAATTACTTTGTTTTGATGATATTTTAAAGTTTACATAGATTTCATTAGTTTTGCTAAACTATAGAAACATTACTTTTTTTACAAAAATATAAATAAAAATTAAAAAAAATCTCTGTACTCATAAACTACATATAATTATGAATTATATATAATATATTACCATAAGCATTCACATTAGATAAATATTATAATTACGATTATATTTAATAAAACATCTTAATAATAATAATAATGTTTTTATAATTTTATAACACAAATATAACAAGATGTATAATGAAGATAATGTATAAATTATTTTGATTAAACAAAGGTTTTTTTTTACTTAAAGTTTTGCAAACTTTTTAACAATGGTAAAAAATTACACCTACTTAAAAAATTACATTTTGCGGAGATATGGTGTGTATAAAATTGCCATGATAAGTAATGTTTGTTTACCGAATTGTCCGAATTCAATCGAACTCGATTTGTTTATAGAAATTTGTAAAATTATAATGAATTGGTTATAACATAATATATAAATATCAATAATATTAAGAGGTAAATTGTTGTGTTTGTTTATAGAAAATAATCTTTAGAATGGATTTTGAGAATTCGAAAACTACATTGTTCCTAGTAAAATAGGCTATATTTGATTGTGATTAATAATATTTTTATTCTGAATTAACAAAACTTGTCAATCAATTCCAAGAAAAATAGCCTCATGCATTGATTTATATTTTGACGTGCGTTGACCTATAGACGAATAAAATGTTCTTAATGAAAATACAAAAATATTTTTCTTTTTGCTAATAATAATTATTTAAAATATTTAATTTATAATATTAAATGTACATAAATCGAACAGTGTAAGTTGATTGACACGATATATAATATTAAGGATATATTGCAATATCTTCAAGAATTTTTAAATTTTTTGAGCCCTTTTGGCCTACACCCTAAAGAACATATGTTTCAAAATTCCTATTATGCTGTTAAGAAATTTGAGCCCTCCGAACATGTTAAATGGCACAAGGTTTCTGATAAAATAGTTATAGGACAATATAATCGTGGGGATCATCCTCATGAGACCAATAGTGGGACAACTGGATTATATTCCGCGGTACCCATGATTCCGACGGATTTGCCAATATCGATCAAAAGGCTACAGTTTCTAATCAAAATTTCATTTGTCCACAAGATTAATAAATCCCAGGATTAAAAATTCTCTCTGATGAGCATTGAAAAAGGAGCGTTTTTCCCATGGGCAGTTATATGTTGACTTATCTAGAGTTGGAACTCCAGAAAACCAATACATTTTGCTACTAGACAATAGCATAACATACTATACAGATAAGTATCATATAAGTATCAATAATTAACATACTCGCCTAATACATACTAGCAGCCTACAAGAAGTAAAATAAACATAAAATAAATCATAAACACTCAGTACTAAGAAGAACACAATATAATTTCATTACAAGTAATGATGTTTACTTATTAAATAATAAGTTATAAAAATAATTACTTATTAAAACTACAAGCAAAGAGGGCACTAGTTAGCTTGTTATTTTATATTTGGCTAGTATTGTAATAATATTCATTATAATTTACGGATAATATTCGTTCTAATATAAAATCAAATTTATGGAACATGGTAGTTATGCTACTTGGTACTTACTACCTATATAATATCTAAATAGTCATATTTTTTAGTTATAAATAATCATTAAATATTTAACAATAATATTCTATTCTTCCATAATATATTGTAGCCGAATAACACATTATTTATATTATTTATATATTTTCATATTTAATAGTATTTAATTTATAATATGATAGATACTCATCTTTGATATTTCAGGATAAAAGAAAAATTAATAGCTATTTAAAATAAAACACTGAATTTTACTTATTATCATTAATTTTTATTATGCAGTTTAATGTTATAGTTAATTACTTTTTTATGGAAAAAAAACGCTAGTCATCCTTATTCCTCGTAAGTAAATACTTCTGTTGTTTTTTGTTTTTTTTTTTTTGTTATGAAACTAAAAACCTGCAAAAGTGTTTTGGAACCCATAAAAACTAATTCGATAACGAATTATAAAAGCATGATTACCATTAACTTTTCCGAATGAATATAATGATGTAAAGTGTATAATATTTATTATGTTTAAGGTTATTGATAATTGTTTTGTATTTATAATTATATATGGTGGGCATGTATCCCCTGTGCAACGCCCTAGCCTCGACGACGGCTGAACGTCGTGCTCGTTGAGTCCAAATGTCCGCAGACGCAATACCTGTTCAACGGTCGTGTGGCAAACGTCTATGATGAAATACATCTGCAACGTGCGCACAAGCGAGTCGTAAAGAAAGTACAGAGTGATTCGGATGGTGTTCGCGCCTTCGGACATCAATGTGTTGAACGCCGAGAGCATCATGAACGTGACACCGAACACGTTGCCTACGATGTTGATGAACAGTTGTGTCTGAAACAATTGCGTCACCGTTGCGCAATCGTCGCATATGTCCAGGTACGTCAGTCGCGTGATGGACATGGTGAGCCCGGTTACGAACGATGCCGAAACCGATCCCAGCGTATCCGTTATTTGTGCGTTTAGCCTGCACAGAATTCTGGAAAACATAACGAATAACTCGCGATGTACATTTTAGATCATTATACGTTTTTCGGGGCCGTAAATGGAAACCACGCAGTGCCAAGTTTTTGAGATTCACCCCCCCCCCCAAGAAATAAAGAAAAACAAATATCAAACGATCACCTCGTTTTGCCCATTATTTTAATAAGAACTGTTAATATTTTTAACCTCCTGCTCCTGTGAACGCAGGCTTGTAACATGTACATAATTATACACGGGCAAGAATATTTTTTCCCTCCTCAAAGTTATTATTATGATCTTGATTATC
This sequence comes from Sipha flava, assembly GCF_003268045.1. Lineage (NCBI taxonomy): Eukaryota > Metazoa > Arthropoda > Insecta > Hemiptera > Aphididae > Sipha > Sipha flava. Next base: position 2,544,741 of record NW_020273144.1, on the reverse strand, counting down.
AGGGCTAGGATTTGTATGCGGTAAAAAATTGTAAAATATGCATTTTATTTACCAAAATATGCATTTAAATTTTTATAAGATAAACACAAAAATATAGTTACAAAAAAAATATTTATTTATTGAAATACATCAGTGGTTGTCTGTTTGTCTTAATATATTATAATTAAGAAATAAAATAAAATAATTTAAAATAAAATTTATGTTTGATAAAAAAAACCAAGTTTTATACTTTAATCAGCAGGGCTAGAATTAAATACGAAATATTAATATTAAATTATAAATATTAATTACGAAATATACTATAAAACATTAATTTTTCGCATTCTTATAATCGAAATATGCAATAATATTCATTTTATTTAATATATGCAGTAATATGCATTTTATCCAAAATATGCAAAAACATGCAAAATAAAAATACCACCATTTATCTCATCATGAGGTTATTCGTGGACATAACTGACAAAATCAATAATCAGAAGTCGCAAAAAAAAACATGCTGTTGCATAAAAATCTTAGCCATGTTGATTATTATTATTATTATTATTACTATATTTTTTTATCAGATTATTCAAGTCAAATAATAAAGTTAATATTTTCCGAGCGTCAATTCGGTCGATCGACATTGTACACACAATATGCGTCACATAACCTTTTTATTTCGACTTTTACACTTTTATTTTATAACATATTTTATGGAACTAATTAACAATTGCGTTAAAATTATTTTATAACTATAAAATACTATAACAATATTATAATTTTAAGTGCAGTTTAGCAGCGAGAGGTAATCCAACTTTGTTGGATTTAATAGTGATTAATTTTAGTAAAAATTATAAAAGGCATCCCATTTATTTTCGTTAAAATATTGTTCATTTATTTCTTAATTAATAAATATAAATTATTAAGTTAAGGTACCTAGGTTCATACTTACATCTATACATTTAGAAAGAGTAAAGTTATTTTTATTATTAATTATTTGAAAAAAATCTATAAATAATTAACGGTTAAAGTGACTAAAGGGATTTAAGGAGGGAGAAAAACGAATATGGTGAAAAATTTATGAAAGATAATTTATGGCGTTTGTAAGATTTTAACGCATCAGGACGCGGAGACGGTAGTACTGAGAAGTCATGAGTACATAGTGCGCTATAAAATATAATTAAAGTACATTAGAAATTCGAGATAATGCACTTAAAAAACGCCATATTAGCATTTTGTCGTCGGCAAATATTTGATATTTATTTTATACACTAGAGTTCAATTTTATCGTTGAATAAATGTTTGTGAACTGGAAAATAAATATTATTATCGTCCTTATACATAGATGATTTATTGTATACGAATGAAAAAATAAAAAAGCGCGGAAATGATGAAAACGTCGGTACGTATAGCGACAGCGTTTCGAAGTGTTTACTAGCGACGAGCCTCCTCCTCCAGAACAGTTTTCGCAGAAAACCTAGCGCGGGACAGTGTGCCGACGAGAAGACGAGGGCGGGCTTCAGACTTTGTCGGCAACGACGATGGAACCGTACCGGTGCTGTTGTCGAATGTGATGGTTAAGGTACGGTTTCCGAACTGCAACGAGCTGACATTTATTTTCAGTTCAGATTAGTTGAGATCGATATTTCATTCACAAATAACTAAAGATGGAACGAATAATAATCATAAATAATAATAAAATAATCACGAATTTATTATAGAAGGATGAAGAAGAAGAAGAAATAATGTACACTTCGACTAACTGCCAGTCCGTCGGTTTTAAATACAGTTTTCGATGTTTTTCAATCGAATTCATTCGTTTATAAAAATGTACAATCGAAACGAAATCGCAATGCGACACACGCGATACACTCCGGGTCACTACGGCCGTCAAACGCGACGGCTATTGTTGACACGTCGGTCGGACGTCGGAAACCACTATAAACGGAACAGTCGGGTGGTCGTTGCGGCTTGGAAACCGTACGTTTACACGTACCTTTACATCGCGGCGTGCACAGGTGAGTGACGGGTTTGTCGCGGACGGCGATATTTAACGGCCAATAGCAGCCCATACACGAAAGGTTTTCCCGTCAGTTTTGAAATGGTATTCCAAAACTGCCGATCAGGTCGTCAGTTCTAGTCCGTCGCGGTACAGAACTTTTGATATCCATTTACTGTCATTCCAGATCTGCCGAATTATACCGCCCCTTTGGAATGTAACGACTAGATAGGTAGGTGTATGTTCAAAACTGTCAATTTTACTGCGGTTATGATGTGTCACTAGATCTTTTGTCATGTTAGAAATATTTTTTGCTACGGAACAGTACCTAGTACGTAGTAGTAGTGTTTACAACTAATACTGTGGACTGTAGACTGTGACCGTCCATACACGTACAAGTCAAATAACAATATTTATCTTTCAAAAATATCTTTAGCGATAACGCGGTTCGATTCGCGGTCTGTGATATTTTTATCCCATATACGTACAAATCAACTGAGCGATTTGGTCGGCCAAGGGACAAATCCGACAGATAAACCTTTCGTGTATGGCCTGCTAATGGGTGCCAGCCCCGGTCCGATGCGTGCACGTACGCAACGGGTTAGGTTAGATGTGCTGTTAGAAAACGACGAGAGCACGCGCACGCGTCGGGACCGTACCGCGCATTATTCCGGCCGGTTCGCGGACGGGCGCCGAAGGTCGACGGTGACTGACAGCACGCGCCGCGCAAAGTCCTCGACATGACGAGATTTCAACCGTCGTCGAGTGGACGGATCGTCGACGGATCCGTTCCGTCCTCCTCTTTCTTTTCCTGCTGCTCATCGCGCTGCTGAACCGTCGTGGATCAATCGGCACAATGGCCCGCCGTCTCAAGGCTCCCCCGCCGGCCCCGGTCCCGTAACGTCGCGCTCTATAGTCGAGCAGACGGCGGACCGTGACGTCACCGACCGTGCCGTCGCCGCCGCCGCCGCCGCACGTCGAGGCGACCCTTCGTGAAAGGTTGCGGCGAGCCGAGAGACGCGCGTCATCGCGCGCGCACCATTATGTCGGGGTTTTTGTTCCTTCTTGCGCGCGGTTTTTGTCTCTCGGCGCGCGAAGGCCGAACGCTCGCGTGCGCGCACCGTCCCGGGCGCCCGGTCCGCTCGACGCGTATATAACGTCGGCCGGCGCTCGGTCCGCCGCACTTCTTACGCTCCGTCCGACCGTTTTCCCGACAGCACCACCCCGTGTCTCTGCGTGTCACCGCGTCCGTTCGCAACCGTATCCGGACACCGACGCAGAGCACAGAACGCGAACGCCGGCACGCAACGCGGTTACCGAGATCGCGTCGCTCGTTCGTTAGCACCACCACGTGGTCCACGCCGCCGGTCAACGGCACACGAAGATCGGACCGCACACAACATGACTAAGGTAACGTTTGCTTCACGTCGCCGAAAACCGTCGATTTCGGTACACGACCGTACGACGGCGGACGTTATGCGATGGTCGGGAATTTTACACGAACCGGTAAACGTCTCGGTCCATCGTTCCGATCGCGAGAGCGTGCCACGCGAACAGCCTTTGACGCGCATTCTCTCCGTAAATATCGGGCAGTTGTAAACGCGTTTACCGACCGCCGAGTGGAAAGTTGAACCGACTGAATTCAACGGTTGGGCATAGGACAGTTTCACAAGTTTCTCTGCATAATGTCAGTACAACGGTAGTACAGCGGATCTGAGTTGTAGATTTGTAGAACTATTTTCAAGTAACTCGATATTTTGTTAACACCCCACTGCTTCAAAGAACCAGGATTTACATTAAGGCGACGAATTTTGGTAGATTTCATCTCGTCGATAGTTCGTTTTTTAACTTATTATTTATTTTGGATTTATCCATATTATTAACTTTGTGTATACCTGACGATGAATTTTTAATTCGAAACCGACCGTACTTAATGAATACAATAACACTCCTAAACTAAGCATTTATTTATTTATTTCTATGAATAAGTTATTTGTTTATTTATTATATATAATTAATATTATGTTTATTTTATAATGCACGTATATTTTGATTTTAAACCAATATTTTCTTATTGGTGAAACATAGTTTTAGTATGCAAACAGTACAAAAAAATTATTAAGTTAGGTTAAGTATAATTTTGTAAAATGTATGACGGTCAACGAGTGTTGGTTTTTTATTTGGTTGTTGACACGACTTTATTGACATTTCCTACCAATGTGTGTTAAGTATTTACATTTTTAATTAAATAATTTTTTTAAACCACGATTTTTTTGATTACAATAGTGAGTATATTTTTAAAAATTCTTAGATATTTTTGTAACTATACAACATGATTTTTATTGCAACTACGTATATTAAAAATAATTAAATAATTATTTTATTTAGTTTTTCTAAAATTTGGAATTGAATCTTATCATAACTAACAAAATATTATAGATAATACTTAATCAATATAGTAATAAGCTACTATAATTGTTTTTTTTATTATTTTATATTATTGACCAAAACAATTTTAAAATAGTTTACATTTTCTATTGAGTATTAAAATTTGAATATAAAAAAATAAGATCCTTAAAAATGGATCTCAGCATACGTATTTTATTTATTAAAACATTTTTATTTAGTTTAAATAATTTTTCTATCGTCTTTATAATTTTAGATTAATTGTAGTGTTAAAATAATGAATAATTATATTGTATAATTATAGTACACGTCTAAAAAAAAGTGAAACGATTTGGTGAATGAAAATCTTAATATAAAAAATAATAAATAAAATAAAAATTATATTTTTATGAAAATTGCAAATAATTGTGAAAATAATATTTTTTATGGTATCTATTTATTAAATCGTATTCCAAAAAAAAGTTGCTAATTAATTTAGTAGAATTTTGAAAGACTAAATACTATAAGAATGTACAATGTAAAATATTTACTTTTTTTTTTACTTCAATACAGTGAATTATAATTTGAAATTATATTTTTAATTTATATTTTATTCCTATATTTTTAAGTTCAAATTTATTTCACTCATATTGTTACACAGCCAACATAATTAAAATTAATTATTCGGAAATTATTTAACACAAATTATATTATAAGTAATTTAAATGAGTTTGGAATTAAAAATAAATATAAAAGTATATGTTTGTTTCAGAAACTAATAATTGTGGTATGTTTATTGAGATTATGCATTTGTCAGCAATATGATCAATCAGGAGGACAAGGATCTTCAAATGGAAAATATGGTGGCCCTACAGGAAGATCGTCTGGAGGGCCTAATAGTGGTGCTGGCATTAATAGTTATGGTCAAAACCAAGGAGGGCAAGGCGGATATGGAAATGGCTTCAACGGAAATAACAGAAATCAAGGCCAAAATGGACTTACTAATTGTGGTCCTAATCAAAACGGTGGCCTAGGTGGAGCTAACAATGGTGTAGAAGGCAATGGTTTTGGAGCAACTGGTGGGTATGGAAGTGGAGCTGGTGGACCAAGTGGTGGTTTTAACGGGGGTGGTAGCAGTGGAGGATATGGAAATGGAGGTTTTGGAGGTAATGGTGGACGGGGAATCAGTGGTTTAGGGGGAAGTGGAGGATATGGGAACGGAGGTTCGGGAGGAAGTGGAGGATACGGAAATGGTGGTGCTGGAAATAATGGCGGACGTGGAAATGGAGGCTATGGGGGGAGTGGAGGATATGGAAATGGAGGTTTTGGAGGTAGTGGTGGATCTGGAAGTGGAGGGTATGGAAATGGAGGTTCGGGGGCTAATAATGGGTTTGGAAACGGTGGTTTAGGAATTAGTGGTGGATATGGAAATGGTGGTTTAGGAGGTATTGGTGGTTTAGGAAGTAGTGGTGGATATGGAAATGGTGGTTTAGGAGGCAGTGGTGGTTTAGGAAGTAGTGGTGGTTATGGAAACGGAGGTTCAGGAGGTAGTGGTGGTTATGGAAATGGTGGTTCAGGAGGTGGTGGAAGATATGGGAGTGGAGGATCAAGTGGTTTTGGATCTAATAATGGACCTAATGGTGGAAATTTTAATCCAAATCAAAATGCTCCACCTGCTGCCAAAGTGAGTTTCAACAGCTTTTTCGGAAGTTCTGGACGAAATGGTCGTGGACAGTCTGGCGGACCTAATGGAGGTGGTTCCCGTGGATCCGGCAACTATGGTGGTCAGAACGGTGGAGGTTCCGGTTCATACGGTGGACAAAATGGTGGAAA